>NC_042617.1:298983775-299308203 GCF_901001135.1 Rhinatrema bivittatum
TCTCTCTCTCTCTCTCTCTCTCTCTCTCTCTCTCTCTCTCTCTCTCTCTCTCTCTCTCTCTCTCTCTCTGTGGGAAAATTCCCTCCGGCGGCCTTGGAGGGAACAGAGGCAGGCTGCCAATTTTGGGCAGCCTTGCACGCGCCAACCCCAGATTTTAATGGATACACACGGCTACGCGCATATCTATTGAAATCTCGCGTACTCTTGTTTGCGCCTGGTGCGCGAACAAAAGTACGCGTGTGCGCAACTTTATAAAATCTTCCCCCATCTTCTTAAGCCGTCTTTGAATTCCCTAAGCCAATACTGGAGCAGGGAGTTGGGTACTGAAGTGTTCCCCAGCAGCATGAAACAATATTTTTAAGAATACATAAAGATTCAGTTGATTCTGATATAAGGCAAATGAGGTATAAGCTCCTTCATCATTCTTACGTTAATACTATTAAACGTTACAATATGAAGCTTGCTCAATCGCCTGTGTGGGCTAAATGAGGCCATGAAAATGGTGCCGTCATGCTTAGATTTTTAAATTGTTCTAGCATATCTCCCTTCTGGGACAAAGGTGCTGCATGGGGTTTTACTTTCTCCAGAGGGGAAGCCCATGCTGCTGGGAGATGTTTCAGCACGCGCAAGTGAATATAAAAATGTGGAAACCTGTATACACCTGGCCTTGTGCTTTTGTTTGCTTGAAGATGAGACTGTTTAAGAACTCTATGTTCACAGCTGTGCTCCAGTTTCTTTGAAGACAACAGAGCAACCTTGGTGATTTGAAGAAAATTGGATGTTTATGCCAGTGATTTTGATAGATATATCTGTTTGAGGAAACTTGACAATTTAAGCACTGAACAAATTTACTGTTGAAACTGATTATTGAAAATGCTTTTATAGTGTTATAAAAATTGTTGTTTTTAATTTGTTGTAATGTGTATGATTGGGTGTGAATGTGAGTGAGTGATTTATTTTATGCATTACAGCTGTTTATTGTAAAAAGATATAATTAAATAAAGGGCATTTTATTAGTGAATAAGTAATGGGGTTCCATCATTAGGCATTTAGAGTGCTTCTAGTACTATTGCCCCCATTTTGATATTTAATCTTAAAGTGCCAATATTGGTTCAATCTATATCGTATACTGTATGTGTATGTGTGTATATATATATATATATTTATATATATATATATATATTCCTATTGTATGTATGCACTGTCTTTCTGACACCTCTTTCTGCTGTATTCCTGTGTTAGACAAAGAATGCAGAGGACTCTGACTACGTGCTGGAATGCAGCCAGCCAACACCCCAGACCCATTTGCTAATACATTCTCAAATCAGATGTACTGCACTTATCTAAAAACAATAGAGATGTGTATCGTGTGATCGATCGTCTTAACGATCAATTTTGGCTGGGGGAGGGAGGGAATTGGATCGTCGCGGTTTTGTTTTTTTTTAAATCATGTAAATCGTAAATCGGGGGAGGGCGGGAAAACCGGCACACTAAAACAACCCTAAAACCCACCCGACCCTTTAAAATAAATCCCCCACCCCCAAATGTCTTAAATTACCTGGGGTCCAGTGGGGGGGGGTCCCGCTGTGATCTTCCACTCTCGGGCCACGGGTGCGTTGGCCATACGGCCGGTGCCATATGGCCGTATGGCCGGCGCCATTTTGCAATACGGCAAATACGATTCGAGTGTGGGAGGTCGCTTCCGGACCCCCGCTGGACTTTTGACAAGTCTTGTGGGGGTCAGGAGGCCCCCCCAAACTGGCCAAAAGTCCCTAGAGGTCCAGCGGGGGTCCGGGAGCGATCTCCTGTGCTCGTGACGTCGGGGGACAGGAACCAAAATGGCGCCGGCGCTACCTTTGCCCTGTCATATGACAGGGCAAAGGTAGCGCCGGCGCCATTTCTATTAACGTACCCGTGGCCCGAGAGTGGAAGATCACAGCGGGACCCCCCCACTGGACCCCAGGTAATTTAAGACATTTTGGGGGGGTTCGGGAGGGTGGGGGATTTATTTTAAAGGGTCGGGGTGGGTTTTAGGGTTGTTTTAGTGTGCCGGTTTTCCCGCCCTCCCCCGTCCCCCGATTTACGATTTTTGACGATAAATCGGGGGAATTCCTATTGTATATCGCCTCTAACGATTTTTGACGATTTAAAATATATCGGACGATATTTTAAATCGTCAAAAAACGATTCACATCCCTAAAAAACAACACTCTGAATATGCTCTGATTGGTCCGTATGAAGGATATATAATGTTATGCACATTGCTGTAAAAATTGGGTGACTGGGTGATCAATTGTATAGACCTATGTTACTCCCCGGAACAAACTATTTCTTCGTGCTTTGTTCCGGTCTCTATCCCAGTCCCCTTTGTCTCTGTCTTTCTCTAATTAAAGTTTCAGATTACATACTATTACTCCAGTGGTTTCTTTAGAATAAACACTATATATAGATACAGTAGACTGCTTTTTATCTGGAATAGTAAGGACCAAGGCCATTCTGGACAGCAGGTTTTTCTAAATAAAGGGAGTTCTCCCTCCTGCCCCCAAGACCTGACCCGCATCCCCCATAGCCTGATCAGACCCCTCCACAGCAAACCTGACCAAGAGCGTGGCGCTTTGCAAACCTCCTCCTTTGGTGTTTCTTCCTCCTGCATCTCTGCTAATCAACTCAACTGTTCACCGTGCACTGAGCTGAGCTCAGGCTGTGAGTCGCACAGGATGGAGAGCATGGTGGGGGCTGCTAAAAGTGAGTAGGGTTGGGTTGGGAATGGGAGGAGAAAGAAAAGACAGCTGGGGAGCCCCGGGGAGGTCAGAGGAAAGGAGCACAGCTCAGCGACCATGAAGCTTTTAGAAATAATAAGAGTTTCTAGACAATTCAGGTAAAAGGTGCTCTACTATATAAGTATTTCTAGTCTTCATTTTTTAAGTAAAGATTTATTAAAAAGCCTATTAAATTGACCAAAATATATATATATATATTTTAGAAAATAGATTCAAGAAGAGCTACAAGTCCAACAGGTTTAATTTTTCACATACAATTTTCAGACATCAAACAGGAAAGGTTAAAAAAAAAGTTCATTCTTTAAACTACACACAAGAAAAGCATAAAAAGCACCCCCACTTTGGAGTAAGCTCTTTTCATAATCTCTTTTTTTTTTTTTTCCCACAGATGAATCCCTTTAAATCAAGTGCACAAATTACTTGACAGGATTGGAAAAATGCACTCCATGAATTACATAAATTTTCCAAAGACTTTCTTCATTTTGAGTGTACATTTCCACTGTCTGCATGTATGTGTGTGTGAGAGAGAGAGAGAGAGACAGGCGGAGGCTATGCTTGTGTACATGTGTGAGAGGAAGACTGTTCTTGTGAGCATATGTGTGTGCGAGAGAAACAGGTTGATTTTTGTGTGCACGTGTGTAATAGAGAGGCAAGAATTAATTCTTTGTGCAAGAGGGAGACTGTGTGAGTGTGTGTGTGTGTGTGTGTGTGTGTGAAATGGAGGCTACCACTCTCCCATCTTCTCCTGTCTTTGGTTTCTTCACCCTTCACAAACTGAAAAAAAAGTTTCCCCATTCATTCACCTCTCTGGTTCCCTCATGAGGGGAAGGAGTGCTGCAAAACGAGTCGTACTTCCATCTGTGTCGTACTTTCCACTAATTAATTATCAACGAGAAACTATGTAGGCTGTTTGAAAATTGCCTCTTTAAGAGACAGTTGGCTGTCCTTCTGTGTCTCACACCAACTAACCATAAACAACTGCTAAATTGCTTATGTCCCCATTATGTCCCAGTGTCCTATTGAGAGGATAACGTCTTAAAACATTTGGGATATAATGGGTTAAGGAAACACTAGGGTTAAAAATCTGCCTGTGACCATCCTTTTGTATAACATGGAAGACATGTTGAGCACAGATATGGGTGAGTATTCCATTGTGATTTCACCACAGGCAGAGGATTAAATCATTTATCTTTCTAAGAATTGTAGCATTATCCTTCTTCCTTAACTGGTGCATTCTCTGACATCTGAGCCTGTGTGTGTAGCAGCTGGGGCAGGACAGGGATATAGACAGACTGGATGAAATGAGGAGGTTTCCTGTCTGTGTGGGCTTGTACTTCAGTTCTGTTGAGTCATCAAATCATTTAAGTAATAGTTTCCCTAATGGCATAATCATAAATGTCCTGGCTTGCTCTTTTTTTTATATATATATATATATATTTTTTTTTTTTTGGCTGGGGGGGGGGGTTTAGCTATTTCTGAAAGCAGCTCCTGGGATTCCCCCTTTGCTCATTTCAGTTCATAATAACTCCAGGTGGTTTTACCACCTCAGTGCTCTTGATGAACAGCCCCAGGGCATGTTTCTGTAGGTACATGCACTAAGAATGCTTACAAGACACATCATGAGTCACATTTGATTTATAGCTGAAAGCAATAACGAGTTCATTCGCTAGACGGAGTGTCATAGTCTTGATTCCTATTTCCTGAGATCCTCGGTCAACGTTACAAAGGACGTAGTTCCATGGACTTTCTTCTCGGTTGCTCTTTCCTTTCTTCCCACTCCTCTTCCTCCAATATCAATGCCCCTTTAAAAATGGCAAACCTTTCTCTTAAGCTCAGTGACTGGGGACATAGGATGTAGTTATATATTATAGAGGCCAGGATAGCACCTACTACAGGTGCTATCCAAAAGATCTGTGGATACAGAGAAGAAAGAATAGTTAACTATTTATGGTTCAAGCCATTCATGTATTGTCATCTTTAGTAAAGTATACATGCTCCACTGCCATAAAAACTGAGGTGGGTGTCTGAGTAGGCTGTGGCTGGCTCAGATCCTGGCCCTTGGTATAATACAAGATGGCCAACTCCGGTCCTCGAGAGCCACCAACAGGCCAAGTTTTCAGAACATCCACAATGAATGCGCCTGGGATAGATTTGCATACAGTGGAGGCAGTGCATGCAGATCTAACTCATGCACATTCCTTGTGGATATCCTGAAAACCTGGCCTGTTTGTGGCTCTCGAGGACCGTGGTTGGCCACCCCTGCTATAATAAATCACAATCACTCCATCCCAGCAACTCAATCACTGCAACTCAGATCTCCACACCATGTACAGGAAGAGCTGGATAATGGCAAAGGAAGAGGGTCGATGTTCTAGGGCTCAAAGGTCCCTGATGATCCTCCAGAGAACCCAAGAAAAAACAAAAAAGTGTCCCTGAATAACACATTTTATCACTCATTTGTGTCACATGATTATCACTTATTGGTCTGAAAAGAATATATATATGGGTTTTGTAAGAGCATACATAGAAACACAGTAATGACAGCAGAAAAGGACCAAATGGTCCAGCCCAGTCTGCCCAGCAAGCTTTTTATTTGCCACGCGGTGCAGGTTACCTCCATGTTTCTCTTAAGGATAGCAACTGTGGCTCCGTGCAGTTCCTTCCAGTCTTATGATAACCCATAAAAAATGTACTGTTAACAACATTTTTATTGGGAGATAAGCCTTCTTGAAAATCAGATAGTGCTGACTTACTTTGCTTTTGGACTTGGCCTTAGAAGCAGTCCTGTGCTTTTTCCCTTATGTCTGCATATCAGTACCCCAGACCGTAAAGGTCAGGGCCTGTGTTGATTGTCGTCTGAAGCCAATTCCCCTTCCAGCATCCCCATTCCCCCACTGTCATCAAAGCAGAGAGCGATGTTGCAGTTGTGTTGAACACGTCTTTCAGCAGACCCGCCAGGACATCTCTGGCGGGTCTGCAGGAGGTCGTTCAGCGAGGGTTCCGACCCCCGCTGAACGACCTCCTGCAGTCGATCTTTTGCCGGCGCCATTTTCCGTACGGAAAACGATTCGCGGCAGGAAATCGCTCCCGGACCCCCGCTGGACCCCCAGGAACTTTTGGCCAGCTTGGGGGGGCCTCCTGACCCCCACAAGACTTGCCAAAAGTCCAGCGGGGGTCCGGAACGACCTCCTGCGTCGAATCGTTTTGGTCTATGGCCGCCGCCATTTTGCGGCGGCCATTTTGTAAAATGGCGCCGGCTGAAGACTACACGATTTAGTGTGCCGCTTTTCCTGCTCTCCCCCTTCCTCCGATTTAGCTACGGACCGCCGCTACGGAGGTAATTTAAGGCTACGGACCCCCAGGTAATTTAAGGCATTTGGGGGGGGGGGGTTCGGGAGGGTGGGGGATTTAATTTAAAGGGTCGGGGTGGGTTTTAGGGGGTTTTAGTGTGCCGTGTTTTAGTGTGCCATGTTTTAGTGTGCCGCTGGACCCCCAGGTAATTTAAGGCATTTGGGGGGGGGGTTCGGGAGGGTGGGGGATTTAATTTAAAGGGTCGGGGGTGGGTTTTAGGGGGTTTTAGTGTGCTGGCTCACGATTTTAACGATTTTCACGATACTTTACACACCCAAACGGCAACAATACGATTCCCTCCCCCTCCCAGCCGAAATCGATCGTTAAGACGATCGAGGACACGATTCACATCTCTAGTGAATATTGCACAACTGTTTTATTGCTGTACAGTTGCCTTATAACCTTTGAGTTGTCTTATGATCCTTTGTTTCCTGACCTTCAGTAAAGATGAGTTAGCCGAAACCCTAGCTGACTTTTTCCCATAATTAAGCAATCTTTCTATGCTCTGTTGTGTCCTGAAATATTTCTCAAGGTGTAGATGTTAAAGAGTCTTACCCAGTGGACGTCAAAATTTCCAACTACCACTGCAGGGCCGAAGGATCGTGCAGGATTCATGGAGCAGCCGGTAAAGTAGATCTAGGGAAGAATGATGTTTTTTAACAATTTCCTTTTAAATTAATTACTAGTTATTTCATTCCCTACCAATGTCCATACCCGTGGATTGGAGCAGCAGTAGAGTATGATGCACCGTAATTCCTGCTCATTGAGACCAGGAGGAGAATATCCTGTGCACAGTCCAAGCTCTTAGTGCAGTGATTCCTGGATCTGGTCCTTGAGAACCCCCTACAACTTCAAATTTGGTTTTCAGAGAATCCACAATTAATATGTGTTAGAGGTCTGTAAAAACTGTATTTGTTCTAAGAGCCAGGTTAATGTAAATAATTTGATTACTCTGAAAGTCCAGACCTATTTTGTGCTCTCAAGAATCAGATTTTGGAAGCAAGAGCAAGCTCTCTTCCACTGTGAGACACTGGAATCAGGAAATCCTGGTCGGGAATCAAGGCTCACTTTGCTGTCTCTTGCCTGCAGCCTGCTCATAGTATCATCTATTTGACTTCTTTACCAAGAGTAATGAAGTCTTCTTCAGTGGGAATTTGTTTCTGGGGCAGTCAGGAAACCCTTCTGAGCCATGAGAGACTTAGGCTTGAGGACCTGTAAGGCCCTTAGTTACAGACATTCCCTTACCATGCCTTACAGTGCCTTTCGCTGGCATAGATTGGATCCATAGTAACTATTATCTTTCTCACAGCCCTATACAATTTCTAGCATTAGAATATTATTCTCTACTAGGGGATAGACTCTCCCCACAGCCAGCAAATTTGCATCCATCAGTGCCTACTCCCCGCCCCGTGGAGAGAGTCTATAAATTTATTTCCCTGTGGTGTCTAGGAAACATGGAGCAATCAGTAAATGGAAAAAGATTCCTTACCCCCACCAAATGTCCTACAACGACAGAAAGACCTATTGATAAAGATGGAGACCCCATATTATCATTTCTGCGGCCATCAGTTGAGGCAAAAATGCAGAGGATCAGTTGGAATGTCAGGATCATCTCGACAGTGAAGCCTTGTCCCTCTGATGTGTTATTGCTCAGCTGCGGAAAAGTAAAAGCTTCATCATAAACTGTGACCAAAAGAGGGCGACGAATCCCTACTGCTCCAAGCCCCAAGTTGACCTGAGGTGTGCCTGCCGCCCCTTTCCCCCAGCACGGTGCGTGCTACCAACCACTGAGTTAATTCCAAAACCTTATCCACTTTAATCACTTGGGCTAGGAGACTCTTATGGATAAAGTGAATTCTACACCATGATTATAAATACTTTTATTACATCCTTGAGGAATGTTTCACTGCAGAGGCAGCTATAGAGCATGCTCTATCTGGTACTTTTTTGCCCAGAATAACTAACATCCTGTTACACACCCGAGCGATGGATATATTATTATGTCTAATTTTCAACAAAGAATCCAGTCATGGGGGTGTGGTCTGGCGATCAGAGCTTAGGGCTAGCTGAGCACAGATCCATCATCTTCCACTAACAATCTGTGTGACCTTGAGGCATGTCCCCCTCCACCTGTTACCCATGTTGTCCAGCTGCAAAAAGGAAACAATAATGCTTTCCCATCTCCTCCAGGCCACGCCCTGGCACTGACAAAGCTGCTTGGAAAGCTAGCTGGGTACAAAACTATTGCCCTGAAAGGCTTATATTCTGAGCACAAGGGGGTTAAGTGGCTGCTCAAGTCCATGCAGGAAGCAATGAAAAGAGGGAATAGCTGTGGTCTACAAGTTTACAGCTTTGTGCTCTACTATGCTCCCCTGCCAAATCACTCTGGAATGCTTGCAAAACACATGCTGATTCCGTTTGTATGGGAAAAATGCTATAAACGAGTGGAGGAGTAGTTAGTGATCAGAGCAGCAGGCTGAGATCTGAGTAAACCTGGGTTCAAATCATTCCTTGTGAGTTTTGGCAAGTCACTTCAGCCTCTATTGCCTGAGGGGGGTCATTTACTAAGGCTTTTCTCCCATTCTGTGTCTATGGGGAAAATGCTTAGTAAATGACCCCCTCATATTGTAATCCTCTGGGGTCAGTCAAATACCTACAGTGCCTGAATGTAACTCGCTTTGATCTACCAATGACAAGGCATGAATTAAAATATAAATAAAAACAATTACCATTGTTATTATGTGTGTCGATCTTCCAAGAAAATAAATATCACATTTTTATTACTAGGCATTGTAGATCGCCCTTAACCTTACATATTCCCCTCCTTTGAGAAAAGAAAATATTGATTGAATTCTTACCATGTTCACCCCAAAGTTTCCAAAGACACTTGGCGGAGTGAATTCATACAGCAGGGCAGCGCCCACCACCGCCCCCAGGATCTGGGCACAGATGTAGGAGAGGGCACGCAGGATGGAGATGTGGGAGCCCACCAGGAAGGCCACGGTCACGGCTGGGTTGAGGTGGGCGCCGCTGATGTGCCCCACAGCCTGAACCAGGGTGCCTATGCCGAGGCCGAAGGTCATCGCAACCTGTAGGATGCTGGGAAGGGCTGACGTCCATTGGAGGGCCGAGCCCAGGCCAAAGAAGACAAATAGCATAGTACCTATGAACTCAGCAAAAAAAGCCCGGGTGAAGGGCCCTGTGCAGAGCTCCCGCATTGCTTCTGCTGAGATCCGGAAGCAAAAGAGGCCGAGGGGAATGGTTCATGTGTACATCTGAATGCTTGCAGGATTTTATATACTGGGCAAGCAGGTATGACAGCGGCTCCAAGAAAGGGGTGGAACCAAGAAGCCAGCATATTCCATCCTCTTTCTTTCTATCAAATAAAAAAAAAAAAATCTCTCCTGCTCGAAAAGGACTCCCACCTTCCCTAACTTGCAAATCTGAAAGAGGTCCAGATTCTTCAGCAATGACAAACGCTGCCTGGTTTTCTACAACAGACAGTTTTCGGGCCCTAGGAGAGCTTTACTGAAGGACATTGGTGCAAAGTTTTTGAAGAGACCATCATTTTAAGAGGTTTACTAGATTTCTTGTGAAATTTGAAATCATAACAGCAGAAGTCACACAGAAGTACGCACACCATGCACTCTATCAGATGGAGGGGGGGGGGGAGGGGGGGTCTACAGGTTTTGGAACTGGTTTTATTGTTAACACAAGGGGAAAAACACAGAAACAAAAATTCTGTACTTGACTGGTTCACTGTGTAATATACTGTGTTTGACATGCTTCAGAGTCATGTATGTCAAATGTTTGCAAATGTTTTCTTTTAATAAACAGTTTTAAATAAATCCTGGTGGCTCTTCCATGTACATTTCCTCATTTAGGGGGTTATTTTCTAAAGGTTTATCGTGTGTGTTAGGGCCTTTCCGCGTGTGATAGGAAGTAAATGACCAGGAGAGGAGGAGTCGGCTGTGGCACCGCTGCCGGCGATAATGTGAGGAGCATTATCGCCGGCAGTAGCGCGGCGAATAGCACCACCTTTTACGGTGGCGCTATTTGTGTGAAAGGCTGCAGCCGGCCGCACTGCGACTGGCAAAATCGCACCACCGTGGTGCGAACGGCCGAGGCCTTTCACAGGCCTGCCCCCCAACTTCGCCCCCACCCCCTTTTTCGCGGGATTCATCATTCTGCGAAGAATGATTAATCCAGCCCTTAGTTTGCTGTATAGGAATGCTGTTTCCACATACAGATGTTTAATATACATTCCTTTTTCCGCTAAGAAATTACCATACTGGGTCAGACCAAGGGTTCACTGCCATACTATGTAATGTTCTGTATGTTGTATGCTTAACTACTGAAGCAAATGTCTGATCATTGCCCTCCTGTTTTTACAAGAATCCTTTCACAAAGAGTTGGGTCTTGTACTGCTCGACTTAATTTTAAATGTCCGTTTATGTCCTATGGTCTGTCTGTTGGATGACTGACTGAGTGAGCGTCCAGGTTTGATTATCATACATGCAGCATATTTCTTCTTCTACCACCTTTATCCAACTGTTGGCCTCCTCTTCAGACCCATGCAAAATGTCTTCCCAGGAAGAGTTCATCATCGGACGTGAACACCAGATGATTAATTCTGCTTGTCTCTGCATCTCAGCTGATTCTGTGCTAATGTCATTTTATTTTGCTCAGAGGGTACTTCATTCCCAATAGTTTGAGTTTTCTTTGTGTGTTTTACTTGTTTCAGTTCTTACAGAGTC
The DNA here is from genome assembly GCF_901001135.1 of Rhinatrema bivittatum. Taxonomy (NCBI): domain Eukaryota; kingdom Metazoa; phylum Chordata; class Amphibia; order Gymnophiona; family Rhinatrematidae; genus Rhinatrema; species Rhinatrema bivittatum. Next base: position 298,994,664 of record NC_042617.1, read on the forward strand.
ATAGTGCTGGTATGTGGGTTTGCTACAAAAGTCACACTGTTATTGATGGTTACTTTGTCTGTGCTTGGTGTGTTCTGTATGGCTTGGTCTGTTCACTGTTATCAGACTAGAATCCATTCCACTGCTCTGTTCTGCAGTTTGCAGTGTTTCTTTTTTGGAATGTAAACATATGTAAACTTTAATATGTCCCACACTAGGATTTTCTCCATAACACAGTTCCTATGTAGCCCAACATTCAAAATTGTCTGCAGTGCATAAGTGGGAGGATGGACCTTTAAACTAGCATTTATAACCTGTGTGGTTGGAGCCTGCATATTTTTCCCATACACGCATATATTTCAGTACATGCGTATATTTTTAATGCAGGAACACGTATACTTTCTCTAACTATTTTTTAAAAATGTGCACATATATTTTACATGGATAGTGTTGAGTGAGTGCTAGGGAGCGGTCCCGATTCCAGGGGGATTTGTGTGCCCTTGAACCATGGCATGACTGCAGAGAGGAGCTCCATGGAAGCGCCGAGGCAGGCAAGACCTGTCCAAGCATGGGCGAACAGACTGACCTCCGGAGCCTTAACCTCTTGCGAACCTGCACACACCGGAAGAGACCCAACAACGCAATGCTGGTCTCTGGGGTAGCCCTCCGGCCACTCGATAGCCCTTTCAGACCTGCCGCATGGGAGCGGCAGTTGCGACAGGATGGATAGAGGTTGAGGACAGACGATGGTACTGGAACTTGGAATAAGACGGGACCTCGGACTTGGACTAGTCTTGAAGACTGAAGAAGACGAGGGTACTTGGAAATTGGAACTCAGACGAGACAAGGATGCTTGGAACTTGGAACATAGGGCTCAGATGAGACGAGGAACTTAGATGAGGACACTTGGAACTTGGAACCCAGACGAGACAAGAACACTTGGAACTTGGAACTCAGATGAGACGAGAAACTTAGATGAGGACACTTGGAACTTGGAGCCCAGACGAGACAAGAACACTTGGAACTTGGAACTCAGATGAGACGAGGATGCTTGGAACTTGGAACTCAGATGCAAGATGCTCAGACGTGGATGGAGATCAAACGTGGACTCAAGAGAGTCAGGTGAGGATTCCGGATACTCTGACGAGGACAAGGACTTGGGATACTCAGATGAAAACAAAGACTCAGGATCTGGGTCAAGGACAGAAGCAAGAATCCGGGCAGTGCTCGAATATGGATCCTGCCAGAAGAGGACTCCAAACACTGGAAATGGACTCCAGATTGAGATGGATTTACTCCCAGGAAGGTCAGCTGGAGACAAGGTCCAGGGTGAGGCAAAGCTGAACTCGGAGCTAGGAACTAGATATACTTCAGGATCAGAACTGGACGAAGGACATCAGGATCAGGACTCAGAACATCAGGATCAGGACTTGGAACTTGAAACTCAGAACTTGGAACATCAGGACCAGGACTTGGAACTTGGAACTTAGAACTTGGAAACATCAGGACTGGAACATTAGGCATCGGATACAACAGGACACCGGTACCTCTGAACAACTGGATATCAAGGCATCTGGACATTTAAGGCATCTGGACATCTAAGACTTCTGGACATCAGGGACCTCTGAAGATGAGGACATCAGGGACTCTGGAGCTCGAAGCATAAAACATCAGGTATTCTGGACGGGGATGTCAGGAGAAGGAACATCCAGAGACTGGACATCAGAAGACAGAAACATCGGAAGACAGGAACATTGGAACATCTGGAGACAAGGATACCTGGAGACTAGGAGATGGGATCCACAGGTAGGCGCTAATTTCTTCAGGCACCAGGAAAGTAAAAACTGCTTTTCTGTGCACCCTCCGACTTAATGTCATGGAGATATTAAGTCGGAGGTCCCGAAAGTTAAAAAAAGTAAAAAAAATAGAAAAAAAAATTGAAATAGGCCCGCGGCTTGCGGGTCGAAAACCAGACGCTCAATTTTGCCGGCGTCCGGTTTCCGAACCCATGGCTGTCAGCGGGCTCGAGAACCGACGCCAGCAAAATTGAACGTCGGCTGTCAAACCCACTGACAGCTGCCGCTCCTGTCAAAAAAGAGGCGCTAGGGATGCGCTAGTGTCCCTAGCGCCTCTTTTTACCGCTGGCCCTAATTTTAATAAATTAAAATACTGTATCGCGCGCACAGGAGAGTGGCCTGTACGCTCGCCCACTCTCCCGTGATTTTATTGTATCGGCCCGTTAGCTGGCTAAGTCATCCGGCTAACTCTGACTATTGGAGTTAACTGGTTAATTACACTGCTAACTCGACACCTCCCAGTTATGCCCCCGAATGCTCCTAACTTATCTGGCTAAACTCTAGCCTCCTAACTTATTAGCTGGCTAGAATTTAGCCGGATATATGCCCAAATATTCATATAGCCAGCTAACCATGTAGGTGAAAATAAGCTGGTTGATATAGAGTATTTGGATTTTCAGAAAGCTTTTGACAAAGTCCCCCATCAGAATCTGCCCTTTTGTGAGCCCCTTTGTGCGCACCGTCCTGCGCATCCGATGTGAGTATTTAATCTCATTCTAACCACTCAGCTTCAACAATGGAGCTGACACATCTTATCGAAACTATCCTAGGAATGGGCACATATGGAAACTAAGGAGAATCACTAAACACAAGCAAGGAAGGAACGCAAAGCTGATCTTCCCCACAATAAGTAACAACTGTACTGTAATCTCCTCCTGCTTAATGTTTACACTCTTCTTAAATGTTCAATCACTGTCAAAATATCCCACTAATAAATGATCTGTTAGAAGATTTAAATCCGACTGTCTTCTGCATCTCCGTAACCTGGCTGAATACCAAATATAATGTGCTCCTAAATGAAACTGATCAACCTAACTACGATGTCTTTCACTTCCCTAGACCTAAACGTAAAGGCAGAGATATTCTAATAATCTGTAAAAAAGAACTCAAACTTAAACCTTACAAAGTACAGATTAACCCTCTCTGTGAGGTGGCAATACTAAAATCACCACAACTAAATGTAGGAATGGTCTATTGCCCCCCTGGAACACTTCAAAAAGACTTGTCACCACTAATCGAATTATTCACTAAAGTGTTTCCGTGACGCTACACTAATTGTAGGAGACTTTAACCTACACATAGATAGAACATCAAAAACTACAGCATGTTAAATCTTTTTATATTCAATGGAAGCAATGGGACGGTGTTATGACCATCGATCGCAGATGACTGCGACTGCTCCAATTCACCTCTTGTGCTGTCATGCTCTCTTCTCCGGGCGAACTCACAGCTGTGGCTAGCCGCTCCCGATGCGTGCCGTTTAGCTCCCAAGATTCCTCATGGCGGTCGGGGCACCGCTGACCTCCGTGTCTCCTCCGGGCCTTCCTAGGCGCGCACATGCCACTGAGCCTACCTTTAAGGACACTAAGGCGGGAACCTCAGGGGTGTCTCCTATTGATGACATCACTACGCCTGGACTCTTAAGCACCACCCGGGCCCTACACTAATCGACTTGGCAACGAGTTCCATTGCTACTGGTTCCTGCTGCTGTCTCCTCAGACCCGTGGTTCCCGTGTGCTGTGCTACTGGTTTTGGACTCTGACTCGGGTACCTGCTCCTCGGGGGCCCGTTCGTGCTTCCTGGCTAACCCGCTCCTCGGGGTGGTCCCTGCGCTTTCAGAAGCCCTGCCTGCCGGCTTCCCCGCTTTTTGGGGTCATCCCTGGAACTGCCAGCTACTTGGGAGACTCAGCTTGGCGTACCCCGATCCGTGGGCCAGTGCCTTTTCTACACCAGTCTGCAAACTGCGCTTTCCCGCTGCTCAGGGCTGTGCCTCATTCTACTTCAGTGACTGTGCTCGCACTTTCCCGCTCCTCGGGGCAGTGCCTTTCGTTCCACATTTGTGACTGGGCTACGTGCCTCCCCGTTCCTCGGGGTGGTGCCTACAATCCTAGCCAGAGATTCCATCATGCACAACCCCACTCCTCGAGGCAGCCTACATTACCAACTCAGAGGCTCGACTCGGGCTTCCCCGCTCCGCGGGTAAACCTATGTGATTACATCAGAGCCTCCCTCGTCACGTTGCTCCGCTCCTTGGGCCGTCTCTACTGCACTCCTTCAGAGTTCTGTTCTGTACTCCCCATTCCTCGGGGCCTACTCTGCGCTCCTCCCTGTAGGAAGCTCCAGCTCTGGCACTTGCATCTACAACCCAGCCTATTGTACTGTGTACTCTCTCTGAACTGTGTCCCTGCTGCAGCTGACCTCGCATCCGGACGGTGAGGACCTGTGGGGCTCCTCCCCGTGGGTGGTACCAACTCTCACCTCGGGCCAAGGGTCCACTAACCCATGGATCCTAACAGATGGTCACAATTTGTAACCACCCTCACTCATAAAGCAGGCCATATCTTTGACCTAATATTAGCCAATTTCAATAATTGTCTAATCAATACATCCCACATGATATTGCCCTACTCTGACCATCAATTAATAAGAGCAGATATAACCCTCCTCAACAGAAAGCAAACAAATTTAAAGAATAAAACTTTCACTTTTAGAAAAAAGATAGAACCGGAAGTACTTGAAGAATCAATTAAAAATAAGCCAATCGATTTTAATCAGGCTAATGCCTCCTCAGCTTTTGACTCCTGGGATAAAATCATCAATGAGATAACTGATACTCTAAGCCCAGTCCAGACAAAAACATTCCAAAAAGAAAGGAATACCTCTAAACAAAAGAAACCATGGTACTGTGAAGAGCTAAGATGCACTAAACAGTGAAGAGCTAAGATGCACTAAACAGACTCTGAGAACAACAGAGAAACTATGGCAGAAATGCCCATCTGCAGAATCTCTAGGAAAATACAGAACTCTCCTAACAAAATACAGAATACAAATCGATACAGCAAAAAAGGAATACCATGCAAAACAGATTCACGGTGTAATATTTAATTCCAAACTACTCTTTGAAACTGTCAAAAACTTAATCAAGGACCCAACTTCCTCCTTCTCATGTACTACAATTATATTCAATAACATCTATCCGAACAACGATCTGATGGGAATAACATTTAAACCACATCACGCCCTCGCTGATAGCTCTGTACTGGTTTCCTGTACAATTCAGAATTCATTATAAAGTATTAACTAAAATTTTTAATATAATCTACAAGAACTCCTGCCTAATAGGAGTGACACTCCAAACATACACACTGCAGCAAACACTAAGACTGCAAAGCAAAGGACTATTAACTGTACCAACAACGCGGAGTACACATCTAACACAAATAAGAGACCGAATGTTTTCTATAGTGGGCCCCAAGCTGTGGAATTCTCTGCCAGAGACATTACGTCTGATAACAGAAAGAAAGAGTCTCAAACGCGAACTGAAAACCTGGCTCTTCAAAAATGCACATGATCTAACTTAAAATATCAACATGCAGAGAACTTCACTATCAAAACACAGAAAATGTTTGAAGGATGAGCTATAAGTAATATGAGATGCAAAGCGGATTAAGAAACTTACTAATACATGAAGGTTATTGAAATGGAACTTATGTATCCCAAACTACTATCTTAGCCCCTAAATAACATGTTTAAATGTTGTGTTGTCCTAGAATATGAATGTTGATTTTGTAAACCATTGTGATCTTCTGTTGGAACGACGGCATATAAAATGCCTAAATAAATAAATCCCTTCTGCAGAATCTACAAGACGTAGAGAGTTAATGGATGCCCTTCAAGGGGGCTCTGCTCAAGCAAATGACAATGGAACCCAGGAGGGAGGATGCGATACTTAAACTAGTGCTCACTAATGGGGAAAATGTCTCTCATGTCCAGGTGGGTGCCCACCTGTGCACCAGTGATCATCAAACGGTATGGTTTGATATCACAAATAGGATACAGAGAAGTCACACGAAGACATGAGTTTTGAATTTCAAAAACATGGACTTTGTCAAAATGGGGACGTAGCTGGAGGAAGAGCTAGAAGACAGGGAGAAAATGGGTGAGGTGGAGCAACAGTGGGCCAAATTAAAAGGAGCTATTACAAAGGCAACAAATCTATATATTAGAAAAGTAAACAAAAGTATGAGGAATAAGAAACCGATCTGGTTCTCAAAGGAGGTGGCTGAAAAAAACAAAGGCAAAAAAACAAAAACAAAACAGAATTCAAGAAGTATAAAGTATCCCAAAAAGAAGAACATAGGGAAGAATACCTGGTGAAACTGAGGAAGACAAAGATAGAAATGAGGAAATCAAAAGGTCACGAAGAAGAAAGGATTGCCAAAGAGGTAAAGTGAAGTGACAAAAGATTTTTCAGATATATCAGAGAAAGAAGGAAGGTCTGAAGTGGTATAGTGAAATTGAAAGGTGTCGATGAGCAATGTATAGAGAGAGACAAAGAAATATTAGAAATATTAAACACATGCTTCACTAAACAATGGTCCTTTTCCAGAAGTCCCTGGATGGAGTGGAGTAGATGAAACTGTTTACAGAAGTGAATGTATGGGAACAGCTAAGCAAACTGAAAGTGGACAAGGCCATGGGACTGGATGAGATACATCCCAGGATACTGAGGGAGCTCAGAGATGTGCTGGCGGGTCTGCTGCATGACCTGTTCAATAGATCCCTGGAAACGGGAGTTGTGCTGTGGGATCGGAGAAGTGCAGTGGTTGCCCCACTTCACAAGAGTGGGAACAGAGAGGAGGCTGGAAACTAAAGACCAGTTAGCCTCACCTTGGTGGTGGGAAAATTAGTGGAGACTCTGCTGAAGGAAAGAATAATGAACTATCTACAGTCCAGTAGGATGCTGAACACCTGAGATAGCATGGCTTCACCAGGGAAAGATCCTGTTGGACAAATTTGATTGATTTTTTTTTTATTCAATGTTCAAGAGAATTGGATCGAGAAAAAGCATTAGATGTGATTTACTGGACTTCAGCAAAGCTTTTGATATGGTCTCGCATAGGAGATTCATGAAATAAATGAGAAACTTGAGAATGGACACCAAGGAAGTGGCATGGATTGGAAACTGGTTGATAGGAGACAGGGCGTGTAATGGTAAATGGAACCTACTGTGAAGAAAGAACGGTGTTAAGCGAAGTGCACAGGGATAGGTTTTGGGACCGGTTCTGTTCAATTTCTTTGTGAGCGACATTGTGGAAGGGATAGAAGGTAAAGTTTGACTATTTGCAGATGATACTAAGATGTGCACCAGAGTGGACAGGCCTGAAGATATAGAGAGAATGAAAAGTGATTGGTTGAGGATTTGGCAGCTGGGATTCAATGCCAAGAAGGACAGAGTTATAAATCTGGGGTGCAGTAATCCAAAAGTAATGTATGTGATGGAGGGTGAAAGAATAATGTGCACAGATTGGGAGAGGGACCTTTGGGTGATAGTATTTGCTGATCCGAAGGTGGGGAGGCAATGTGACAAGGTGATAACTAAAACCAGAACAAAGCTTGGTTGCACAGAGAGAGAAATAACCAGTGAAAAAAAAGGAGGTAGCGATGCCCTTGCATTTGTCCTTGGTGATGCCTGACCTGATACTGTGTTCGGTACTGGAACCTGTATCTCAAAAGGATAGAGCAAGAGTGTAAGTGGTCCAAAGAAGGATGACCAAAATGATGTGGAGTCTGTATCGGAAGACTTATGAGAAGAGGCTGAAGGTTCTGAATATGTATAGCCTGGAAGAGAGGAGGTGCAGGGGAGGATAGGATACAGACCTTCAGATACCAAAAAGGATTTAAGGAGGTACAAACTTTGAACCTTTTCCATTGGAAAGGAAACAGTAGAACTAGGGGTCACGAAATGAAAATCTAGGGGGGAAAGACTCAGAACCAACATAAAGAAATATTTTTTCACAGAGAGGGTGGTGGATGTCTGGAACGCCCTTCTGGAAGAGGTGGTGAGGACAGTAAATGAATTCAAAAGGACATGGGATAATCACTGGATTCCTAAAGGCTTGAGGATAATAATGAAGAAAAGGGTTCATGGGGGTTAACTGCTCGGAGTGTCAATTAGTACCCTTAACAGGAAGGCATGGGGAATTACTACCTTTATCCAATTAGCTTTGATGATTTTGACACAACTGCAGCATCGCTTTCTGTTTTGACTGCAGGGCTGTGAAAAAAGGGGCATTGGATTCTGAAAACAGCCAACGCTGGGCCCTGACGCTTACAGTCTGGGGTACTGATACACTGACATTAGGGATAAAGCTTCTATGGCCAATTCCAAAAGCAAAGAACTTTCAAGCAGCATTGTCTGAATTATCAGAAAGGCCGCTCACCACACAAATATGTTGCAGTAATTTTGTAATGGGCTTGACAGATGCTTGTTGCACCGGAGGTGGACCCTTGCATCCCAGGGTTCTGAAGGAACTAAAAAATGAAATTTCAGAACTTTTAGTTAACATTTGTAATTTATCACTAAAATTATTCATTGTACTTGAAAACTATAGGCTGGCTGATGAAACCCCAATATTTAAAAAGGGCTCTAGGGGCAATCTGGGAAACTATAGACCAGTGAGCCTGACTTCCTTGTCAGGAAAAATAGTGGAAAACTATTGTAAAGATAAAAATCACAGACCATATAGAAAGACATGGTTTAATGGAACACAGTCAACATGGATTTACCCAAGGGAAGTCTTGCCTCATAAAGCTGCTTCATTTTTTTGAAGGGGTTAATAAACATATGGATAAAGGTGAACTGGTAGAAGTAGTGTATTTGGATTTTCAGAAGGTGTTTGACAAAGTCCCTCATGAGCGGCTTCTAAGAAAACTAAAAAGTCATGGGATAGGAGGCAATGTCCTTTCGTGTATTTCAAACTGGTTATAAAACAGGAAACAGTAGGATTAAATGGTCAATTTTCTCAGTGGAAAAGTGTAAACAGTGGAGTGCTTCAGGGATCTGTACTGGTGCCAGTTCTTTTCAATATTTTTATAAATGATCTGGAAAGGAATATGATGAGTGAGATTATCAAATTTGCAGATGATACAAAATTATTCATAGCAGTTAAATCACAAGTGGATTGTGATACATTACAGGAGAACCTTGCGAGACTGGAAGATTGGGCATCCAAATGGCAGTTGAAATTTAATGTGGACAAGTGCAAGGTGATGCATTATAGGGAAAAATAACCCATGCTGTAGTTACACGATGTTAGGTTCCATATTAGGAGCTACCACCCAGGAAAAAGATCTAGGCATCATAGTAGATAATACATTGAAATTGTCAGTTCAGTGTGCTACAGCAGTCAAAAAAGCAAACAGAATGTTAGGAATTATTAAGAAGTTGATTGTGAAAAGAACAGAAAACTTCGAGGGGGAAGTGATATCACTGACCTTGATGGCAACCTAATCGCGGAGCTCCCGCTTCACCACGGCCCCTCCTGAAATGCTAGGACCATTAAATTTGCCAAATTTCTTAAATAAAACGTGCCTAACTTGCAAATACTAACCCCAATGTCATCTAAAAAAAGAAACGTGGATTTAAGCCAATTCTCATATGGTGCAACACTGGAGGACAGCAGTGGAGATATGGATAAAATGGCCACCCATCCCACGGTGGAGCAAAATGCTGTTGCGAGCGAAAAGCAGAGCGAAAAGCAGAATGAAGACCAACTTTAAAGACATATGATTCAATAACAAAAGCAGACTTCATCAAATGGTTTGAGGAGTTAAACACCAACATTGGAGGAATTAAAGCTGAATTTTCTCAAATTGTGGCTGAACTGAGATGGGAAGTTGGAGAAATAGGCCACTGAGTGGATGAGCTGGAAAACCAGCTTGAAGAAAAGCTTGTCTCCAATGATAGATTTACAAAAAAATTCTCAGATCTGGAACTAGAGCAGATGGCTCTTCAGGACAGAGTAGAAGATTTGGAGAATAGATCTCGGAGGTGCAACCTGTGATTTCGGGGGATCCCCAAAAAGAAGAGTACCATGATGTAGTAAAAGTGATTCAGCAGTTAAGTAAATTTTTACTACTGAAAAATAATGAAAGCATCAATCTGGAGGACATACAAATAGAAAGAGCCCATAGAACTCTGGGCCCAAAGCACAACAACCAACCAAGAGATAATGTTTCCTGCTATCGAAGCTTTCCAAGGAAAGGACAAACAGTGGTAGAATGATAAATTGCAGTATTTGTGGACCTTTCCCAAGTGATACTACAATAAAGAAGAGGTCTTCATTTGATCACAGAAGCTTTGCAACGGGAGGGCATAAAATACAAATGGCTGTTGCCTTTTGGATTGGCTTTCACAATCAAGGGAGTCACCTCAAAGGTCAAGACTTATCCTGAAGCCACACAGATTCTCAAAGCTGCCGAGATAATATCTGCACCATCAGACTCCCAAATTGCAATGCATGAACCATCTAAAGATACACCACGATGGCAAAGGGTAGCTGGTGGAAGAAGACGACTGTGGAGACAATCTGGAAGCTCCTCATCTTCCAAACTGTCTGAAACCTGAGGAAGGGAAGTTTTCTCCGGCTGGTAACTGTAGTGAATGAACATATACAATTCATACAGTAATAACCCACTTCGATTAAAAGTGGGACACTCCAACTTTGACCTTAAAGAGTTGGATGAGCAGTGAGCTGCAGTTCTTTAATTTTGATCTTGGTCTTGGTTTTCAAGCAGGTATAAAACCGGTTAAATATGGTTCATATCTGGTAATTATGATACCTCAACAGAGGATAATGTTGATCATTAATTTGTTCATGGGTCCTAAAATATATCATATCTAAACATTAGATATAAATTAATAAGGGGTAGTGGTGAGGTGAGAGCCTAAGAGTGGCGTCATTTCCACCACTCACTTAAATCCGGCAAAGCGGTTGCTTGTCATGGATGAAGGGGAGGGGAAGTGGGTGACTCAACTTATGAGGGGGTATTTGATCATCCAAATCAATCTTAGTAACTTTACCTTTCAAGGAAGGACAGAGGAGGATTATTACTGGAGACGGGACAATATGTTACACGGGCATCGGAGGTCCAACAAAAGGGGAACTCTTGATTTCAAGTCTCTATTTATAAGCTATTAGTTACCCAACATTACATATGGCCACACTTAGATTAGCTTCCATCAACGTCAAGGGGCTGAATTCCGCCTATAAGAGAAAGCTACTCTTTAAAGAAGCAGGATGTCGCCAAGCTGATATATTATTCATACAAGAGACACATTTGAGGAGCTGGGATGGGAGATTATTATGGAGCAATCATCACTACATACAGGTTTTTCTTGCCCCCAACTCTTTTACTAATAAATATAGGGGGGTAGGAATTCTGATCTCTCACAAAGTATGCGCTGATTTCCAGATACTTCATCAGGAAGAAGGGGGACGATACTTAGTGGTACAAATGAGCATACCTCAGGGAAAATATATTTTAGTGGATGTATATGGCCCCAACACTAATCAAACAGCATTTTATCAGGGGCTCAGTACTAGGTTAGATAAAATAAGCGAAGACTATCTTATAATATGGGGGGGATTTTAATTTAGGTTTGAATCCTCTTATGGACACTTCTATGGGAAGGAGCTCAGTTACCCAAGCCCAGCACAAGGGATTAAAAGAATTAATAAATCATGCAGGAGTAGTAGATTTCTGGAGACTTTTTAATACAAACAAATGAGACTACACATTTTACTCTCCTCCTCATAACCTATACTCTAGAATTGATAGGCTCCTCATAGACAAACTCTTGGTTCCCAAGATCTCAAAGGTTTCTATAGAACTTACATTATGGTCTGATCATGCACCCATAACTTGTGATCTTAATCTACCATCAGATGACACAGGAAAGCACTTTTGGCATTGCAATGACTCTTTATTCCAAGATAAAACATTCAAAAATCAATTACAGTTAGTAAACAAGGAATATATACAGATGAATGATAATGGTGAAGTTTCAGCTGTATCACTTTGGGAAGGTCTCAAAGCAGTGGTAAGGGGACACTTGATGGCACATGCTTCCTAAAAGAAAAAAATTAATAGCAACGACGTGAACTCGAAATATGAATCAGTAATGTTGCGCTTCCCGCTGGTGCCGCGACCGGGCCTGCTCACCTGGCGCACCCATCTACCAGCTCCTCTCTCAATCCCAGCGCTGTTCATCCGTGGCGTCCACGAGCGTCCCCAGGCCCATCGGGGCCTTCCACCTCGCACTGCTCCTTCGCCGGGGCTCGGCGTCCTCCTCGGCATCTGCCCCACCCCCAAGCGTGGGAAACTCACAGGCAGCGCCTGATTCTGATGTCACCTGAGCCCTGAATAAATAGCAGGGCTCAACCACTAGCTCATTGCCTTGGCAATTGGGTCATACACTTCGGTGTCTCTAGTTTGCTTGTTCCAGTGTCTCCTTTTCCAGCGTCTCCTGTTCCAGCGTCTCTCCATTCCTGGTAGTACCCTTTGGACTGATCTCACGTTACTGACCTTTGCTTGCTCTTGACCTTGTCTGAATGCTGCCTGGAACCGACCTCTGCCTGTCCACTGACCATGTCTGATCGCTGCCTGGAATCGACCTCTGCCTGTCCACTGACCACTGCCTGGAGCCTGCCTACCAACCATGTCTGACTGCTGCCTGGAACTTGACCTTTGCCTGACCTGACTACTCCCGGACTGACTACAGGTACTGATCCCTGCTTCAGCTGACCATTCTGGACTGATACTCTGGCTTTGATCCTCACTATCCACTCGGACACTCTATTCTGGCATCCTAAGACCTCTGGACATTCTTGCTTGGACATTGACCGCATACCCTTGTTCGTGGTGGGCACTCTCATGCGCTTCCTCTCTAGGAGACCCTGCAAGGCCCACCTAAGACCAGGCGGCCCGGGTACCCAAGGGCTCAACCTGTGGAAACCCCGGGTTGCTATTGGCGAAGCTCCAGCTAGCCTCTGTCTCCTCCTGTGCTCTGCCTCCTGGTGGCAGGCGCCCTCTGGGCCCGACCAGAGGACCGTACCAATCCTACACCAGGCCAAGGGTCCACCTCCAGCGCAACAAGTAAGCTGGAAATTAAACAAACATTCCAAGCAATTAGCTGATCTGCAAAAGTTATAGACTACTCGCCAAGAACTGCAAAGTTTAAATGTGTCAGAAATTTCGTATCAATTAGATTTAGTAAAACAGCATCATTTTGAGAACAGGAATAAATCTGGGAAACTCTTAGCACAATCCTTAAAAAAACAACAGGTGGCAGCCCAAATTCTTAAAGTTAAGAATGCCACGGAAGACATTTTATACAAATCCAATCAGATCAGGGAGCGATTTGTACAATTTTACACTGATTTGTATATGACAGATACATCAGTCCCCTTAGCAGAGATTGACTTTACCCCTCCTGGATGAAAAACAGAAGGCATTTTTAAATAAAACAATAGCGACTCCAGAAGTGATGCTAGCTATTAAAGAGCTAAAGCCAGGCAAAGCCCCAGTTCTCGATGGCTTTACAGGAAAATTTTACAAGCTTTTTACTAATGAAGTGGCACCCTTTCTCACTAAAGCTTTTTCAATGCTTTGTTGGAAGAAGCCTCTTTAGCCCCGCACATGAATCTGGCAGGTATTACTGTTTTACTAAAACCAGGGAAAGATGCCACCCAATGAGGCTAATACCATCCCATCTCCCTCCTTAATATAGACCTTAAATTGCTAGCCAAGATTTTAGCTAACCGTCTGGGAGCTTTGCTGCCAAAATTGGTCCATGCAGACCAACCAGGCTTCATACCAGGTTGCATGGCATCAGACAACGTGTGAAGAGTGCTTAACCTTATCTGGGTTGCGAGGACTTCTCAAATACCCTCCATTCTTATATTAGTCGATGCCAAAAAGGCATTCGACCAGATTCACTGGGCCTTTTTGTTCCGGGTATTAGAAAAATATCAATTAGGCCCTAATTTTATCCGATAGATACATCAACTCTACACTAACCCATTAGTGACCATAAAACTTAACGGTGGCTATTCATCTACATTTAAGGTAGGGAGAGGTACAAGTCAAGGGTGCCCCCTTTCCCCTTTATTATTCGCGCTAGCCCTTGAGCCATTTGCTACCAAAATCCGAGACTCTCAATCCATTAAGGGGATTCAAGTGGGACAGTCTTCCTATAAAATATCTATGTTTGCGGATGACATTTTATTTACAATCACTGAACCAGGGCATTCTCTCCCCTTACTCTCTGAGGCATTAACATTATATGGTAAGGTATCTGGTTTTAAAATTAATATTGACAAAACAGAAATATTGCAGATCTGGCTCTTGGAGGCAACTCAAAGACAATTACGGGAAAAACTTTCCTTTAAATGGGCTAATAGAGCGATCTGCTATTTAGGGGTTAACTTAAGTGGCACGGGAGAGAATTTATTCTCGTTAAACTATAAATCACTAGCAAATAAAATATTCCTAGATCTAGATATATGGAATAACTATAAACTATCTTGATGGGAAGGATAGCGACCATAAAAATGAACATTCTTCCCAGGCTGCTATACCTATTTCAGACATTGCCCATTGAATAATCTGGAGCATTTTTGAAGCTACTTCAAAAGCAAGTTTTTGATTTTATTTGGAAACGACATCCACCTCGGATCTCTCTGAGGGTGTTATTCCAACCGAAGACTTAGGGAGGATTAGGGGTTCTGGACATTAAAAAATACTACCTAGCAGCACAACTAAAAGCGATAGTAGACTGGCAAGTAGTAACAGAGATAAAACAATGGGTAGATATAGAGCAGAACCTAGCAGATAATGTACCGTTAGCAGGGCAAATTTGGCTACCTCGACACCATAGGGTCCTCGAGGGGAATATTTCTCCATACTCCTTACATACCATTAAGCTCTGGGACAGATGGAAAGCAGTATTAATAGGTACACGAACATTTTCTATGGGAACACCCATTTGTTAAAATAAAAGTTTTCCACCCCGGCTCTCCTCAGGAAATGTTCACAAATGGCACAGAATGGGAATACAAAATTTAGGACAATTGTGGGAACAAGATCACATGGTGAGTTTTAGTCAGCTTCACAATGGATTTAATATTCCTCCACAGATCATTATAATAGAAGGACTAGGGGGCACTCCATGAAGTTAGAAAGTAGCACATTTAAAACTAATAGGAGAAAATTCTTTTTCACTCAATGCACAATTAAGCTCTGAATTTGTTGCCAGAGGATGTGTTTAGTGCAGTTAGTATAGCTGGGTTCAAAAAAGGTTTGGATAAGTTCTTGGAGGAGAAGTCCATTAACTGCTATTAATCAAGTTGACTTAGGGAATGGCCTCTACTACTACTGGCATCAGTAGCATGGGATCTTCTTAGTGTTTAGGTGCTTGCCAGGTTCTTGTAGCCTGGTTTGGCCACTGTTGGAAACAGGATGCTGGGCTTGATGGACCCTTGGTCTGACCCAGTATGGCATGTTCTTATGTTCTTATGCATATTTGCAGCTAGCTCACTATGGGGGTTATTTTCTAACCCTATCGCAGGCGAAAAGCAACTTTTCGCACGTGTAAAGTTCCTTTTCATGTGCAATACCTAGATCGGGGCGGCGTCAGCACCAGAAGAGGAAGAGTCAGGGTGGCATCGGGGCGGACGCCATGGAAACTTCACTGACGTCGAAAAGGTAAGGCCCCTTATCACTGCCAGTAGCGCGCCCAATAGCACCACCTTTTACGATGGCGCTATTGCGTGCGAAAGCCGGCAGTGATAACACCACGGTGGTGCATTCGCTGCCAGTTTTCCCAGGCCTGCCCCCCGTTAACACCGGGATTCACAAACCAGTGCAAAGAAAGAAAATCCAGGCCTATGTGACTTCTGCCCATATTAAAACACAGTTACAGTTAGAAAAATCTCTATTCGAAGGCTTATGCTTTTCAATAAGTAAGCGTCAAAAATTGATATTTAAAATAACTTATACCTTCTTGGAGTCTGGAAGACACGACCTTTACATATTCAAGCCTGGGAAACGGATATGGGGGGGACTTTTGAGGAGGAGGATTGGGATGTATGTTATAGTATTATAAAATGCTGCTCCATATCCTCTGCTCTTATGGAGAATAGATATAAGATGCTGTATCGATGGTATTATTCACCTCATAGACTACACAAGATGTATTCTGCTGTTTCCAGTCAATGTTGGAGGAAGTGTGGCAATGAAAGTATAATGTATCATGTATGGTGGACTTGCCCTAGTATATCAAACTTATGGGATTTGGTTTTTCCAATTGCTCTCCAATATCATTGGAAAACAACTTACTAAAAACCCTAAATGTTGTTTATTAACATTTCCTATAATGGAGATAAATAAATACCAACAAGCCTTAGCAATTCAGATGATAATTGCTACCCGCATGATGATTGCAGCAGCCTGGAAACAAGAAGGTTGCCCTTCTATTACTGAGGTCTTACGGAAATTAGCTAATGTTTACTATTTAAACAAGCTATGATTCGCCTCGATACTATGGACAAATTTGCTAAAGTCTGGCAACTTTATGAGAATTGGCTGAAGAAATCTACTACAAAATAGAATCATAACCCATGGCTTAATATAGGAAATACTCTTTTTCCTCTTATCTCTTTCCTTAACTTCCTTAATATCCTATGTCACCTTATATGACTTTATACAGTTCTTTAATATTCAATGTATAGCAATGGATGACCAAATGGGGGAAGGGAAGGGGGGCATGAAAAATGTTAAACTGTATGGTCCTGATAATTGTTATGACATTCTGGAGTTGAATGAGGTGTTGTTTATACTTTGTTGTTGATTATGACCTGAATAAAAATTTTAATTAAAAAAAAAACGGAAATGTCATAATGCCTCTGTTTCGCTCCATGATGAGACCACACCTTGAGTACTGTGTGTACAATTCTGGTCACTGCATCTCAAAAAAGATATAGTTGCACTGGAGAAGGTACAGAGAATGGCGACCAAAACTCCCCTATGAGGGAAGACTAAAGAGGTTAGGTATGTTCAGCTTGGAGAAGACACGGCTGAGGGGGGATATGATAGAGGTGTTTAAAATCATGAGAGGTCTTGAACGAGTAGATGTGAATCAGTTATTTACACTTTCAGATAATAGAAGGACTAGGGGGCAGTCCATAAAGTTAACATGCAGCACATTTAAAACTAATCAGAGAAATTTATTTTACTCAATGCACAATTAAGCTCTGGAATTTATTGCCAGAGGATGTAGTTAGTGCAGTTTGTGTAGCTGGGTTTATAAAAGGTTTGGATAAGTTCTTGGAGGAGAAGTCCAGTAACTGCTATTAATCAAGTTTACTTAGGGAATACCCACTGCTATTACTGGCATCAGTAGCATGGGATCTTCCTAGTGTTTGGGTAATTGCCAGGCACTTATAGCCTGGTTTGGTCACTATTGGAAACAGGATGCTGGGCTTGATGGACCCTTGGTCTGACCCAGTATGGCAATTTCTTATGATCTTATTACCATTCCTCATAAAACATCAAACAATAAAAATAAAGGAATACAAACATCAATAATAGTAAAATCATACTAATTAAAAGTCAAACATTCCAAACAAAAAAAAATAATAGAACATCCAATAATTAAATATTCATAAACATTTCCCCAAAAAACAAATTATTTCAAAACAACATATACATCAAATAACATCCAATCACAAAAAAGATGACCAGTCAGGTTCCTCATTTAACCCAGCAGAGACTCTGATGTTTAACAGGAAAATCCATTACCTTTTACAATAGTTTAATGGGGCAGCCACATGTCCTGACCCTGCACAGACACAAGAATTTGATCAATAACTGTCCATGTTAAATCTGAGAACAGATGGCAGTTTTGTACACAATGAGACACAATTGGAGATTGCAGTTTCAATGTGTTTAAGCAACTACAGTGTTCAATAAATCTTGTTCTGACAGTTCTCTTTGTACATCCCACAAATAACAATTTACAGGGGCATGCAACAGTATAAATAACTTTGGTAGAATCACATGTAATATTGCTCCTGTGAATGGCCATCTCTTTTGTGAAGTTCCATCTTGATTGGCTACATTTGGATTCCTTGCTCTGTTTAATTAGGTTTGCATACAGAAGTGACATCAGACACAGTGGTAGAACTAAAGATGGCTGCTTGACCGTGTGGATCTTAAAGTCCCCTGATGCAGATGTTATTTTACGCATCAAAACACAGCCCGTGTTGGATCTACCTGTTTGGAGCAATTGCCAGGATATCATCTCAATAGCATCTTTTTGTTTCCTTGCTGATACATGGGACATATGATACGTCCATCTTTTGAGATAAGTAAGTATTGGTTTTAAAGTGCATATCTAAAACACAGAATATTAATTTGAAAATAATAAAATCAATATAGCACAGTATTGCACTGAGCCCAGCACTGATTGTTTGGACTGAGTGCAAGTAATGCAAC
Source organism: Rhinatrema bivittatum (assembly GCF_901001135.1). NCBI lineage: Eukaryota > Metazoa > Chordata > Amphibia > Gymnophiona > Rhinatrematidae > Rhinatrema > Rhinatrema bivittatum. The sequence goes on from NC_042617.1 coordinate 299,013,059, forward strand.
ACCAATGCAAACACACAGTTATGAGGTCATGAAACTATAAGGTTCTCATTTAGAACTACATGCGTATGTAGGTGGAGTTTTTACATCTCGGGGAATTGTTTTTTTCTCACACCTCTCAGAGATCTGTTTGTTTTTTATTTATACATTTCCCAAAACACTATTATAATATTTCAAAATAGCAGACACATCAAAAAACATCCAATAATGAAACTAATAAGGATTTAAAAATCCCTCATTCTCCATACCTGGGAATTTTTATTTTGAACATTGTCCTGGACTGAAGGGGGGAGGGGGGTGCACAAACATTATTTCTCTCTCTTTCTCTCTTGAACACACAGGCTACCTCTCTCCCTCACACACACAAAGGCACAGACACCCACACAATCTCGCTCCAGGGCCGGTGCAAGGGTCTGTAGCACCAATGTAAACCGCCCCCCCCCCCCCCCCACCCTCACCTTGAGTTGAATGTGCCCTCTGACAGTGGTAGATATATAGTTTGGTCACCCTCTTACAGTGCTCTCTCTCTCTCTCTCATGCTCTGTGACAATTTTTTTTTTATTCCGCCCCCCGCATGCCCCTACCTTGCACCATCCTAGGCAATCGCCTAGTTCCACCTAATGGTCGTGCCGGCCCTGTCTCTCTGACCCACATGCATACACACAAAGGTTCGCTCTCTCCCTCACACACATACACTCTTAGGGCCTTCCTCTCTATTCTGAGCCTTTTCATCTATGCCCTGTCATCCTCTGCTGCTGTCCTCAGTCACATTCGTGGTCTTTGGCCCCTTCAGGAGAGGCTCCATGGCGGTCTGCCGGGCCTCAATCGCTAACTTCAGCTGCTGCGGGATGGGCTCCATAGCAGCCTGCTGGGCTCTTCCTTCCTGCCCACCTATCACAGTGGAAGTTTAGGAAAGAGGTTACTAGATGTTGTCTTCTGAGATCATTCTGCAGTTTTACACCCTCGGAGGTCCTGCAGATCCTCAGTCATGCCTCCTGCTGGTTCAAAGGACATGCCTGCATGCATGGAAGTCATAGGGAACTTATGTGAATTTTAATTAAAGGAGAGACAAAGATTTCCCGTTGCTCCTGTGCCTCTCGTGGTTGTTTGCTTGGGGATCAGGCAGGTCACATGGGAAATCTGTGCAGGTAGGCAGTGCAATGGGCTAGTGGAGCAGGCTTTAATAGCTGAGTGCATTGGAAAAAAGTACAGAAAAGCTGAAAAAACTGCTTTTCTGTACTTCTTTAAAAGTAAAAAAAATAAAAAAATAACCTCAGCCGGCCGCATTGAAGACCGACGCCACTATGCATGGTGTCGGTTTTCATAACCGGCTGCTGCAGTTATAAAAACCGACATCAAGTTTATCGGCGTTGGTGTTCATAACCTGCAGACCGCTGGTAACCGCGGGGTCGAGTTAGCAAGAAGGCGCTAAGGTCGCGCAAGTGACCCTAGCGCCTACTTGCTAGTGTGACCCCCTAATGTGTTATTGCATGGCGTCCCCCCTTGTGGGTGCCATGCACACATTAAGAAAGTAGGCACTGAAAAGTCAGTGCCTGCTTTCCGCATTTAATATTGCATCGACCCCCAAGAGTGGAGTGCAATGGGTAAATAAGAAACAGTTGTTTACTCTTTCAAAATATAAGACTACGGGACATTCCATGAAGTTACTAATTAGCACATTCAAAATGAATCCGAAACAACACTTTTTCACTGAATGCACATCAAGATGATGATTTCATTTTCATTATAAACTGGAGAAGGCTCCATAATGCAAGAGCACTTGCAATGCCCAAGACAAGGATTGTAATTTGTCTAGCATTAGAAAACAACACCATCATGTCATCTGCAAATAAAAGAGTTTTCAAAGCTCTCTCTCCTTTCAGAATTCCCACAATCCCCTCATCTCTTTCCAGTTTGGCAATCAACAAATCTAATAAGATTAAATAAAAGATACGAGGGGTATCCTTGTCGTGTGCCTCTTTGCACTACCGAAGCCGCCGACAGAGATCCATTTACACTAAATTGCACCTTAGGGTTGGAGTATAAGACATTGATATATTCCCAGATTTTACCTTGAAAGCCATAAGCCTGGAATACATTTTTCAGAAAGGAACAGGATACTCAGTTAAATGGCTTTTCTGCATTGAATCCCACCAAGATAGGTTCATGTTCTACTGTAAGCTTCCAAGGCAAGCAATATCCTATGTACATATATCCATGACTTCCTATGGTGCACAAATCCTGTTTGACCTGCAGAGACAAGCATAGATAACAAGTATCTAAGTCTATCAGCAATTACCTTAGCATAAATGTGGATATCTTGATTAAGTAAAGATATCGGTCTATATAAAGCAGGATCTAACAGGATCACACAGATCACACAGATCTTTACCAGGCAGCATTCTTCAAGGTATCTATCCAGTCATGACCAAAAAGTCATACAAAGCATCTTGAATATACACAGTCAAAATCTTATAAAAAAAAAAAGACCATTCAAGCCATCTGGTCCAGGGGTCTTATAAAATGAGAAAGATTAAATAACCTTCTCAATTTCTACAACAGAAAAAGGCCGGATGGCATATTCTTATCAGAAGATGATGGGGCGAGGAAGGGGAAATGGATTGGGAGAAGGAGAGGGAGAGCGAAAACTGGGGACGGGGGATGCACCACTCCGAAGAAGCTGCAGATCTCTGCATGGAAAGTTAAGCAGACACCAGGCTTTCATAGTAAAAGACCTGCATGCAATTGTCCTCCCCTGACCTAACTGCACCACTTTTCTGACAGGGGTAAAAGTACCTGCACTGTGAACAGCAGGGGTATTTTTTTTACCTGTAGTGAGGGAGGAGGCAATTTTTCAGTGCTGCTCTTTACCCAGATAGAAAGCTTTGAAAACTGTTCTCATAAAATCTACCTATTTTCAGGAACAATGTCAGAAAATATTTCTTCACAGAAAGGCTGGTGGATGCATGGAATGCCCTCCCAGAAGAGGAGGTGGTGAGAAACACAGTTATGGAATTCAAAGGGTGTGGGACAAACACACAGGAGGTCTCTAGTGACTTGAGGATGGAAATAAAGAATGAGGTAACCCCTGTTAACTTTAGGTGTAACATTTCCGCACGGGGGGTAACCTGTACCGTGTGGCAGTTACTCCACTAAGCAATTTTTCTGATGTCATTGAAAATGTAAATTAGGATTAGTGTTAAATTCAGAAATGTTCTTCCAGTGAAAGAGATGGAGCGTGTGGGGGAAGAGAGGAGAAAATTGGAATAATGGGAGGTCGCTAATGTTATGAAACCATTAAACCATTTTTATTAATATTCATTACTGTATCTTCCTGGAGTGGGGAGGGAGCATGGGGAATGACATACTGAAGTTTCTTTGCAGAAGCTTTGCTTGAATTGAATTTACAGTTATTTTGGTTGATTCTTTCTTTCTCTGACTCTCTAAAGGTTAGAGATAAGCATTTCATAGTAAATGTCTCTTTTCCTTCCTCCTCCTCAGTTTCTCCTCAGGTGTAACTGTTTATTTCCTGCTATCTTTCTCCCTCTGCTTTTGACGTCTGCTTGCATAGAGCTCGTTCCCTAAAATTCAGCCTCTGCTACTAACGTGGCAGACTGTACTGCTAACATACAGCGACCATGGACCTGCAAGTAGGGATTTAGGCAGCTGTTTGTAAACAAGGCCACAGCTGGTGCGTTGGTGGTTCAGTGGCAGAATTCTTGCCTGCCATGTGGGAGACCTGGGTTCTTGAACCAATGCAACAGCAAACCTTTTTTCTTGAAAGCTTAATCTCACTTGCAGGCATGAAATGGGTTTCACATAACACGTGCAGAAATCTAAGGAAGCAGTACATGAGGTGTTGGGAGAGAAGAAGCTTATGTGCACCACCCAGGAGAGGGACCTTGGGGTGATAGTGCCTGATGATCTTAAGATAGCGAAATATTTTGATAAGGCGGTGGCTAAAGCCAGAGGGATGCTGGGGTGAATAGGAAGAAGCGTAACAACCAGAAAAAAAGGAGGTAATAATGCATCTGGACTGATGACTGGTGCGAGCTCACCTAGGGGCCGATGTAATAAGACCCGCGGCAAAACAGGTGCTCGTTATGTGCGCGGGTTTTGATCACCGCGCGCGGCTGAAGCTGCCGCGCCTGCGGGATGTAAAAAACATAAATCATGCAAATGACTTGCGTGCAGAAATCCGCGCACGGACGGAAAAATGCGCATATCTAAGCGTGGTACAGGGCCTATGGCAGCATCCGCACTCAAAACCTGTGCCGAGAATCCATGCCTAAAAGCGAGCAAGCGGGTCTCCCTATTAAGTGAAAGTATGACCCTGGAAAGTATTTTTAAATATTTCCAATAACTGTGCTGCAGAAAACAGGGCAAATATTTTCATGGATCCTAATTCGCAACAATCTTGCCGCTCTTCTGGCCGTGTATCTGTCCGCTCAGGGAAGCGCCTACCTCGGACGCCGTGAAAAGCTGGCCACTCTGAAGCTGAAATAGGCGCTCAGCCAGGCGCTTATCGGGCTGCTCGTGCTCTATTTGTGGCAGAAAATTCTGCACGATCGCGTGCCCAGAAAGGTGCCTAGCTACCGTTGCCACTCAGGCGCTGAGCTAGGCGCTTATTTGGTTGTGCTCGAGCGGCAACGGTAGCTAGGCACCTTTCTGGACAACCGACGGCATACATTCACAACCAAGTAAAGCGCCTAGCCTTACTGTTGGAGCTCAGACACTGAGCTAGGAGCTTTACTTGGTCGCAAATGTATGCCGTTGGGCGCCCAGAAAGGCGCCCAGGGAAGTACCTACCTAAGCTGGCCATTCCGACACCCAGAAAAGCACCTAGCTAAGCTGGCCACTCGGACACTGAGATAGGTGCTCAGCTAGGAGGTTTTCAGGATGCTCAGATGCCGACATATGCCCCCCCCCCCCCCGAGTCGGCACTGACCCTTAACTCGTGCCCTGACCATGGCAGTAAAAAACTCGCATTAAAAAACCCGGACTGAGATTAGAAGGAGGTGAGAGAAGTTATCAGGCTGGGGTAGGGGAGAGGCAGGAGAAAGCTGAAGCAAGTGAGATTGTACAAATGGAGAAAAGAGAACAAATAAGCTGAAGAAATGTAAAGAAGACAGGAAAACAAGGCCTAAAAGTGAAGGAATGAAGAGGCAGAGATGGAGCCAAGTGAAGAACAAGAAGAAGCAGAGGCAGAGAGTAGAAATCAAATTGCAGGTACAGTACAGAAGGTGGAAAGTCGTTTATTTTAAGTTTGCTGAGGCCTTCCTGCTTTATTTCTGTGCTAGCTGGCTGGGTTGCATATCCCAGTGCCGGGATGAGGGAAGTGGCTGGTATCTGTCCTTCCTTCTCCAGCACGCTTGTCAACAGAATACATAAAGTATTTTTCTGGAAGCATTTATATCAGTATATATATGCATATCTTAAAGGGAAGGTGCAGAGAAATGTCACGGGTTGCAAATCTCTCTCTTAAAAGTTGCTCATCCCTTGGCAGACAGATTTTCAGGACATTTGGATCCAATGCTGGTTTTACTCCATTGCATGAAGGAACTCGTGGTTCTTATTTTCCTAAAAAAAATTAGACAAAATTCTCTAAAAAAAAAAACAACAAAAAAACAAGACCTCAGTCCTTTGCAAGCGGTGGGGAAGAACTAGAACCAGATCAGTCTGATCTAAAAATCTGGAGCCAGTTGGCTACCCCTAGGCAGCTCTGTGAGGTGACCTGTTGGTTGTCAGTGCCGTGCATATTATTCTGACTAAACCGCACAGCATTTATTATTATGAATGAGCCAGGAAGGGTAGTGCATATGTTCTGCATCATCGCCAACTGCTGATTGCTAGTATTCGGGGTATATGAAGAACCACATATCTATCTGTGATTTATATTTTAACTGGAGTAGCTAGCTAGTCTGCTACAAGTAGCTGCTTCATCCGTCTTTAATGGCAAACTTCATAGGCTTGTCTCTCACACAAAAAGGAAGAGGTCCTAAAGATGATCCCTCCCTATAAAAAAAGGGAAGACTGCACACAGTAGAATTGCAATAAGGCTTTTATTGTCCGTCTGAAAATGCCAGCAACATTTGTACACAACCTTCACATTTATGTTTGTTTCATACCAGATTAACTGCAACTTCAGATGAAGACCAGGCTGAATTGGAGAACAGAAAGTAGTTGGGGCACATCCGTTGTAGGTCTGATTTTCCTCCCAAAAACTGAGGGCCAAAGCAGTCTTCATCAAGAAATTGAGCAGCTATTCCAGGTATTTTGTCTAAAACCAAATGATCAGCTCTCTTTACCTAAAAAAAAAAAAAAGCTAAGCCACTCAGGACTGATGTTGCAATAAAGCCATTCTTTTTTTCTTAATGACAAAATATGTTTTTCATTTCAACTAATAAAAAGGGAGACAACGCTCATAAACATGATTACAATCTAGCAACTTCATAAAAACATCTCATACTAGTGACGGAGTAAAGAATTATTGATCAACAGTACATCATAGCACAGTTAATATTATAAAATAATAAAAAAAAAGTCTTGCAGCAAGTGAATTCCAGAGGCAGAATGAGACGTTCCCTGTTTGCTGCGGCTTTGTTAAGGGGGTCATAGGGGACCTGAGTAGCTTTGATCTTTGAAATAACAAATAAGCATTGTTCCACATGACAGTATTTCCATTGTCCCCAATCAGGCTTTATCTATTCAGTGCATGAAAAAGAAGCGTGATGCTAAGGAGAAAGCGCTGGAGTTACTGTATTGGTCCTGGAGAAAAACGGGGATTCTTTGCAGGCTGTGATATCTTTTATCAGAACAACTCAAGAATTATCCAGACATGTCAGGGCATATGAGCATCCGGAAGAAGGGACCAGTGTGGTCTCCAGCGCTCAGGCACAGCAACGCCATCACATGATCTCTAATGGAGGCAGGGAAATATTAGACGGCAGAGAGGAAGGCAGACTGGGTGAGCTAACTGGGCTTTGTTTGTCACGTTGCCTGGGCTGGGAGCATGGAAGCACTGGAACTGCTGTGGTGAAACTGGGATGGCTGGTTAGGACAACACATTGTCTTCACCAAAAGTCAGAAGTGAAATCCGGCCTTGATCTGTAATGATTTTTAATTCCCCTCTTGCGCTGCATATTGAAATGTAGAATGATACATTCTATAGTGTTCCTTTTATCCACCCATTAATTATTAGGGGTGGGAGAAGTTAAAGAGAAACTTACAGTTCTGTGAAACATCTAGACCTTTTTTAAGAGTTGTGGATGTCTTGTGAAAAAAAAAACCCAACTGGATTTCATAAAGCACTGCTGAGTGTTATTTTTTATTATTGCTTTCTCCAAGAATATTACATTAAAGGCAACTGACATTGTATTAAATCAGGTGTTCATAGCACGAATAAAATATTGGTAGAGTTCCCCCCCCTGCCACCAGTCATCACACTGTGTTCCACTGTGTATTCACAATAGAAACAATCTGTCTTCTAACATCTGGGATTAACACAAAGTGCTGGGGACAGCTGGGACAACTCTGCTTGCTACATTACTTTTCTGTCTGGGCATTTTCAGAGCCTGGCACAAAGGTACAACTCTACAACCCGAGTTACATTTAAAAGCCTAGTCCCGACGGAAGAAGGACATGGCTTTGTGATCTGCCTCCGCTAAAGCTTATCCAGCCCAAGCGGAGAGGACTGGAGAATTTTTTTCTGTTTGAAATGCTGCCTTTTGAATCAGTGTGCCCCACAGCTCTCACACCTTGCTAATCTGTGCTGTAGCCAGTGCCTCAGACAGCTTGTTCACGCAGTGCTAATTGGAAAAAGAACGTGCACAAACTAACCTGCAGGGTGTTAACCCTAAGCATGTTAATTCATACGCATACTTTTTAAAATCAGAAGTATGCATGTAAATCCCACATCTGCCCCGGCTTCTACCCCTGGAACGTTTTTTTTATATTGAGTATGTTTTTCTCCAGCTGGATAAGTAGGAGGCATTCTGGGGATGGCTCAGAGTGGGGTAAAGTTACCTGGTTAACTTAACCGATTTTCAACTATAACCAGCTAAGGGGGTCATTTACTAAGCCGTTTTCCCTTAGACATAGAATGGGAAAAAAGCTTTAATAAATGAGGCCCTAAGTGAACCTGATAACTCTAGACCTGCCTCAGAGCAGCTCTAAATGTATCCGGCCTTGTGTGGCCAGATAACCTGCCACATTATAAACAACAGCAAGCATGTAAATCCTAATTCTGCCCCAGCTTTGAGCCCCGGAACGCCTACTTTTGTATGCACGAAAGTACACATGAATTCAGCTTATGTACACACAACCCCTATGCAAGTTTAGAATGAGCTTTTTAATGCGCATACACCTGTGGGGTTTTGGGTTTTTTTTCATATTTTTTTCATATTGAATCACTTACCCCCCAAGGGGCTAATTTTCAAAAAATTATTGCATGTAAAATTGGAAGTAGGAAACCCAACTATATCCAGCAAAGCATTTTCACGTGGATTAATCCTAGCATTTTATAAACTGTGCGGCAAGAACTGCAGTTTATAAATCTCTGCATATTTCTGCTTCAAAAGTACATGCGCATGACTGAATGCATGCATATATTTCTAATGCAAGAAAATGCACACTTTCTCTACCCACTTTATAAACTTACACACATATATGTTACGCACGAAATAATTGTGACACTGTGCCAATAAATGTCCAGAATTAAACGCAGGGGAACGTATTTTATAAAGTATGCTCGTAAACCATTTTGAAAATACTTGCACACACACTTAAAATCAGCAGTTCGCCGATACCTCTGCCAGTTCACTCAGTCTTTCTCCAGGTCTTATTGCCCCATCTCTCTGATGAATTTTGACTTGAAGATATTATCGAGAGTTTGGGCTGAAAAATTAAATAGGATATTACCTGCTCTCGTACACTTTGATCAAGTGGGTTTTGTGCCCAGCTGTTAATGTGCGTAACATTACAGATTTGATATGGTGAGCCCAAAAGGAAAAAGTCCCATCTGTTTTGTTGTCAATTGATGTGGAAAAGGTGTTTGACCTGGTCCATTGGTTCTTTCTTTTTAAAACTTTAGAGAAGATGAACTTTGGATGCGTTTTCCTCCAACAGTTAATAGAGCTACATGAACATCCCACTGCCCAAGTTAACATTAATGGGGCATACGGGAATCCTTTTAGCATTGAGAGGGGCATGAGGCAGGGGTGCCTCTGTCCCCATTATTGTTTGCTTTGTTTTTGGAACCTTTTACCTCTAGAGTCCGTTCATTTTGACAGACTGAGGGGATCAGACTAGGTGATTTTCCGTTTCTCCTCTCTTTTTGCAGATGACATCTTGCTTACTCTGTCTGATCCTCCTAATTCTCTGAAAGGGGTTATAGAGGAATTGGGCTGCTTCAGCAGGGTTTCAGGTCTCAAGATAAACTTTGATAAATCTGAAATATTGAATATTAATCTAGCAGAGGGTGAGGTTAGTAACCTTAAACGGCTGTTTCCTTTTAAGCGGGCAAAGCATGCTCTCAAATATTTGGGCATCCATATTGGGCCATGTGTATCTGAACTTTATGCTTTGAACTATATCCCATTATCCCTCTTTCATATCCATTTAAAACTAATTGGAGAAAGTTCTTTTTTACTCAACGCACAATTAAACTCTGGAATTTGTTGCCAGAGGATGTGGTTAGTGCAGTTAGTATAGCTGTGTTTAAAAAAGGATTGGATAAGTTCTTGGAGGAGAAGTCCATTACCTGCTATTAATTAAGTTGACTTAGAAAATAGCCACCGCTATTACTAGCAATGGTAACATGGAATAGACTTAGTTTTTGGGCACTTGCCAGGTTCTTATGGCCTGGATTGGCCACTGTTGGAAAAAGGATGCTGGGCTTGATGGACCCTTGGTCTGACCCAGTATGGCATGTTCTTATGTTCTTATTATTGAAGGCTATGGACTGTGATTTAGCAAAGTGGTCCCGGGATACTTTCTCGTAGTAGGGCGCATAGACATAATTAAAATGAATATTCTCCAGTGTTTTTTTAATCTCTTTTCCACCCTTCCCATTTTCCTTTCCTCTGCAATTTTATATTCCTGGCAAAAAAAGATTTTTTATTTTATTTGGAGGAAACGTCCACCAGGGGTTGCCCTGTTGACCCTTTGTCAACCTAAATTGCAGGGTGGTCTTGGGGTCCCAAATCTAATTTGGTAGTATAGTGCTTCTCAACTACAGACCCTTGTTGATTTACATAGAATGAAGAATGTAAAATAATGGGTTTTGCTGGAACTAGCTCTAGTAGGAGCAATGCCTTTGTCTGCCATGCCCTGGCAGCCTAAATCCTTTTGGAGACCCCTGGTATGCTTTCCGTTTACATTGCAAGTGACCTTAAGAATATGGTCTCAGTGGTGGCTGCTGTTGGTGGGTAAAGGTTCTTATTCACCTTACAATCCTTGTCCAGGCCAGCTCCTAAAGGACTGCTGAAACTTTCTTGCGCCATCCATAGCACAATTAGTTAATTTATCACTTAACACAGGAACATTTCCCAACATTCTCAAACAAACCTCTGTCAGACCCTTACCTAAGAACAAAACAACCAACCCCTTCAAGCTTGCTAATCTTTGTCCAATTGCTTCTTTGCCCACCCTCGCCAACCATTCTCCACCAATTAACCGAATATATCACAGATAATAACATCTTATATCCAAATCAACATGGCTTCCATAAAAGGCAAAGTACAGAGACCCTACTTTTTTCTGCTTTTGACACTATCATTCCTGGCTTTGATGCCAACACTGATTTCATCATAATCCTCCTTGACCTTACTGCAGCCTGTGATATCTTAAACTACAACTTGCTCCTCATTAATCTAGAATGCTTAGGACTACGAGATAATGTTCTTCTATGTTTTGCCTCTTTCATATCCAACCATCCCCAACAAATTAATCTAGACTCCTATCATTCTGACTGGTATACTACCTCAACTGGAATCCCTCAAGGATCTTGCTTATCTGCAATGCTATTTAACATTTATCTCCTTCCATTATGTCACATACTAACTGGTTTAGACATAGATTTCAAGATCTATGCAGATGATATCCAACTACTCATCTCTTATTCCTCCTCTTGGAGTCATACCTTCTAATTAATTACTCTTTACTTAGAAACTATAAAAACGTGGTTGTCTCACAATAGACTAAAACTAAATGCTGCAAAAACTGAATTGATACATCTGTCCACCATTCCTAACATTCCATGAGGCCCCACTATCACATCTTAACTTTGACAATCCCCAGATCCCTGTTATAACCCATGCACGAAATTTAGGCAACATTGTTGACTCTAAGCTATCCATGTCAAAAAATATATCCAAATTAGTAAAAATTTGTTTTACAAATTGAATCTTTTAAAAAGTTTAAAACCCCTTCTATTTCCAACAGACTTTAGAACTGTACTTCAAGCTTTCATTCTTCCAGGTTTAGACTATTGCAATTCTTTATATGTTGGCCTTCCCAAAACAACAATCCATCCGCTGTAACTCATACAAAATTCCACAGCTCGCCTCTTAACAAATACCAAGATGAATGAACACATATCTCCCATTCTTCTTAAACTCCATTGGTTACCAATTAAACAACGTATTCAATATAAAATTCTAACCCTAATTTTCAACTTAATCCATAACGCCTCATCCATTTGGTTATGCACCTCATTATGGGCCAGATTTTTAATATTACGCGTGGGGGGTACATTTGTGCGTGCTATCCGGCGCGCACAAATGTACACCCGATTTTATAACATGCGTGCACTGCCGCGCGCATGTTATAAAATCCAGGGTCAGTGCGCGCAAGGGGGTGCACATTTGTGCATCTTGCACGCGCTGAGCCCTAGGGGAGGCCAGATGGCTTTCCCCGTTCCCTCCAAGGCCGCTCCGAAATCGGAGCGGCCTTGGAGGGAACTTATTTTTTGGTTCCCCCCACCTTTCCCTCTCTTCCCCTATCTAATCCACCCCCAGCCCTTCCTAAATCCCCCCCCCACCTAACTTGCGCGCGCCGGCTGGCTGCCGGTGCACCAGGCCCCAACACAGGCCGCTGTGTCGTGGCACTTGGCCACGCCCCTGGACCGCCCCCAGACCACTGCCACGCCCCAATCACGCCCGGACCGCCGCCATGCCCCTGGACACGGCCCCGCCCATGGCCCCGCTCCCGGACCGCCCCTTTTTCGAAGCCCCGGGACATACGCGCATCCCATGGCGCATGCAGGGATAGGTTTTCGGGGGCTACCCTTTGAAAATATACCTCTATGTATTTACCAGCCTCGGAGTCACTTAAGATCAAGCGATAAACATCTTCTTGAAGTCCCGACAGTCAAAATTGCATGATTAGAATTTATTAGAAAAAGTGTCTTCTCCATGACAGGCCTCCTGCTCTGGAACTCCATTCCAACCACATTAAAACTTATAACCAATCCGAAAGAATTCAGGAAAAAATTAAAAACATATTTATGTGCTACTGCGTTCCATCTTAATAACCCTGAATAATGCTTTTAACCTCTACGCCTCTTAGTTATTCCTGTGCGCCCCTTTCTCAATTTGCTGTTTGTTTAAATGTCTTCAATTTTAAGTTTATTTTCATTCTTATTGTATTTTTAATCTTATTTTTATTTATTTCTTTTTATCTATCGTTTATTTTTTAAAGTTTGTTTCTTTTATTTACTGTATTATGTATGTTTTATGCCTGTAAACTGCCTAGATCCCCATCCATGTATAAGTGATATACAAAATGTTTTAAATAAATAAATAAAATAAATACATTATTTTCTTCTCATTCACCTCTTCCATAACACTGCCTTTCCATGTGGCCTACTCTCCCAGACTTTTGCATCTTGGATGGCTGCAGGTATCACTCGCATTGAACATGTTATAGCAAGGGGATTTTTCTGTCTAATGATGCATTGGGAGATTTATATAATTTGGGGCAGGTGAATTTCTTAGCCTACACATAACTCAAGCATTTTGTAGACTTCTCTTTGTGAGCAAATGCCCTGTGCCAGACTGGATCTCTATTTGAGAATTATTGCTGACAAGCAGATACTCTGAGTGGCTTGATTTCTAAAATTTATAATCTCCTTAATGGCCGTTTATCTGAACCATTTAAACAATTAAAAGACTGGGACTTAGACCTGGGGCATCTTTTGAGTGTTGAAGATTGGGATTTAGTTTTTCTATACTCTGGCAAATGTTCTATATCAGCTTCCCTACAGGAGAATTGCTATAAAATGCTTTATTGCTGACTTATACTGCTATTATTCCCTAATGTGCCTAATACTTTCTAGACAAATTGCGCTTCTTTTCATATATAGTGGCAATGCGAGAAAGCGGTCTATTTTTGGGGTGCACATTTTTAAATGGTTGATGCAAATTGTAGAAGTAACTGATAATGTTGAACCTTGTCATGCCCTTCTCAACCTTCCTCTGTCCAATGTGAATAAGCATTGATAACGCTTTTTCCAACAGGTGTTCTTAGCGGCTTTCATTCTGAAAACAGTCTGAGGTACCATCAGTATCGTAGGTGATCCATCGCCTATATGGCTACTGTCAAATTAGCCCGTCTTACAGCAGTTCACCATAATTGACTGACATCTTTTGAGGCCACCTGAGGCCCTTTTACCTCCTGGCTTTGATCCCCCATGTGAAATACACCCTGAGGATGGAGGCTCATGACCATTGCTTCTTTGGGGAGGTGGAGTCCCTTCCATCAAATTTCTTCTTATTATTACCATTTTGCATTCTATGTGCGGTCCAGTTCATTCGTGCAGTGACGCTTTAGGTTTCGCTGGTTGTTTTAAGCTGTAAAGCAAGGTACAACAATTTCTGCATTTTTCTTTGTACTTCATGTACTTACTGTACCCTGTGTGGGGGGGGGGGGAGGGGGGATGGGTTGTTTGGACAACTCTTTAAAATGATATTGAGTGTATTTACCTATTATTACTGTTTTATCTTTGTTTATACTGTTTCACTCAAGAAACATTTTCCATTTCAAAAAAAAAAAAAAGAAAAAGCATTAGAAGATAAACAAAAGGAAACCTGAGAACAAGAGACTGGGACCAACATGAATGAAAAAATAAAGAGACGGTAACTTTAAAATGGGTGTGCAGGCACCCATATACATGTGTATATGGGCGAGCGGCAAGATGTGCTGCAATTTTATACCCTGTATGCGCACGTTATAAAATAGGTCAGGCACATGTATGAATGCTCCCTATTTTAAGCATGTATGTGCACAGTAGGGAAATGTAGGCTTTGAGATGTGCTTTGTGAGGAAATTCAATAACATGCGTGCATCCAGGACATGATCAGTTTCACTAGTTTGTCCACCAGTTTGCCCAGTCTACGGTTAGGTCCTCAAGGCCCCCCCTCAGTTCTTTAGCCTGCAGTCTCTCCAGTTAACCCAGACCCCCTCAGTCAGTTCATATGTGGCTAGAAATTGTTTTATTCTGACTTACACCTCATCTATAGCAGAAGTAAAGATGTGCTGAAATGGACCTGAATGAGTGCCTATGCGCATAGCTACCTACACACATATCTCCTGGCCCCGCTCCGGAATGCCCAGGCCCCACCCACATCCTGCCTCTTTTGTCCCAGAGGTGAGTTGCGCGTGGCCGGTTTATCAAATAGGGTGTCCTTGAACAAGTGATGCATGTGCGCCCATCTCCCAGTTTTGGCATGCACATCACTTTTAAAACTCACCTTTAGATGTCCCAAACACGTAGGAAAAAAGCATTTTACTTTCTCTTTAGTGAACGGAACATGTCCGCTTTGGCAACGAGCATCTCTTATATCTTTGTACTTTGCTCAGTACAGGACAAAATGCGTTTTTGTTTGTGTTTCTCCGGCATTGCACTGCATGTCCGGTCTAGTTTCTTGGCGCTCCCATTTCATTTTGTGTGGTCGCTTGTATTGCTTTTGGTGAACGTCTGCCTGTGTTCTGTGCATGCGAGACAGAGGAGAGGGATTCTGTTAGCATGTAGTTTCTGTGTAGGCCCTTGGTGAACCTTCTGCCTTGCGCCCCCTCTCCCCCCCCCCCCCCCAGAGGCCCCGGCTCTGGCCCCCTCTCTTACACACACTTTGCTTCCTTGTCTCATTCACACACGCACCCTTACACAGGTTCCCTCCCTCTCTCTCACTAACACCATTGCTCTCTCATACACACACAATCCCTCTCACTCACACACACACACACACACACAGAGGTGCCGCTTGTCGCCCACTGAGACTCTACTCCTCTCAGCCACGAGCGGGATAGGCTCCGCTTGCAGCCCCACACATGGCTGCTCTTTGCTACCCCCTAACGGCTGGCGCCCTAGGCGACTGCCTAGTTCACCTCTTGGGTCGCACCGGCCCTGGCGCAGGGATCCAGAGAAGTCCAGCTTGTCCTGCTTTCCTGGTAGAAGATGTATTGGTATTCTAGGCCTGGTGTAATATTTACACTGCTACCTTTTCATAGATAGAGCTACTGTTGTTTGAACCCCGGGAGTTAGTGCTGTTTTGGTATGGCGGGATTGTTACGTATGTGCTGAGTGACTTTTCCAGGGTTTGGTATTTTATAGCGTGCCTGGAAATATAGGGAGTTTGTCTTGCTGTTACTGAGGTGATAACCAGAATGGGACTATTTTTACGATGGTGAACAGTAACAGGAAATGTCTTAGCTTTGTTCTGTATAGATTCCGAACTTCACTCCCATATAGCAGAACAGGTCAAATGATGCTGTCAAATAATTTAAATGGTAGTTTTACTGACTCTTTGCACAGAAGACCCTCGGGACATTTTCTTGTTGTGTCTTTTATAGCCAATTAAATAAGTGAAGATTAAAACTGTGTGAAAAAAAATAAAATATAATAACTAATTTCAATAACTGCTGGTAAAAAAAAAATGCCGTTAAAAGTAGTTTTTCTTTCCCTCGCATCATTTTTAACAATAATAAAAATAATATGTAGGCTTTTCTTTCCGTAAAGCTGCAGCTTGTAGTGTGCAGCGAGTCCCGCAGGTGAGCATTGCTCGTCAGGTGCGCCGTGACAGAAGGAAGGTTGAGAACCACTGTCTTATAGAATAACACCTATCGCACAGACTTCTGAACCTCGCCCCAGAATGCCCCTAGATCACCCCTTTTCTTTTCCCCTAGTATAATGTACGCAGGAAAGTGAGAATGCACACATGCGCTTGACATTTATAAAATAGTATATGCGTGATCTGTGCTACTTAGGCTACTTACACATGGAACCCCTTTGAAAATTCACTCCTATGCATGTAAGTAGCAAGTATGGATGTGAGTAGTATTTTGCAAAATCCCAAAGTACCGTGTTCCAGCAGAGTTGCAAGTAAATCTAAAGAAAGGAGCGATTTTGGAACATTCCATGGCGGGGCTCAGTACTGTGTACACCAGGGGTGGATTGGCCTATCGGGGGATTCGGGCATCCCCCGGTGGGCCGGTTGCGCTAGTCACGTGGTCTGCCGAGCGCGGCCGTGACAGAGCCGCGCTCGGCAGACCACGTGGTATCTCCTGGGCCGGCCTGGGCGGCGAATCCCCGGGCAGGTCTTCATCGGGAATCCGCCGCTGGTGTACACACATACATTATCAAACTTATATGCATGCTTCTACACCTGTCGTGGAAAATGAAATCATACTTGTCTTTTGTCTGCAGTTTTTGGGTGGGGCGGGGGCGGTCTGGGTGAAGTGGAGGTGTCGGCGAACTGGTAATTAAATGTATGTGCAGAAGTGGGTATTTTTATAAGTGGAGTACATGCACACTTTATAAATATTTGCCTCCCTATATACACTGAAGTAAATATACGCGCGTAATATTCGGTAAGGCGGCCAGTGGGCAGGTTATCCAGTTAAAGTTAGTTGGATAACTTGTCCTGGATATTCAATGGGATAAACAATCTGTTGAATATCCCTGATTAAAGGTATCTGGCTAACTCTAACCAGATAACGTCAAACCTAACCAGCCGGCTTTTGAATATGGGCAGTTAGATATAGGGTTATTTGGCCTTGTGTGAACAGAAACTGTGCCACTTATCTGGATATCTTCAAAAGCTACCCGGTTATGTGGCACTTTTATACTTTAAAAAAGAAAAACCTTGACTGCAGGCCCTTCAGACCACTTCCCCACCACCCTGCCTCCTCCTCCATGTTAAATTAAAGTTAGACTCTTGGTGCTGGCCCCTCCTTTCCCACCCGGGTAAAAGTAATTAAAAAGAAGGCCCCCCTCCCCACACCCACCCAGTACCTGCCAGAATCTGAGGCCCCGTTTCCAGCGCTGGGATCAAAGTAGGCTGTGATCCCGGGTGCTTCCAGCATTGCTCTGGCAGCACCAGTGAAGCATAAGCTATCCGGCATTACTGCCCAGCCCAGCCACTCTGAGGCAGATCTAAAGTTACCAGGCTAATTTAGCTAGTTATAGTTGAAAATTGGTTAAGTTAACCAGATAACTTTATCCCATCCCAGATCACACCCAGAATGCCTCCTTCTGTCTGGCTAAATTTTAGCTAAATAAGTGATTCGATATTCAAAAAACGTATCTTATCCTACTAAATGCCTATGGGGCAGATTTTCAAAGGGTTACACGTGTAACATACGCATGTAACCCCGTGCCCCTGCACATGCCAAGCCTATCTTGCATAGGCTTGGCGGCGCGCGCAAGCCCCGGGTCGCACGTATGTCCCGGGTCTTACGAAAAGGGGCAAGGTGGGGGCGTGGCCTGAGCCTCCAGGCACAGCGGACATTTGCCGCTGTGCTCAGGATCGCGGGCCGGCCATTGGCCGGCGTGCACAACTTCTCCGACAAAGGTAAGGGGGGGGGGTTAGGTAGGGCTGGGGGGCGGGTTAGGTAGGGGAAGGGAGGGGAAGGTGGGGGGAGGCGGAGGGAATGGAGGAAGGCTGCGTGGCTCGGTGCGCGCAAGTTGCACAATTGTGCACCCCCTTGCGCGTGCTGACCCTGGATTTTACAGCATGCGCGCGGCTGCATGCGCATGTTATAAAATCGGGCGTAGATTTGTTTGCGCTGGGTTGCGCGAACAAATCTACACCCGCGCACAGGTTTTAAGATCTGCCCCTAAGAATATTGACCCCTATGCGTGCACTTTTATAAAATAGGTATAGAAAGTATGTGACTCCCTACATTAAAAAAATGTGCACATACTGAAATAAGCGTGCTATCTTCAGGGCAGAGATATGCAGTATTTTATAAACTGTGCATCTCCCGCCACATAGTTTATAAAACACAGGCACAACTTTGTGTATACATACTTACACGTTTGTGCCGACTTACACACACTGTTGAAAATTACCTTCCCAATGTATTGTTTATGCTATCAAAATTTCACATCCGTAAGTGGGCAAAGACTTTCGTTTTAGATCAGAAAAACTTTTCCCTCACTTTTCAGATTAGACCAATGTGCAGCTCTCTAGAAGTGTCATCTCTGCTGACTGCTCTACCCATGATGCAAAAGAAATGAAAAGAAACAAAAAGAAAATGGAAAGCATTTCATTATTTCAGAGGATGCCCCTCTGCTGTCTCTGGTCGAGGGGCATCTGTCAGAAGTTACAGTTGCATGCTCATTTATCAAAGAGGTATCTTAAAAAATAATCATTTCAGTATAAGTTTGGGACTAAGAGCTGATGTATCAGTTTTTCACATTTTACACAGGTTGTGTACCTTGCATCTGCTATATCTGTGGTTGGGTTATGTGGGGGAAACTACGCATGTATATTTTTTGAGAATTGTATAGACACATGCAATTTTCTCCCCTGACCTGAACTCACCCTCAATAACACCCTTTGTTAATGCTGATAAACATACAGATGTTGTGAACTACACATGTGCTTTTTAATCATGAAACAAGGGTACATTTTGAATTTGCTGACAGCACATGCAAATCAACCAATGATATGCGGGCAAAGCTCAACTAACTCTTGAATATTGCCCCCCAGATGGGAAAAACCCTACATCTGGCCCTAAATGTCCTTCTCCCATTTAGAACCATGTCTCAATGAAGGCATATTAGGCCAAGAGACCCTGCATGGACCTGCAACATCTGAATCTTGTAGCAATGCATTTTTCTTAGATTTCATCACCTTGCAATCTGATACAGATGCTGCAAGCAAGGAGAGCTGCCTCCCAAACCAAATATCAAGAAAATTTATCACCAGCTCAACCAGCAATTACAGAATGGACTGTTCAAAAGCTGACTGTTATGCTCATGGACCCTTAGGCTGAGGCAGAGGTGGCGCAACCTGCAGGAAGGATCCCTACAGGTCCCCACCATCAGCTGGCAGACCCAGATGAAGCAGAGACCCAGCTATAACTTCACCTATACCAGCCCTCTTTCCCCTTGGGTTGAGTCTTTGGGTGCAGTGGCCAGCAGGTCTTAGATGGGGAAGTCAGGCATGTTCGAGATCAGGCTGTGGTCAGTGGCAGGCAGCTGTTAAGCGTAATCCTGGGTCAGGCCGAGGTCAATCCAAGTATCCTTCCGAAGGCCAGGCGGGGCAAGGAGGAACACAGAAGGCAAAGATACTGAAGGAGGAGGTGCCGCACAAGGGCCTGTCAGTGGCATCCCTGCCATGTGTGCTGGCGGTGTCCTGCTGCATATGCTGGTGGCATGTTACCACATTTGTATTTGCCACATCGGGCTGGCCCTGAGGTGAGAGCAGCAGTCCATGGGGTAGCTCATACACCACCAAGCAAACAGTACCCTCCCCCTCTAAAGTCCCATCCCTGAGGCTTTGGGTTTCCTGGGATATCGTTGGTGAAACTCTCTCAGAAAGTTCTTGTCCAAGATATTGGAAGCTGGTTCCCATGAATTTTCTTCTGGTCCATAGTTTGTTTATTTATTTATTTATTTATTTATTTATTTAACATTTTTCTATACCGAACTTCATGACAAGCTTCATATCAGGCCGGTTTACATCAAAATTTAGGGGATAACTTAACTTAACAAAACCATATAACAAGAAGGCCGAGGCGCAGTTACAAAAAACAGGGAGAATGAACTTGGGGGCTAGGGTAGCCAGGAAGTAAAGGACAGAAAAAACTGGAGAATGAACACGAATGGATATACAATCGTTGGGTCGGGCATTTAGTCTATTGGGCTAAATGGAAGAATTGTAGCTATGTTAGGCTTAAGGGAAGGCTTGGGTGAAAAGCCAAGTCTTGAGTTTTTTTCGGAAGGTAGTCAGGCATGGTTCTATTCTTAGATCAGTCGGCAGGTTGTTCCAGATAATGGGGCCAGCTGTGGAGAATGCCCGTTCTTTCGTAGAGGTTAGTCGAGCGGATTTGGTTGGGGGAACTTGAAGGGTTCCTTTGTGTGCCGCTCTGATGGGTCTTGGTAGAAGTGTAGAAATGCCATAGTTCTTCCATGAGAGGAGGTATTCAATCTTGTTGCCCCTCTGACAAGAGTTTAACACTTCTTCTGCATCGATCAATATGTCCTGAGGTTCGGGTACGGCCCTAGAGGGCCAAGAAAGTGTCACTGGTTTGAGGAGCGATACATGGAAGACACTGTGGATCTTTAATGTTGGTGGTAATCTTATTTGATAGGTGACTGGTTCCTGTTGCTGGAGAATAGGAAATGCTCCAACATAGCATGGGGCCAGGCACATGGAAGGAAGTCTCAGGCGTAAATGCCATGTTCTTAACCAGATCTTCTCCTATGAGGCTGGTCTCCTATGGGCATCTGTGGACTTTTTTGCTCAATCAACGGCTTTCCCTATCAGGTGATTATTCCGTTCCCATAGTTCATGCAATTCCTGGGCTGAGATTTGAGCTGCTGGCAAAGGCACTGTCACAGGCAGTGGTAGTGGTGGAAAGGGTTGCTTCCCATAAATTAGGTGAAATGGAGAAGATCCAGTGGCTGCGTTGATATGTAAATTGTGAGAAAATTCAGCCCATGGCAAGAAGGTGGACCAGTTATTCTGATGCTCATTAACGTATGAGCAGAGGAAGGTTTTGAGGGTGTGATTGCTAAGCTCCACTTGTCCGTTCCCTTGCAGGTGATAGTCAGTGGTGTAATGAAGCATAATGCCAAATTTTCTACAGGGAGAGCACCAATAGCGCACAGTGAACTGGACTCCTCTGTCAAACAGCAAGCCATGCAGGTGAAAGACACGGAGAGTAAAGAGACATGCAAGTTCCAGTGTGTATGAAAGGCCTGGCAGGGTTATAAAGTTTGACTTCTTTGAGAATTGGTCTACTATCACCCATTTCACAATGGCACCATTGAAGAGTGGGAGGGCCACAATAAAATCCATGGACAGGTGCTGTAACAGCCCCCAGGGTCAGCCATGTAGCATTTTGTCTGTGTGCAGGTAGGGCACAAATCAACAATGGCCTTGACGTCTTGCTTCATCTTGGGCATCAATAGTGTCATTGAAGCAGTTCAGTGGTTTGTGCCAGTCCAGGGTGACCTGTGACATGAGAGTATTGGGCCGACTTTAACCCATTTTCATGGAGTCTGGAAGGTATGACCGTCTTCCCTGGAGGGATGGTCATGGTAGTGGTCAACAGTATTCTATGATATGTCTGGGAGGTTCACGAATATCCTCTGTCCGGAAAGAGTGAGAGAGGGCATCTGCTTACAGATTCTTGAGGTTTATACAGTACTGCAACTCAAAATTGAAGCGGGCAGAAAACAAGGACCAATGGGTTTGTCGTGCATTGAGCTGCTGAGATTGGTGCAAGTGTTCAAGGTTTTTGAGGTCTGCATATATTGTAATTCGGGCCACCTACTTGAGCTCTCTCAAGTAGGTGACACCATTCCTTAAGGGTTAGTTTGACAGCTAGAAGCTCTCCATCTTCAATACTATAGTTAATTTCTGCTGGTGAGTACTTTTTAGAAAAGAAGTAACACAGCCGAAGTACTCCCTCTGGCGAGTGCTGGCTCAGGACAGCCCCTATGCCCTGTGACAAGGAGTCGATCTTTAGAACAAAGGGTAATGTAGGTGACATAGACATGGTTCACTGGTGAAGACATTCTTTAACTTTTGAAAGGCCTCTAGAGCATCTGATGGCCAGTCTTTTGTGTTGGCACCCTTGCGGATAAGAGCAATGACTGGTGCATCCATGGAGGATTAATTTGGGATAAATTGACGATAATAATTTGCAAATCCCAAGAATCTTTGAAGAGCTCGAAGCCCTTTGGGACAAGATCAGACCCTGATGGCCTTTACTTTGGTAGGGTCTATACGGAATCCATCGTGAGACACTATGAATCCCAAGAGGGGGAGTTCTTCTTGCTTCAAAATACATTTTTCCAATGTGGCATATAGGTTGTTCTCTTGAAGTCATTGGCGAACAATGCAAATATTTTGGTGGTGGGAGTTCAGTGTTTGTGAAAAGATTAAGAGGTCATCTAAATGTACGACCACAGAAGAGTAAATGAGATCATAAAAGATCTCATTGACCATTTTTTGGAAAATGGTGAATGGCATGACTAAGTATTCGTAATGTCCATCACGGGTGTTAAATGCTGTTTTCCACTTGCCTCCAGTCTTAATGCATATGAGGTTATATGCTCCCCTGAGATCCATTTTGGTGAATATCTTAGCCCACTGTAGGTTATCAGACAGTTTTGTTATTAGCAATAGTGGGTACTGGTCCTTCTTGGTGATGACATTCAGGCCATGATGGTCAATGCACAGCCCGAAGGAACCGTCTTTATTTACAATGAAGAAGAACCCAACGAAGAAGAAATCCGCATTCCAAATTTTCCCAGATATAGTTAAACACAGCCTGAGTCTCAGGAAGAGACAGTGGGTAAATCCGACAGAGTGGAGGTTGGCTTCCAGGTAGGAGTTCAATGCTGCAGTCATAAGGGCAGTGTGATGACAGGGTTTTGGCTTTCTTCTTTGAAAAGATGTCTTAGAAATTCACATACTACGGAGGAAGCCCAGGACACACCATGAACACTGTCATGTCACGAGGAAGTTCAATGTATTCCAAACAAAAGCCCGGACAGTTGCGGCCCTTCCAGGCCAGTTGCAGGGTAGCCCAGTCAAATTGTGGTTGATGCCTCTGGATTTAAGGTAGACCCAAAATAACAGGATGAATGGCCTTGGAGATTACATTTAGAGTGCATAATGCCACGGGTGCTGTTACCAGAGTGATTCAACCAGGAAGGGCATCTCCGTAAATGAACAAAATGACAATTGGAGAGTTCATATTGACTGTTGGTATCAAAAGTTGCTCAATAAATTCTTGAAGAATGAAATTCCCCATGGAGCTCGAATACACAAAAATGTAGGCAGTGAAGTGTACTGAATCTAGCTCCAGAGTCGCAAGGACCAGTATTTGGGAAGCAGGAACGGTGAGGCATAGGGTCATCACCTCACAGGACCCTAGGCATGAAAGTTTCCTGACCTGAATGGGCATTAAGCTAACAAGTGCCCCCATCCAGCACAATACAGGCAAAGGCCCCGTTGACCATGGTGAAGTCTTTCCTCTTGAGATAAGAAAGACCATCCCAGCTGCATGGGTCATTGGAAGTAGACAAAGTAGGAAGAGGCACGGGTTGGGGACAAGGGTGGATTCTGGAACCTGGGTGCTAAAGTCATGCTCCTCTTGGTGGGACAGCTCTTACAAGTGTATTATTGTTGCCGGCAGTCTATTTTCCCAGTTAGGGCTATGAGTTCCTCCAATGAGGCAGGAAGATCTCGGGTGGTGAGTTTGTCCTTGATTCTGGATGAGTACCTTCAAGAAAAATAGCAGTCAGAGAGTCTTCTCACCAGTTGAATTTGGTTGCTAAGGTCTGAAACTTTATGGCGTACTCTGCCAATGTTTTAGAACCTTGACATAAGTGGAGTAAGTCAGAAGCCATTGTTGCTGCATGGCCTAGTTCCTCAAAGACCAGCATGAATTGCTCCATGAATTGTTGCAAGTTAAACAGAAGTGGATCTCTCCTCTCTCAGAGTGAAGATGTTCAAGCCAGGGCAGAATCATCCAAGAGCAACAAGATATAAATAGTTTTTGCCTGGTCATTTGGGAAGAGTGGTGCCTGCAACTGAACGTGAATGTGACACTGATTTAAGAATCCCCGACAATGCTTGGGGTCCCTGGCATACCGGGGAGGGGCTGGTAACTGTGGGATCAGTTGAAGAGTGATTTTAAGAGCTGGTGGTGCTGGTGCTGGGGGTGGCAGCACCGCAGCATTGGTCAGGGAATTCACATGAGCAATTAGTCGGTCCATGAAAGTTGCCAAGAGTTCCAGGGTTTTTCTGCTGTTCATGCAGCCTATGGGTGAGGCCTGGAATGGCCTATAGGGTGGATAAGCCTGCCAGGTCCATGGCCTCAGCAACCTGTTACATTTGTGGATCCTTAGGCTGAGGCAGAGTTGGCACTGTCAGCCTGGGTCTCCCACCATCAGCTGGAAGACCCAGACAAAGCAGAAATTCAGCTGGAGCTTCGCCTATACCAGCCCTCGATCTCCTTCGGTTGAGTCTTTGGGTGCCGGAGCCGACAGGTCTTGGGTGGGGTCTCTGCTTAAGATGGAGTTCAGGCGTGTTTGAGATCAGGCTGTGGTCAGTGGCAGGCAGCAGTCAAGCATGGTACAAGGTAAGGCAGTGTTCAGTGGCAGGCAGCGGTCAACCGTGGTCCAAAGTCAGGCAGTGGTCGGTGGCAGGCAGCGTTCAAGGGTAATCCAGGGTCAGGCCAAGGTCAATCCAAGTATCCATCCAAAGGGAAGAAGGGATGGAGAGGAAGGATGGGTCAAGTGTGGAGGAGCACAAAAGGCAAGGACACTGAAGACAACACAGGGACTGGAGACATGAAGTAAAGACAGGCTGTGCTGAAGACAACAATAGCACCACGCTCTGTGCTGGGTAGATGGAACCTGTTGCTGAGACATGTTGCAACTGGAACGTAGCTCTTATATAGAGCTCTGCTGCTGACATCATCAAAAATGGCCATGGGAGATTCCCGCCATGGTCCCTTTAGATGCCAGGGAGTGACTTGCGCATGTGCCTAAGGAGAAGGCGCCGTGCAAGGGCCTGTTGGTGGCATCCTTGCCGTGTGTGCTGGTGGCGGGCTGCCATGTTTTAAGTCATCAAGTCAAGCTGGGCCTGAGTTGAGAGCGGCGGTCCATGGCTGTAGCCCATGGACCGCTGAGCATAAAACTGACAATTCCTGCAGGATAGTCTGCAGAGGCCTATGGGAAAGACCATTGCATTACATGGAGATGGCAATAGATTGGGTATTGTTATTTGCAGAATGATGCAACTCATAAGCCATCTGTGCCATAAATTTAACGGCACAGTGAAAAAGCTGTTTTAGTGTTAAATATTCAGTGGAACACGGTCAATCCTAAGCAAAACACCATTATTCATTTTTCCACTTAAAAACTGTGAATTGGGCCAGCCTGGTAATTCAGTGGCCGTGCTGCTAACCACTATGAGAGGGGACCCAGGCTTGATCCTCAGTTTAGGTCCTTCTGCTGCCCAAGTTCACCATAGTGGAGGATGATGCAGAAGCAGTGCTCACAGGCCCTGGAGGGAGGGATCCCACTCATTGCGCAATGGTGACACCGGGTGGCTGGACTTAGGGCCTATGACTGCAGGATTCCAGAAGGTGCCCTGGTGGATGGACCCCCCGGCTGTGGACTGTCGCTTCACTGACTGGACTAAAAGATGCGAGGAAGTACAAAACGGGGTAAAAATCTTTGGGTGGTAGTGAAAGAAGATTTGTGGTCCCAGAGCTGAGTCCTGGTTTCAATTGAGCTGGAAGCCCAAAAGACCAGCAGAGGAAACTTCTGGGTGTAAAAAAAAAAAAAGTGCTGGCTGTATAAATTGTAAGTCCAGTAAGCAGAAATGGGAAAAGTGTAGTGCAGGGCTGAATTTAATGGGCACAGCCACCAATAATATCAAGGTTGCTGGATTCCTTGGGGAAAGTGTATTTTCTTCACTTATATGCACACAATCTAAAGGCCTACATACTACACATAATTCCATCTCTTATCATATAAATAAAAGAGTTTGCTTTGAGGGCTGGGATGGGTCTTCAGGCTTTTTCTGTCATTCTGGGCAGAGTTTGGGGGGAATGGAGCTCCATGGATTGCCTCCTGTGAGTGTCTCTTTCATCCCACTCTTCCTCTGATTCAAATGTTCCCCTCAGGATGGCAAGTCTTTCGGAAATAGTCTTTGTGTTGGGGATCAAAATGTAGTTATAGATCAGAGACGCTAGGACAGCACCGCCCAGAGGTCCCACCCAGAACACCTGTGGAGAAGGAGAGAAAACTTTGAAGGTATGTGGTTAAACACTGCCCTACCACAAAAAAAAATTATGCCTCCCCAATTTGGTGAAAACTAGGCACACGCCCTTTCCCTACTGCAATCCTCTGTACATCTCTCTAGGGCAATGTAGTGCATTTTTTCCACAGCTGCTACCCATCACATCCCTTGGAAGAGAGAGAGAGAGAGTGAGTGAGTGTGTGTGTGTGTGTGTGTGTGTGTGTGTTTCTGTGTGTGTTGGGGGGAGGGGTTATTTTCCTCTACATCAGTGTTTCTCATGCTGTTCCTGAATTGCTCCCCAAGTCAGTCTGGTTTTCAGGATAACCACCATGAAATAGGTCTGTATGCAATGGAGTGCATGCAAATCTATTCCCTGCGGACACCGTGAAAACAGCACTGGCTGGGGGGTAATCCAGAATCACTTTAAGAAACACTGCTCAGAAAGAACCATTTTTAATGCCATTTTCCGGAGTAAATATCTCTTTTTCTACATAAAATGGTTTATCTTAAAATTACCTTCCTTAGCCAGCCAGGTTTTTCCTTTATTAGAGATTTCTTGATGTAAATTTATGACCCTTCTGAATTTTTCCCAGGTTTGTGAAACTGCTCACATGCCTCTTTTCGGAAGTCTGTACATCTCTACCTATGGCCTAGCTTTTCTTTGAAAAAACTGAAGGGGGTAAAACCAGGACAAGCTCAGCTCATCCAGAGGGCCCTGGAACTAGTTGGTAACCCTAATGACACAGCGTCACTGCAGTTTATTTTAGTGTGTTATTACTCATCACAGATCTTCTTCTAGCAGTAAACTGAGGCCAGATGTTAAATTCCTACCCATTGGACATCTAGGTTCCCTGTTATCACTGCCGGGGCAAAGGATCGGGCAGGGTTCATAGAGCAACCAGTGAAGGGGATCTAGAAGAAAAGAATGAGAAGACTTTAGTTAATTCAGACAATATATTATTTCTGTACATTATCCTCCCCTGTCCCTCCACTCTTCTAACTTTTGTGTTTTCTCTGCCCCCAACATGCACTGATCCATGGATGATGAAGGATCTTTACTGCTACAACTTCTGAATGACCTACCGCTATTTGCCACCTTGCTGGCTCTTTCCGTCTCTAAAGATTCATCTCCTCTCCACTTGCCTGTGGTTGTCAATCATATTCAGTCCGATGCAATATCAGTGCGTGGAAAACGGGCACTCATGATTGAGCGCCCATTTTTCTAACGCACGCCGATCGACCTCTCCGGGACACCCGGTGCAATATGCAAATGGAATGCCACGGTAAAAAGGAGGTGCTAGGGAAAATTGTGCACCCCTAGCGCCTCCTCGGCAGTGGGTGCCCAGCAGAGGTGCCCAGCCACAGGTTAGGAAAAGGGACGCTCATTAATTGAGCGTCCCGTTTCCTAATCTGACCGTTGGCACACTTTTTCTGCTTTTCTGTAAATTTCTGAGGGTAAGAATGTGTGCGTCGGACGCACTTTTTTTTTTTTTTTGGCATCGGAAATAGCTAATAGCCTCAACAACATGAATTTTACATGAGATGAGCGCTATTAGCTACATGCTCGGTTGGACACATATTTTGGATGCACTAAGTCCCTTATTGCATAAGGGGCTGTGGACGCGCTTCCACAATGTGCGTCACACCACAGGTTAAGCAGTGCACTCAGCTGAGCACACTGTATTACATCTGCCCAAAGATGCAGTGCAGAGCACTGTTGCAATTTTCCATTTGCTTTCTACCTATAGACACAAATAGGAAGAAAAGCCTAGAAGGTGAATTTTCAAAAGGTTGAACATAGAAAGATTAGCATACATGCATGTAAATAGCATGTACCTGTGGATATGCTATTTTATAAAGCTCAAATCTACATGCCTAAATAGGATTTGCATGTAGATATGCGCGTGTAAAAAAGGGGTGGTCTATTTCCATTTTATTCATTTATTTTAAAACATTTATTACCCGCCCTTCCTATGTTCAGGGTGGGGTACAACAGTACACCTACAGTCAATCACATCGAACAAGAATAATCATAAAACAATAATAAAACATCAATAGCAAACTTAAAATAGAACAATTAAAACAAAAGAAAACATACTCCCTGAGGGGTGGAGGCTATGATTACTGTTTTATCAATCATATGCTTTCTTAAACAGAGAGGTCTTTAAGGCTTTCTTAAAAAATGTGGACTCCTTAAAGTCTATGGGTGTTCCCAGGATTTATATGCATAAACTGCTGTGTTATAAGAGACTTCAATGTGTAGATTTGGCAGCTTACTCTCGTACATTTGCACTTGTTCATTATCTGACACATGTGATATTAAATGGCTTTACTGTGAAGTACTGAGTGGGTGGGGGATCTGGGAGAACCGGAAGGAAATTCAGGCTGAAGAACAAGGAAGGTCTTGAGATGCACATGGACTGGGAAAACTGGTCTAATTGGTGGACTAATTGGTAAAACTGGTAATTTCCTTCACACATGCATGTTGCAAAATTTATGGACATGCATGTGTAAAAAGTGACATACAGGGGGCATGTGCTATTAAAAATACGCATGTAAAATCTCCATGTGTATATTTTTTAAATTGAAAGTAAAAATATACATGTACTGCAGTTCAGCAACCAACTGCTTGCCACTTAACCAGATAAGCCTTAAAAGTGCTACGTATCCAGCTAAGTAAGATAGCTGGATAAGACTTAGACTTTTAAGTGCTTTTTAAGACTTATTCGACAAAACCGCCACTTAGCCGGAGAAGTCAGAACTTATCCATCTAATCTGAATATCGATTCGTGCGCATGAATGTTGCAGGGTAAACTTACACAGATTTTATAACCCACACTTGTATGTATGGGTGCGCACGCAGGTATTTTAAAGTTATCCTCTTAAGGATCGATTGTGCGCGCGGTTCCTGGCACATGCACATGGACATGCCGGTTTTATAAAATACGCGTGTTGCCGTGCGCATGTTATAAAACACGAGATCCTTTTAACATCCATGTGCACATGTGTGGGTGGTCCGCGACTTGCGGGTGGGGGTGGGGATTTTAAAAAGCAACTTGCAGTGACTCGAGTAGGGCTTCCCCAGTTCCCTCCCAGTCTGCTCCAATTAAGGAGCGGACTGGGAGAGAACTTTCCTATCCCCCTACCTAACCTTTCTACCTTTTCCCCTCTCCTCCCTGACCCCTGACCCCTTCATAGATGTTAGATTTTTTTTTTGTTAGTTATCTTACTGCTCCTTCACCGACTGCCGGTGTGCACTTCCCCGGGACAGCGGCTAATGGCAGTGAGCTCTCAAACCGCCAGGTCCTTTCCCAGGCTCACTTTAGCTGCAAGAGACTGGCGCCCTGATTTCACATTTCATTACCAGCCTGTTGTTTTAAAGATGCAGATGAAAATCTCTGGAACTTTGCAAAGTGCAATCGCTATCAATTATGCACCATTTTGGTTTTCCTACTCACCCCCAGCAGGTGTCCCAGAGCAACAGACAGACCGATGGACAAAGACGGGGACCCCACGTTATCAATCCTACGATCATCGGTTGAAGCGAAAATGCAGAGGATCAACTGGAAGGTGAGAAACAGCTCCACGGTGGTGGCTTTTCCTGCAGTTGTGCTATTATTCAACTGAAGGGCAAAGAAAAGAAAAGACATCTTTGCAAACAGATCCCGTAGTTGTTGGAAGACATTTTCCTGCCTACTGAGAAAGAAGTTGAACCCACGGCAAGTTTTTGGAACATTTCTTTTCTGATGGGTGCATCAGCAGATTAAGGATCCAGTTTCATGTGACTGCTGCAGCTAGAGATCCCCGCCATGGAGGCTGGTAGTGGGAGAGAGAGGGTAATTATATCCACAGTAACATTAGGGTGTAATGTACTCATAGGTCCTAACACATGTGCTCTTTTCTGTAAGTATTCCCACTATTCATAGGATTTTGGTTATTTGGAAGGGAAAAATTCGATTCTAGGGCTCATTTTATTTGTATTTCAGAAGTGCAGTGAAGGAGTGTAGAAGCGACCACTATTTGACCTAGAGTGGAAATATTTTCTTGGTGTAGCTGTTGGGGGCAGAATAATCTTTACAATGGCCCTTTCATTTCAGAGGCAGCACGAATTACTCCTGGGAGGGGGGGGGGGGGAATTCTGCGCAAGGCAGAATTTGCGCAGAATTCCCCACTCCCGCAGCTTTTGTGTCCTTACCGCGCGGAATTCGGCAAGGGGTGGAGGAGGCAGGAAGCGACGGCATCGGCCCGCGGGGGCGTAAGAGAAAGGCGACGTCTTCCAACGTGCAGCTGCAGTGCTTTGGATCGGTTTGGGGTGTTTTTAACTCTGCTGGCTGCCGCTCCTTGATAAGGCAGGTCTAAGTGCCTCTTTGGTCTCTAGCAGGCTCTTGGCAGGCTTCCAGCGCTCCTCCGACCTTCCCCTTCCTCTTCCCTCCATGCCTGACTTGACTCATAGCCGCTAGCCGCGGTTCCCTGCTCCCAGGGGGTGCCAGTAGTTGGTAGGCTGGTGATCTGCTTGGAGGTTGGTGTGGGTTTTGTTTTGGGGTTTTTTTTTATTTTTTAACTTTTCTGGAGCCCAGGGGAGGGAGGTGGGGGAAAGAAAGCTGACAGGGGTTGCTGAACCTGGAAGGGGGAAAAAGGTGTCTGGGAGTTAAACCAGAAAAGGTGTGAGAGAGAGAACTGGGATGGAAGGAGGAGGTTTGATCCAGAGAGGGGGAGAAAGAGAGGGAGAGGCTGGATCTTATGATGTTCTTTTTAATTCTGTATCAGATGAATAATTTTTCTTTATGGCATTTTACATTTATTATTTGGACAGTGAGTATATTGACAAATCATGTCTGCAGAATGGGGCAGAATTTTGATTTTTTTGGTGCAGAATTCCCCCAGGAGTAACTAATGTTTTGTTGCCCCTGATGCAGGAAGGGACAAGGGAAGAGCCAATTTTGGGACATTGAGGCTGTGAGCACCACAGCACTTGCAAGGGGGAAGCTTGGTCTGAATCTCCTCACCTACCCTTGCTATTCAAGCACAGAGAGAATTTTCTAAAACTACCAGGAAGATGGCTATTCACTTACTTTCCTAGAATTGGTGCGGATTAATAACTGATGTTGGCTGTGTGCAGGATTCATATTCCCTAACCCCACACTGTCCAGACCAGGATATCTGTCCTATTAAGGGGATCATGGGGGAAGTCCATACTGAACCCACAGTAACATCCCCACCGGCACTGGAAATATTTTGTGTATATTCTTGTTAAAGCAGTAGCTGCAGAGCAAGTCCGAAGTGAAATTGACAAAACATATCCATTTACTTAGTAAATAATTGACCTCACTGTAATGAGAAGCACCCGTGTCTTACAGCAAGCACACGGTGAACTGAATCTAACCGGAGCTCAGCTCAAAGATAAGATCAGCAATCACCCATCAGCTTTATTTTCATGTAGCATAGCGTGGACGAGAAGCTGAAAAGACTCCACCCGCGAGCAGCCACCCTCTCTGCTCTCCTCTCCGGCGATGTGCGCAGTTTCGGTATGGAAATCTTCGGTTACCTCTGGGGTCAGGAAACTTCCATACAAATTTTTTTTTCCTTAAGTCTGGCACACTGCTGCCAGCTCAGATGCACCTGTACATGTTAAAGGAGAATTTCTAACCCAATTAAATGCTGACTTGGTAGATCAGGGTGTCCAACTCGGTTCCTCAAGGGCCAGCAAACCAGTCTGGTTTTCAGGATATCTCTATTGAATATGCATGAGATAGATATGCATACAAGTGAGGCAGTGTGCATGCAGATTTATCTCATGTATATTCATTAGAGGTATCCTGAAAGCCCTCAAAGTGCTGGTGTGTAGCCCTCAAAGACCAGAGTTGGACACTCCTATGTGCAGATGAAGGTTCCCCCTGCAGGTGTATAAATAAGATACAAATTTATACACCACTGGAAGGACAAAATACCTTTTTAATATTCAAAGCTAATTGCTCTGATGTTTTCGGACTTCCTTCCAACTCCCAAGCACCTGCCTGCACTCTGACCCTAGGAAAACCAGTGAGAGAGCTGCAACAGGTGGGATGTGCCACAAAGCCCTAAATTAGGAGGTTTTCTTTTTATATCTTATCGAAAGAACATTATCAGGTGATTTTCAAAGGAGTTACATGCGTAAATGTAACATTATCATAGTAATTTTCAAAAGCCACTTACATGCTTAGGGGTCGATTTTAAAAGCATTGCTTGTGCTAAGATGCCCACATAAGTGCAACACAAATTTTAAGAACTGCGATTTATGTGCATATATATGCATGCATGAACAAAAAACAAGTGGGCAGAAAAGGGGCGGAGCATGGGTGTCCTGGGTGGGGCCAACTGTTACACATGAAATTCCGTATTTTAAAACCAGAGGCCGCAGCGTGCAGTGGCTTCTTAGCCCCATAAGTTTACTGCTGCTCCTGATGAGCAAGTCTGCAGATCTTGCATTTTTGGGCTTACAAGACAGGGTGACAGGTCCAGGTCAACTGGGTGACATGCAGGATGAAGAACCAGAGGGGTCTGGGTGACCTCAAGGTTGACTGGGCAAACTGGTGGACTACTTGGAAAAACTGGGAATGTCCCTCGTGTCAGCATGTTTTAAAATCCACTCACCTACGCACGTGAAAGCTGGCAAAGTCTTAGGGAAGATATGAGAAGTAGGTTTGCTCAAGTAGCCTCTTAAAATTAGAAGCATAGTTATGCGTGATAGGCGTATTATAAATCATATTTGAGCAAGTGCATGCATGATTTAAAATTCAAGCGCATCTCCGCTTAGCATGCTGATGCATGCTTGTATGGGTGCACGTATTCTCGTTTTAAAATTAGCCCGTTAAAGTGCACTTAAGGGGGCAAATCCTATGGAACATTCAATGGCATATATTGTAGCAATTTCAAAAGCTCACTTACACAGGTAAAGTGCATTTACACGTGTAAACCTCAGTTTTAAACGTGTACACGCTTTTGAAAATGACCCCCATTGTATATATTTAGAGAGAAGAGAGAGCATGAATTGAGAATATAAAGTGTGATATACAGGTTATACTGCTTGTTGAGAGATACTAAGTATCACACTGTACAATATGCCAGCTGAATCACTGCCCACAGATAGATGCTTAGTATTAGGTGGAGCAATAATCCTGTTATACTGCTCTCTTATTAGAAATGTTGAAGGTTAGATGTAGCAAGGATTTTCTTCCACTCAGTCAGGCCGATGCAATATCGTGCGCTGAGCCTAGTGCGCAGGTCAACGAGCGCTTGAACGGGAGTTTTAGACGCGCTAGGCTAACACCCGATGCAATAACGAGATTAGCACATCCAAAACTCGTGTCCAAACCAGCGCATAGCTAACGGCACTCGTCACATGTAAATGCATATAGATGAGGCTATTAGTTATTACTCCCCGATTTAAAAAAATCACCATGCACCTGATGCGCATATTTTAACATGGAAAACGTAACGCCAGCCCCAGGGCTGGTGTTAAGTCTTTACACACACCGAGCCATCTGAAAAACACCCCATAAAGTCACAAAAAAGCCAAAATACTGCTTTTGTGTGGTTCCACAGGAAGCAGCATGGAAGAAAAAAAAAAAAATCTTGCCGGCGGTCAGGTTAGGAAAGCGGACGCCCATTACTTGAGCATCTGTTTTCTTAACTCGTGGCTGTGAGCGGGTTAGGAAACGGACGCTCATTTATCCCTAGCACTAGGGACGCGCAATTTATCCCTAGCATGTCCTTTTTAGTACGGCGGCTCATTTGCCTATTGCATCGAGCGCCCGTGTATGCAAAAGATGCTCTGATAAACCAGGACCCGAGTATTACATAACCCGGCAAGCTTGGTACACCCTTACCAGCTGATGCACTCAGAAGGTCGTAAATTCCAACAATTTGATTGTCTGACAAGCGCTCCAAGTATGCAAATATGTAGTAAAAACCCTAACTCCAGTCCATCTGAGGTGGGGATTACAGGGTAACAATCGCAATAATACAGTCTCAGTAAAGTGTGGGAAAATTGGCAAAGTCCATCAGTGATTGAGGACTTTATCGTTTTTCTTACTGATTTATTTAGTTCGTATTTTCATGATCCCCCTACAGTCTGCCAATAGGCAAACCCAGGTATTAGAGGTAGCATCAGTGCCGGGACCAGCAGTTTCCTTTGAATCATGGATAGGGCAGTAAACGGTGATGACCCTTCAGGAGAGGTGTTCACTGGTATAATATGAGAAGCGAGGGAAAAGGTTTTTCTTATCTAAAATGAAAGTTAAGAAGGTGAAAGTGTGCTGTCATAGGCAATACTTTGGAAAGGTAACTTTTAACAGTGTACACAAATCAACACGTACACTATAAGCATATGCTGCACACAAAGTTACACTTGTACAGGATTTTATAAACTGTGGCGGGGGATGCACGGTCTATCAAATACTGCTTATTTCTGTCTTGAAAGTAGACACACACTTTTTTAATGCAGGAAGTTGCATACTATCTATACCTATTTTATAACAGTACAGACATATTTTGCACATGAAATAATTGTAATGTGCCAGGATTGATGATCATGATCTATGATAATCTTGTCCACAGCTAATATTTAGCATAGACAGACACTGGAAAATTCATTACATCACAGATCAGTGTCCCTTGCTAGCTCAAGGTGACCAGATAAGTCTATGGTTGTTATTGTTCGGAGTTAACAGTCTGCTTGGAGTTAGCAATCTGTTATTGATCTGATGCCTGATGGGAGGAGCAATCAGATAGTTGAGGGCGGATCCTTGGACCAGTGGCAGATGACCACGCCCCCGGGGAATGACCCCGAGAGGGACCACCGGTCAGGCTCAGAGTTAGGAGACAAACGCACACTAGTTCTTTTATTAGACAGTATACTGAACCACGAGAAATGGCAGTAGTGAGCTGGTAAGCCCGGCTGGGCTGTAGTCCCTCAGATACTGGAACAACGATCCCTGGAGCTGAGCTGAAGAGAGACGAGATATAGTGAGTAGGCAGGGTATGCAGATGGTAACACTCACACAATGTCCCAATGAAGCCCAGGAGCTGGAAAGTATAGGGCCTCGAGGAGCGAGTACCTGGTTCCAGGGAAAGCTCAGAGAGAACGATGGTAACTCACTGATGTAGCTGAGATAGTTGGTAGTAAAGACTTCCAGGCAGAAGAGTATACGAAGTAAGTCTGGGAAGAGGGCCCTTGAGGAGCGAGTACCGGTTCCAGGCTGTCACCTGAAAAAACAAAGAGAGAGTGAGGCCCCCGAGGAGCAGGTACCTCTGGTAAGTCCGAGGAGGCAGAGTGGCTTAGGTAGCGAAACCCTTGCTAACTCGATGTGTTAGCAAATTCCAAGACCATAAATATCTGTCGCGGGTGATGTCATCTTCGGGGGAAGCCCCCAAGGTTTGCGCCACGTGCGCGCCCCTAGACCTCCAAGAAACATGGCGGTTGCAGCGTCAAGACAGTCCGGGAATGCCCGAGGACAAGTGGCAGGAGAACGCCGCGGTAGCCAGTCTTCCCGCGGACAGAGAGGGAGGTACCAGAGAGGGAGGTACCAGAGAGGCAAGGAGGGCGGAGAGAGGACGTCGGGCACCGACGGACACAACAATGGTACAAAGGAGCTAGTCCTTAGTTTACCCCATAACATCTATTGACTCAGAAATTAGCCAGCTAAATGAATATTTGGGCACTTATCCAGTGACATATACCCCTAGATTCATCAATATGCTATAATTTCTCATGGATAATGCCTGTGATAAGAAAAAGGGCATAACTATGATCATTTTACAATTACTGCATCATGCAAGTGTGGGGTGTATTAAACATCTCACACCCTGTGATGAGAGAGAGAGAGAGTTTTTATAAGGCCTCCATAGTATTCAACTATTTATATCACTATAGGAGGGCCAGCTAATAATTCAAGATGAGGTTTTGCTGGTGGTTTAGGGTAAGATTTGAAATCATTTGAAGTGAGAAAAGTCTCACAAAGTTGAGATTTTTACAATGTTCTCTCACCCTAGCTTGATAGGCTCTATACCAGGGTACTATCAAGCTAGGGCGAGAGAACATTGTAGAAATCTCATTTTTGTGAGACTTTTCTCACTTCAAATGATGTCAAATCTTCACTGAGGTGTACTGTGCTGTTCGTACATCTCACTCTGCCTGTAAAACTGGCCCCAAAACCTCACCTTGAGTTATTAGCTGGCCCTCCTATAGTGATATAACTAGTTGAATACTATGGAGGCCTTATAAAGGGTCTCTCTCTCTCTCTCTCACAAGCCTGAAATGCAATCTTTATTAGGGATGTGCATTCATTTTTTGATGTAAGGGAATTTCGTACAAAATTCCCTTAATTGTCATGGATCGGCAACATCGAAAACCGATTCCATTTTCCCCGAATTTTGGGGGAAAATTGATTTTCGGGTTAGCGCACACTAACAAAAACCGTTAGTTTTTGTTACTTTTTGATACTTTTTTGTTAGTTTTTGTTAGTGCGCACTAACGGGAGTTAGTGCAGGCTAACTCCTGTTAGCCTGCACTAAGCCGAAAACCGATTTTTCACAAAAAAAGAAATGCTGATCCTCGGGAAAACGAGATTTTCCCGCGGCCACACGAACCTGAAAGCGAAAACGATCAGGTACCCGATGCACATCTCTAATCTTTATCACAGATTGCATTATGAGCAATGCACACAGCTTAACACCAGGAAAAAAAGGTGTAGTTATTTCCAGCACAGTGTGAAAATGCCCCTCATTTTCATTAATCCCGCCCCTATGCAAAATATGCATTCGCACAATATGATACCATTACTGTTGCATGCTTTATGGCGTTAATGCCATAACGCACTTTGATGAATGACCCTATTGCTTAGCTAGCCAACTTTAAAATAGCCAACTATATTCAGTAGTTTGGCTGCACTATTAAATATACCCCCCAAAGTTAGCTGGATAAGTTTTTCCAGCTAACTTTGCTATCCAGACTGTTTCTGAATATGGAGCTTCCAGTTTTTACTATAATAAAATCTTCAGGAAAACGTTTAAGGCATCTAGATTGCCTCCCATCCCACTCTAAAACATCTTGCTGCAGGCCAATATTAATTCTTTTCATAATATTTGTATGTACGTTTTAATAGTTTCCATGTGGGGTTTGATCTGTTTGCCTTTGCTTTGATGATATATGTTGTACATTAGTGTGATCTGTTTGTCCTTTCCTTGATGGTATGTGTTTTTACACTGTAATCCGCTTAGAAGGATTTTTGTCAAATTAAGCGGCATAAAAAAATAATACAGATAAAATCTTGCTCAGCATTTGCCATGGCAGATGTACAGTCCTGCTACACCACTAACAGCATAGCTACAGTGTATCCGGTGGGGTAAAAATGGCCTCTCCTCCTCCCCCAGTAAAAAGATTGAAAGTCCACCTTTGGCTTTGATGTTCCCCGTACACAACACAAGTGAAGACAGCCAGACGTGGCGCTGAAAAAAAAAGTCCAATAGAGTACGCTAGCGAGAAAAGCTGGGTATTGTGGCGTTGGGAATCTGATGTGTTACCCCATGTACGGGTCTGGATGAAGCAGGTGGCGGAGAAGGTGGAAGTCGGGCGGAAAAGTGACTTGCTTCACCCTAAACTGATAGCCTTGTTGCATAGGTATTTTTGTTTGTGGGGGAAAAAAATAGCCTGACTCTTTTAGGATTAGGTGCAAGTCTTGTAATAATACAAACACTGTTTAGGTTAAGAATCTGCTAGACTGAGTGTGAGCGTGAATGTTGTTTGCTTGGTGTGGTTAACTGGGGGGGGGGGGTTTACATCTCTTGAGGAAGAGGACATTGGAGGAAAATTTATTCTACATGCAGTTCTTAATGACTTTGCTTATTATTCTTCTGTGCCTTGAATAAAACAGAATTAAAAAAAAAAAAAAAGTCCAATAGAGCTTTCCTAGGGGCTGGATACAGTCATGTCAGAAAGGCTTTGCGCTGCTTCACCCAGCACTGTGTTGCACCGTTTGCGAGAACCACGCTAATCAATGCTACCTCAAGGAGACTGAACCAGCAGCATCCTCTCCCCCCCCCCCCCCCAGCTCACCTGAAAAAAGAACCATAATTAATCACCCTTGATAATGTTAAGTCCTTCACTTCTGCCATCCTGGGATCATGTATCTGAAAGAGTGTTAGGCCAGATACCTCAGCAGGAAACTGGCACTGAGCCAGGCAGCTGGCACTGCCAGGGGAAAGAGCTGCCAGGCTGTGGGATTAAGGTTGCCAGCTCACATGCCTGCCTGCCTACCTGTTGTGTAAAATGAGCATGGGATATACTGTACTGAGATAGCACAACCTTCATCGAGGCTTCATTCTTAATTACGACTTCCAAAATACAACGCGCTCTATCGTAAAAAGCACATTTGTGTTGTTACATCGCATCAAAACCTGTGGTGTGCCTACTGTATTGTGTTAAAACAAGTGCTGTCGATTGCATGTTGCACTGCACACTCTGCAAAGTGGCTTTACTTTGGCCAGAGCTGTTTACACTGGATAAGAGCCATGATGGGAAAAATAAATGTTAAATCACATGAGTATTTGGTTAGGGTTCTGTTCATATTTCTAACCAGGTTCAGTTGAGTTCTTATGGAGCACTGGCTTAGCATAAAATTAGTCAAGCCATAGCACATACCTAAAAAACAAATCTAGGACTCCTCAGTTTTGAAAAGAGACAATTGAGGGGAGATATAATAGAGGTATACAAAATCATAAAAAGTGAGGAGAAAGCAAATTGGGAACTTTACTTCACTCTGGGCTTGAATCACTTAAGATGTATTTCCCATTCTGCGTCTGTGGGTAAAGAGCTTAGTGAATCAGGTCTTAGGTCTCATAATGCAAAACCTAGAGGCAGAGCAGCTGGTAACAGAGCCCACATGGGAGGGGGCAAGCTTGGACCTGGTGCTCACCAATGGAGACAGCGTTTCTGATATTGTAGTGGATGATATTTTGGGATCCAGCGATCACCGGAGAGAGTGGTTCAGTATTAGAGTACAGGAGATGAAGGTATATTCAGGAACACTAACTTTGTTAAAAAGGGGGGAGTACCACAAGGTGTCGTTAGCTGAATGGGAAACTCTAAGGGAAGTAGAAAAAGCAATAGACAAAACTAAAAGGGACATACTCTAAGAGCATTTAACCTTTTTGTTAGGAAGTGGAAAAAAAAAGAAAGATTGCAATGGTTTTCTAAAGATGCAGCTGAAAAGATAAGTAAAGAAAGGTTAGCAATCAAACTATGAGAGAAAGCAGAAAGAGGAAGACAGCTAAGAATATCTAGAAAAGCTAGGAAAGTAGTCAGGAGAGTGAAGATGCAAATGAAAGAAGAAATAGCAAATATGGTAAAATGGGGACACGATTTTTTTTATTTTTTTTTAGATATGTTAGTGATAGGAGGAAGTGTAAAAGTGGCATTGTGAGACTTGGAGAAGGGGAAGAATATGTAGAAGCTGACAAGGAAAAAGGCAGAATTGCTTAACAAATATTTCTCTTTAGCGCTCACTAAGGACCACAGAACACGGACACAAATAAGGATCGCAAGTGAGATCAATCTCAAACGATTTTCATAAGGAGCTACTAAACTAAAAGTAGATAAAGCGATGGGGCTGGATGGGAGACAGAGGGTTTCAAAGGAACTTAAGAGTCGTTCTGACAGCTCTGCTGGCCGACCCTTTCAATGCCTCTATATAGTCTGAAGTAGTTTAGACGGACTGAAGACAGGTAGACGTGGTTCCTCTTCACAAAAATAGAAGTAAAGAGGAGGCTGGGAACTACAGGCCAATTAGTCTGATCTCTGTGGTGAATAAATGAAATGAATCTGTAAAACAGAGGATAGAGCAGTTTCTGGATTACAAGATCCTAGGCAGTGTGGTTTTACCAGAGATAGGTCTTGTCAGACGAATCTGATCAATTTCTTTGAATGGCTGACCGGAGAGTTGGACGAGGGGAGACCATTAAATGCAGTATGCTTGCATTTCAGCAAGGCTTTTGACACTGTTTTGAATAAGTGACTTACAAATAAACTGAGCGCTCTAAAGTGGCCAGCTGGTTTAGAAACTGATTTGAGTGGAAGGCAACAGTGGTAAATGGAGTTCACTCCAAAGAGAGGGGCATTATTAGTTGTGTGCCGCAGGGATCAGTCTTTGGACTGATTCTTTTCAACATTTTAGTATGCAATTTTACAAGAAGGACTATAGGGAAAGGTTTGACTTTTTGCAGAGGATTCCAAAATCTGAAATAGAATGGACAAAAAGGAAAGTGTAGAAAACATGAGGATGGATCTTGAGGAATGGACTACAGTTTGGCAGCTGAATCCTACGGTTAGCCAGATAATGGAGAATATCAGCATTTATCTGGTTAATAATAGTAAGAATTACTAAGCTGAGATAGTTTATCATGGGAGGAGCCAAATATCACAGGTGGGACCTCTCCGCGATAGAGACCCTCCCCAACAAATTATTGGGCCTGAACCATGGCATCATTTTTTTTATCATGTTACAAATGAGTGACAAAAAAATCATACCACAGTATGGAGCCATCAGTGCGATGGCGGCCCATCAGCGTCATCATCAATTAAAGGGCCCAAGGCCCAAAAATGTGTCACTCCCCAATTATTAAAAAAACACTTTAGGGGTCTATGTCAACCCACATCCCCACCCTCACATCATCT
This sequence comes from Rhinatrema bivittatum, assembly GCF_901001135.1. Lineage (NCBI taxonomy): Eukaryota > Metazoa > Chordata > Amphibia > Gymnophiona > Rhinatrematidae > Rhinatrema > Rhinatrema bivittatum. Next base: position 299,054,039 of record NC_042617.1, read on the forward strand.
TCTAAGGTGGCTCTGTCCCCCAAAAGAAAATATAAGGGAAATCGCACAGTGGCTCTCCCCCTCCCCTTAATGCTCAAAAATGCCCCCTTAGCCTTACGATCTCCGTCATCATCCTCATGCCTTCCCACCCCTACATCCAAATATTGTAATATCCCTCGGGTCTAGTGCTTACCACCCCACCCCAATAAAAAAAAAAAAGACCCTGGTGATCTGGGGGAGCATTCGGACCATAACCCTTACCTCTTAAAGAAGCCATTGGTAGTCAGTGGGAGCCTGGGGTTTCCCCTAGCTCCAAGCCCAACACCATTTTTCAAAATGGCATCAATATGACCTTACCCCTGTCACTGTGCCCCTTCTTCCTTTAGACCTTTTCTCTGGTTTCTTGAACCCCCAAGACATATCTTCCCGATCCTAAGAAACTGGGAACCTACTCTTAGGTCCACCAGCACCCTCTCAGGACAGAAGAGAAAGAAAGGAAGGAGCATGTTCTTACATAGAAAGATCTCTAACACAGAGGCAACGGGCTCATGAGCGTTGTTAAGCTACTCATAGCAGAAAGGTATCTCCCTTTGGGGAATATCAGACACACCACTACACTGCTACTCTATCTGACCTCAACTGCTAGTATCTGTGGAGACCCTGAAGTCGCTCGTAAGGGACACTATAGTGACATTATTACAATTATAAAAAAAAAATGAAAATAGGATTATGAAGAAAGAGAAGCTGAGAAACAGAGGAGATAAAATAGAAAAAAATGACAAAAATTGAATAGAAACATTACTATGTAAAAACCTGAATAAAAAAAACAAAGAAAAAAGCACAAAGGCCTGCCTTTTAAGTTTTAACTAATGTCTCTTGAGGACCCATGGCCTTGGATGACTCCATGCTGGACCAGTTTTGCTTCAGCTGTTTTGCTCTGTAGAATCTCCTTATTAGGGATGTGAATCGTTTTTGACATATGTCATATGTCATATGACAGGTCAAAGGTAGCGCCGGCGCCATTTTGTTTCTACAACGCACGGAGGTCCGAGGTCCGAGAGTATAAGATCACACCGGGACCCTTCCTCTGGACCCCAGGTAATTTAAGGCATTTTGGGGGGGTTCGGGAGGGTGGGGGGATTTATTTTAAAGGGTCGGGGTAGGTTTTAGGGATGTTTTAGTGTGCCGGTTTTCGATTTACACGATATTTAAAAAACCCAAACTGCGACGATCCGATTCCCTCCCCCTCCCAGCCGAAATCGATCGTTAAGACGATCGATCACACGATTCACATCTCCTTATGCACCCTTTTAAACATTAAGGGCCAGATTTTAAAAGGGTTACGTGCGCCGTGCCTATTTTAAAATGGCCTGGCGACGCTTGTAAAGCCCCGGGACGCATGTAAGTCCTGGGGCTTGTAAAAAGGGGTGGGGCGGGGTCAGGCTCCCAGCACAGCGGCCATATTTGCCGCTGTGCCGGGGATCACGCGCTAGCAACTTACTTCAGCCCCAGGGCTGAAGTAAGTTTTGCAACAAAAAAAGAAAAAGGAAAAGCTAGGGGGAAAAGGGTGGGGGAGGTAGGAGAAGCGAAGGGAAGGTGGGGTGGGGGTAGGGAATGGGGGAAGGCAGCGCGGTTCGGCGCGCACCATCCCCCGATTTTATAACGTCAACACATGCTACAATAGTATAAGAACATAAGAACATGCCATACTGGGTCAGACCAAGGGTCCATCAAGCCCAGCATCCTGTTTCCAACAGTGGCCAATCCAGGCCATAAAAACCTGGCAAGTACCCAAAAACTAAGTCTATTTCATATTACCATTGCTAGTAATAGCAGTGGCTATTTTCTAAGTCAACTTAATTAATAGCAGGTAATGGACTTCTCCTCCAAGAACTTATCCAATCCTTTTTTAAACACAGCTATACTAACTGCACTAACCACATCCTCTGGCAACAAATTCCAGAGTTTAATTGTGCGTTGAGTGAAGAACTTTCTCCGATTAGTTTTAAATGTGCCACATGCTAACTTCATGGAGTGCCCCCTAGTCTTTCTATTATCTGAAAGACTAAATAACCGATTCACATCTACCCGTTCTAGACCTCTCATGATTTTAAACACCTCTATCATATCCCCCCTCAGCCGTCTCTTCTCCAAGCTGAAAAGTCCTAACCTCTTTAGTCTTTCCTCATAGGGGAGCTGTTCCATTCCCCTTATCATTTTAGTTGCCCTTCTCTGTACCTTCTCCATCACAATTATACCTTTTTTGAGATGCGGCGATCAGAATTGTACACAGGATTCAAGGTGGGGTCTCACCATGGAGCGAAACAGAGGCATTATGACATTTTCCGTTTTATTCACCATTCCCTTTCTAATAATTCCCAACATTCTGTTTGCTTTTTTGACTGCCGCAGCACACTGAACCGACGATTTCAATGTGTTATCCACTATGACGCCTAGATCTCTTTCTTGGGAGGTAGCACCTAATATGGAACCTAACATTGTGTAACTATAGCATGGGTTATTTTTTCCTATATGCATCACCTTGCACTTATCCACATTAAATTTCATCTGCCATTTCGATGCCCAATTTTCCAGTCTCACAAGGTCTTCCTGCAATTTATCACAATCTGCTTGTGATTTAACTATGCAGAGCAATTTTGTATCATCTGCAAATTTGATTACCTCACTCGTCATATTTCTTTCCAGATCATTTATAAATATATTGAAAAGTAAGGGTCCCAATACAGATCCCTGAGGTACTCCACTGCCCACTCCCTTCCACTGAGAAAATTGTCCATTTAATCCTACTCTCTGTTTCCTGTCTTTTAGCCAGTTTGTAATCCACGAAAGGACATCGCCACCTATCCCATGACGTTTTACTTTTCCTAGAAGCCTCTCATGAGGAACTTTGTCAAACGCCTTCTGAAAATCCAAGTACACTACATCTACCCTTTTCCTTCCAATATGAAAAACTATGGGACTGAGAGCCAAGGGAAAAATCAAGATTATCTCGAATAGATAGTAATGGCAAGCATATGCTTGGAGTTTTCATCATATCCTTTGTTTTCTTCCATGCTCACCTTAAAAGAGATATATTCATATTATTAGAGTACCCTTTGGGCAGTTTGTTAGAAGTTGTGTGTAACACATAACGTAAATCTAAAGGGGCCACTAAGGCTGTTTCCCCTTCCAAACATACATACTGTGAGGCTTCATACAACCAGTTTCGCAATATCCATAATAAACTAACCAGATGATACTTTTCCATGTCTGGGATACCCAAGCCTCACTACTCCCAATCCTTTTTCAATCTTTTAAATGCAATCCTAGGGTTGTTTTGTTTTTTTTTTTAACCATTCCACAATAATTTCAAAACCAAATGTTCTAATTGTTGAATTTTTCCCCCCTAATTTTAATTGGTAAAGTTTGAAGGATATACAGCCCTTTTGGAAATATTATCATTTTAAATAAATTTATATAACCAACAAGAGATAAAGGTAGCTTTACCCAGATTTTTAGTTTATCCTTGGAAACGAAGAGCAATGGGGGAAATGTTCAAACAACTTCTTCAAGCCAGGTGTCATTATTAACCCTAAGTATTTAAAGGATCCAGATGCCCATTTTAATGGGAATTTCCCCATCCAGTGATGCTGGATTGAGTCAGGGTCCTGGAATCCCAAGAAATTCCTAAAATATTCAAAAAAACCCAGAAGTTTATGCAAAGATATTTCAAGACTAGTTAAGAAAACTAATAAATCTGCAAACATAGCATATTTAAAGACATGTGATCCCAATTTTGTTCCCTTAATCTCTGTCCAGTTGAATTGCTTTCAGTAGACTTTCCAATGGCAAAAGAATTAACAGCAGGGACATAAGGCACCCCTGTCTCATGCCACTCCCAATTTCAAACACTCCCGAGTATTCATTATTAGCTGCTGTCTTCGCCTGGGGATTATTATAAGCCTCCCAACCTCATTTGATCCAATACACAAAAGAGATAAGGCCAATCTACACTATCAAATGCCTTTTCAGCATCAAAACTAGCCATCACAAAATAAGTAACCTTTTTTTTTTGCATAATGTTACAGCTGTTAAAAGTGTTTGAACATGGGGGGAAGTGACATCGTCAGCGAAGATGGCAGCTTAGCTCCAGCGCTCCCTCCACCACCCTACTAATCTATGAACATCTAAGTCCTAGGCTAATATATTTAGGTGTATTAACTTACTCTCAAGCACAAAGAGACGTTGTTGTGGCTGCTAAACGTATAAATCTCGATCTTCGCCGCTTTTCCTTTCAAAAGGAGGACTCACCTATAGCGGAGGACAGCATCGTGAGTCCGCAACTCAGTGAAGATGGCGCCACAGAAGAACAACCCGAGGGGGATTCTCCTACTGCAGACTCTAATATCATTCTAGAAAATGAACCCCGACCCGGCCAGTTTTGAGTACGGTTTCAAGAGCTCAGAAAAGATAGCAAGACATACCACCAAGAAATGTTGGACAGAATGGAGGAAATATGTGAGGATATCGCTTCTCTGGGCCACTGTGTGGATGACTTGGATTTGCGCCTTGACCAGCAAATGGAAGAGGGTAAAACAATGAAAGAAACCTGCACTGAAATACAAGATGACAACTTACTCATCAAAAAAAGGTTAGCAGATCTTGAAAATCGCGCTAGGAGAAACAATCTTTGATTTTGATGTTTTAAGGAATCCACCTCCGGAGCTGATGTTGACAACGATCTCCCTGATATTAAATTAGATAGAGCACAGGAACTAAAAGAAGTGACTACTTTCCTAAGGAAAGATAATATTAAATACAGATGGCTGCACCCGTTTGGCCTTTCCTTCACCCTAGAGGGAACTTCTCATAAAATGTGTTCCACTGAGCATGCCATTCCCATCTTGTCTCCTCGTGGTTGCACTTCCTCCAAGAGACTGATGAAAACAGCAAAACCGATCAATGCAAGAAGTGCTCTTCCCACATGGCAGAGAGTTGGGAAACGCAACAGCCAATTGTGCCATCACTCAGGAAGCTCCTTACCCCCAAGGGTACAACATGACTGTTACTATAATACTATTATGGATGGTTATCTAAAAACTTGATTCTTTTTTTGCTATGGATGACACCACAGATTGATTGCTATATCATTCTTTTCGAGTTTCTCTCTAATCTCTACAGCCATAATTGATAAGATATTAGCATTTAGCCTGGTGCATACATGTATCTATTTGCTGGGATGTGCTCGGAGCTCACCACGCTGTTGATAATAACTCCCCTAATGATGATAGTGGATAAGACCTGCAGGGAAGATTTTGCAGGTCAGATGTTCTTTTGGGGGTTGGGTTTAATACAAATTTGGGGTGCTGGCCTCCACTTAAACATAGAAACATAGAAATGATGGCAGAAGAAGACCAAATGGCCCATCCAGTCTGCCCAGCAAGCTTTCACACTTTTTTTTTTCTCTCACATACTTATCTGTGTCTCTTGGCTCTTAGTAACCTTTTTTATTCTATTTCCCTTCCACCCCCACCATGAATGTAGAGAGCAGTGTTGGAACTGCATCTAAGTGAAATAGCTTAATTAGTTAGGGGTATTAACCACCGCAATAAGCAAGCTACACCCATGCTTATCTGCTTATCCAGACTATGTAATTCAGTCCTTGTTGGTTGTTGCCTTTTTCTGTTGATATTCTTGATATTCTATATAAATATTATAATTAATACTATTAAAAACTGGACCAATATGAGAAATAGATTACATTTACTAAATTTCTATGTCTCTCGATGGTGATTTTTCTGATTTCAGGGGAGTATTTGCTTCTCTTAATCTAGAGGCAAAAATTTAGATCTCTTGACAGCTTAAAATTATTTCCACTTCTCAAAGCTAATGCCTCCTTTTAGGATACTCTTCGTTAATACTAAAGGTCTTAACTCCCCTTATAAAAGAAAGACTTTATATCGAGAGTTCGAATTATTAAAGGCTGATATTGTTTTTGCCCAAGAAACACATTTATCACGAAGGTACGAACATCTCCTTCACTCTCCTAAATTTTCTCAGCTAGTCTTCTCTCCTTGTAGTAAGTCTTCTAAGTATACCGGGGTCATCGTAATGTTCTCAAAGAATTTTATTTGTGAGTGTACCCGTAGTGTTGAGGACCCAATGGGACAGTACCTAATACTAAATGTAATAGTTAATGGTATCGATTACCCATTAATTAACATATACGCCTCAAATACAGATCAGAGGAAGTTTTTCATGCAATTTCATAAAATCTTATTCACGTCCACGGGGACTTTAATGTGGCAGTTTCCCCCTCTATGGACACCTCAAAGGGATTTTCCTCTCTCGCAGATGCCAAAAGGCTAATGGTGAAAACCCTGATGGAAGAATTCCACCTTATAGATGCTCGGAGGGCTAGATATCCCACTTCTCAAGTATTTACCTATTATTCATCGCCTCATAATGCCTTCTCTAGGCTGGATTATTTACTGGTTGATAAGGCTATTATTCATAACATGAGAGCTGCTGACATTGGGGTAATCACATGGTCAGACCACGCTCCTGTGTGGGTAGACATTCTATTTGACCATTATGATACAGGAATAAGATTTTGGAGGCTCAATGAATCTCTACTACAGGACTCTACTTATAACAATTCAGTCATTGATGCTATTCAAAATGTTTTCTCCCACAATGATAATTCAGTCACTTCTCCTGTAACGGTTTGGGATAGTTTTAAGGCCTTTATTAGGAGGCTTTTCATCTCTAGAGGTACATTCCTAAAACGCCAAAATGAGAAAGAGTGTTCAAAGCTGCGCCATACTATCAAACTTTTATCCCAGAAACACCAAGCAAACACCTTTAAAGATACCTTGTTCTGCCTCTCTAAAGCCCAGGAGGACTTAAAGAGAATGGAATCATCTTAGATGGAGCATCTTCTTGAATTAACAAAACAGGAATATTTTGAGGGAGGTGAGAAGGCGGGTAAACTGCTTGATCACAAGTTGAAAAAGATAACCTATCAAAACTTTATTCTAAAAATCAAAGATACTAATGGCTGCATCTTATCTAACAACTCAGACATTAGACAATGCTCTTTTACTTTCTACAAAGACCTTTATAGCCCAGATCCCTCTATTACTCCAAATAACATTGAAGAATATCTGAATACAATCGCTCTCCCTTATTCATCTGATGAGATGCTGGAGGACCTCGATAGAGAAATATCCAGCCCTGAAATTCTATTAGCCATTAAGAATTTAAAAGCTGGTAAAGCTCCAGGTCCCGATGGACTGTCAGCAAAATTCTATAAGCAATTTGTGCCCTATTTGGTATCCCACTTACAGAAAATGTTTAATTTTTTATGACTGGGGGACTCCATGCATCCAAATTCTAATCTGGCTGGAATCACCATCATTCCCAAACCAGGTAGAGACCCCGCGCTTTGCGGTTCCTACCAGACTATTTCCTTAATAAACCTAGATTTAAAACTCCTAGCTAAGATATTATCTGACCATTTTAACCGCTTTATCAGACAGATTATTCATGCAGACCAGATGGGATTTATCTCAGGCTGAATGGCGAGTGACAATATCTGGAAAATTCTAAACATAGTATGGGCAGCTAACACCGCACTCGCCTCTCCAAGCAATAGAATTGGCCCTGGCCCAATTTAGCTCGGCATTGGGCTTTAAAATCAACTAGGACAAATCTGAGATTCGTAATATTTCATGCAATCCCTAGCTGGACTCCTACTTTAAATCTAAACACCCATTTAAATGGGCTCATCAGAAGATTAAATACCTGGGAGTATATATTGGTAGGTTTCTAAAGGATATTTATACATTGAATTACACCCTTTTACTGAGGAAAATTCACTTAGACCTAGAGAAATGGGAATGCCTTACTCTCTCATGGCTGAGGAGAATTTCCACAATTAAGGTGAACATTCTGCCCAGGTTTCTATACCTATTTCAAACCTTACCTATTTCCATTTCCAGCACTTTACTTAAACAGTGGCAAACAAAACTCTTTTGTTTTGTATGGAAAAGACAACCTCCCAGAGTCGCACGCCATGTTCTTTTTCAATCTACAGAACTTGGAGGACTGGGGGTTCCTACTTTAATATGGTACTATGCTGCAGTCCAGCTTCAATCCATCATTGATTGGCATAACACGACCAATAGTAAACAATGGGTTCAAATGGAGCAATCATGGCTAGGTGAAATGCCCCTAACAGCTGCAGTCTGGCAACCTAGACCAACTTGGTGAGCATGTCCAGATTTGGCCCCTATTACTTGTCATACTTTAAAAGTGTGGGACATTTGGAAACGTTGTTTAGTGGGGCTGAGACCCTTGTTTCTATTCGTCACATCTCTTCCACAGTTTATCCTTCCTCCCTTGCCTACCTATACAGTCTTTTAAATGCTGGAAAGAGAGATGTCTGTTATCTATTGCAAGTGTCTGTGTAAATGGGAAGCTGTTATCCTTTGAAATTTTAAGGGACAAACATAAATTACCCAACTCCGAATTCTTCTCTTACATGCAAATTAAACAGTTTATAGCCAATATCCAAAGAAAAAACTTACTCCAGACTAAAAAATCTTTATTTGAAGAGTATTGTACACAAGTTCTTCATATGAAACAGGTGATTTCTAAAATATATAAATTGTTAAATGTAAAGCTGAAGTACAAACCCACTCACAAGCTTGGGAACAAGATCTCGTTTGTGTTCCAACTGAAGATACTTGGCTATGTGTCTTCCATGCAATCAGGAAATCCTCCATCTCCACTTTAATCCTAGAGAACAGCTATAAATTGCTATTTAGGTGGTATTTTACACTGGTTAAATTACATAAATTCAGACCTAAAATAAGTGAACATTGCTGGAGGGGGTGCCCTACCAGTGGTACCTTTTTACATATGTGGTGGGATTGTCCTAAGGTACAACTTCTTTGGCAGCAGATATCTGAAATATTATCCAAGATCTACAAAGCCAACATTAAGCTGACAAAAGACTTGGTATTGTTAAATTATCCAATTTGCGATGAAGATCGGACTTCCCAACCTCTGCTTCTACATATCTGCACAGCAAAAAGAATGGAGAGATAGCATATTCCTGGAGATCGAACTCCATGTCTACACTTTCTAGAGTACTGAAGCGATTGGATACCACCTGCCCAATGCACAAAACAACAGCATCAAAACATCACAAGATTAATATGTTTCACAATATTTGGGACCCTTACTTATAATGGTGGAACAATGACAATTCATCATTTTCCTTCTCAATAATTGTTTCTGGCATTCATATCGAAGGCTATTTGTACTTTAACGCATATTGGTCCAAAGAAGTACGGTTATTCTTCCTTTTCCTTTTCTTTCTCTTAGCTCTTTAGTCTTTAATTACTAATTATCATTTTGCTTTCTGGAGTGGCAGCTTGGGAAGAGGGGAGGAAGGAGGGGTGAAAAAATTTAATTTACTGTGATGAACAGTTTGCCTTTGTTTAAATAATATTTGTGTATGGTATTCCTTGTTCTCAATAAAAATGTTAATTTTAAAAAAAAAGTGTTTGAACATTAGCCAAAGTATATCTACCCCTTACAAAACCTACTTGGCCCTGAGAAGTAGATTGGCGATATTTCTCCCAAAATATTTCTGCTATAATTTTGGTGAGCAATTTCTGATCAAAATTTAATGAGATTGGATGATATGAAGAAGCTTGTGTCTGATCTTTCTCTGGTTTGGAAATAACCACAGCACTTATTATATAACTCTCTTCTTTTAATCCTACCCCTCCCAGCTTGGTTCACCCACCTTGTTTGATGGTTAGTTCTCAAAGGAGGTGGCTGAAAAAATAAAGGCAAATAAGACAGCTTTCAAGAAATACAAAGGATACAAAAAGAGGAACACAGGGAAGAATACCGAGTGAAGCTGAAGGAGACCATGAAAGAAATCAGGAAAGCAAAAGGTCAAGTGGAAGAAAGGATTGCCAAAGAGATAAAGCAAGATGATAAAACACTTTTCACATCAGAGAAAGGACAGAGGTGATATAATAAAATTGAAAGGAGACAAGGAGCAGCGTGTGGAGAAAGATGAAAAAATAGCAGAAATATTAAACAAATACTTCAGTTCAATGTTCACTAAAGAAGACCCTGGAGAAGGAACATTGCTGGTTAACAAGACCAAGGATGGGAGGGGGTAGACGCAACTCCATTTACAGAAGAAAATGTATGGGAAGAGCTATAAAAACTGAAAGTGAACAAGGTCATGGGAGTTGGATGAGGTACATCCCAAGATCCTAAGGGAGTTCAGAGATGTGCTGGCAGGTCCGCTGAAGGACCCATTCAATGGATCCCTGGAAATGGGAGTGGTGCCACAAGACTGAAGAAGAGTGGTGGTGGTCCTGCTTTAATAGGGCGGTGGCAAAGAGGAGGCTGGAAACTACAGGCTGGTTAGCCTCATCTTGGTGGTGAGAAAGTTAAAGGAGACTCGGCTGAAGAAAATAATAGTGAACTATCTACAATGCAGTAGGTTACTGGACCCAAAGCAGCATGAATTCACAAGGGGAAGGATCTGTAAGACATATCTGATTGATTTTTTTTGTTTGGGTGACTAGAGAGCTGGACCAAGGAGCAGAGATTGATGTGATTTACTTGGATTTCAGAAGAGCTTTTGATATGGTCCCACAGAGGAGGCTTCTGAATAAAATGAGAAGCTTAGGAGTGGGCACCAAGGTGGTTGAGTGGATTAAACCCTGTTTGACTGACAGGAGACAGCATGTAATGGTAAATGAAACCTGCTCTGAAGAGAAAACAGTATTAAGTGGAGTGCCTTAAAGATCGGTTTTGGGATTGGTTCTGTTCAGTATCTTCATGATCAATATTGTGGAGAGGATAAAAGGTAAAGTTTGTCTTTTTACAGATGATACTAAGATCTACAACAGAATGGACATGCCTGAAGTAGTAGAGAGAATGAAAAGTGATTTAAGAAAGGTTGAAGATTTGATAGCTGGGATTCAATGACAAGAAATGCAGAGTCATGCATATGGGGTGCAGTTATCCAAAAGATCTATAAGCAATGGGAGATGAAAGACTAATGTACATTGACCAGGAGAGGGACCTTTGATTAATAGTTTCTGGTTATCTAAAGGCAGTGAAGCACTGTGACAAGGTGATAGCTAAATTCAGAAAGATGCTGGGCTGCATAAAGAGAGGAATAACCAGTAAGAAAAAGGAGATGATAATGCCCTTGTACAGGTCCTTGGTGAGGCTTCACCTGGTATACTGTATTCAGTTCTGGAGACCGTATCTCAAAAAGGATAGAGACAGGATGGAAGCAGTCCAGAAAAAGGCGACCAAACTGATCTGGAGTCTGTAATAGAAAAATTTTGAGGAGAAGCTAAAGGATCTAAATAAATACCTTGGAGGAGAGGAGGTGCAGAGGAGATATGGTACAGACTTTCAGATACCTGAAAGATATTAATGATGTATGAACTTTGAACCTTTTCTGTTGGAAAGGAAACACCAGGGGGGATGACTTAGAACAAACATCAGGAAATATTTCTTCATGGAGGGTAGTAGATGTCAGGAATACCTTCCCAGAAGAGGTGATGAGGACAAAAACAGTCAAAGAATTCAAAAGGGCATGGGATAAAGCACTGCTGACCACTAGAGGCTAGATGTTGGAAATTAAGAAAGGGGTGCATGGGGTTAACTTGCACAGTCCAGCATTAATAAAAGGTAACCTGCATGCAGTGGCAGTTATTACCCTTAATAAAAGGCATGGGGGTGACCTGCATGGAATGGCAGTTTCTCCCCTTAACAGAAGGCATGGTGGTAGAGTGGCAGTTTCTATACTTAGCAAAAAGCATGGGGTAACCTGCATGAAGTAGCAGTTCCTGTAAACTGCACAGAATGCTGGTTACTACTCTTAACAGAAGGCTTGGAGGTAATCTGCATGGAGTGGCAGATAATACTGTGAACAACTTGCTAGGCAAACTGGATGGATAATGTATCAGCTGTTTTTACTATATTACTGTGAATGTTACTATGTTATGATTATAATAACTCAATAATATACCTGGACTTGACCAACATTACTCAAATAATGATTTTATTTATGAAATTGTAACCGAACTTTATTGGCACCTGTTAGAATGTACGATATCCTACATTTATTTACCTTAGTCTATGTGCCTATTTGTAAACCGTTGCGATGGTATATAACTTAGCAACGGTATAGAAACATTTTTAAATAAATATATAAATATATAAATATATAAATGTGCTTGTTTGTCCACAATAGCCCTCAGTCAGAAGAAAGAAATACAGGCACAAGAGAAAAGATGCTTAAGAGATACCATTTCAAATTCACAAATGTGATAGGTTACATTAGTCAGGGAGAGGTCAGGCAAAACCAGAAAATCAGGAAATGCAACAGCCAGAGTTCAACTATAGAATATGGGAAAAAGCTTCTAAATAAAGCAACCTTCACAACTTACCAAGAAAACCATTTACATATTCTGAATGTGATGTTTCCTTCGGAAAAATAATTTCACAAGAAAATCAAAATTCCACTCAGCAGCTAGATCAAATTAAAGCAGAGAATGTAATAAAAGCTTATGTCAAGAAAATTATACTTATCACGGTTCATTTTTTCGTACTAAATCTGACAATTGGCAGATGTGCTGCAAAGGAATAACTGGCATCTCCCATGCTACTCTGCTTTGCTGTTATACTCTTCTGTTACACCTTGGGGGTCTTTATGCCACTCAGCCTTGCTTTCATGCTCAGAATTTACATCTTGGAATTCTTTCTGCCAATGTGCCTTGTTGCCATACCCTAGGCCTTACACTCTAGGGGGCTGCTTTGCACCTCTTGTGTTGATGCCACTCTTTGTGCTGCTTGGTCCTTTATCAGTGCCTTGGGATTTTTCCTGCCACCTTTTATGGTTCATTCCCTCTTCATGGTGCTTTAGGATGCTGATGCCACTTTGTCTCTTGAGCTGCCATCAAGGGTTCATGTCCCTATTGCTGATACCTTCTTATGTAGCCTTGGGGTATTCCTCCCACACTAGCTTTCTTCTTTCCTCCTGTGATGATGCCTTGGAGAACATTTGTCAATACTGGTACTCATTTGCGAATGCTGATACCCATTTGTGCTTTTGCTGCCACTTTGCCACAGTCTAGGTAGCTTGGAGTTATTTCCCCTTCTAATGATTTTTCCCACAAGTTCCATGAGAAATGATAATTCTGAGGCCCAAAATAGGCTGTAATGCTTCCCCCATTGACTTTAATGGCAAACAAAAAATGAATAAAACAAATATTTTTTTTGTTTCAAATTAAAGAAACAAATTGAGGTCCCATGAAACAAATGGATGAAATGAAACAAACCTTTTTCTTCTGCACATTCCTAGAAGTTATTGGATAGTTACCCAGCCAAATTCCTTAAATTCTTACTGTTGTAGCATCTTGGATCCCTTCATTTATATCAGAGATGTGCTGACAGGTTGCCCAACCTGTCAGGTATTGTGACCTGGATTGGCCACTGTTGGAAACAGGATATTGGGCTTGCTGGACCTATGATCTGATCCTGTATGTCAAGTCTTATGAACTTATGTTCTCCTTTTGATCCCCAAACCCAGATTCTGCTGCTCAGGCCAGGCAGGGCTGAGGATGCTACAGATGCACTATTCATTTCTTCTGGTGAGGAGGGAGTCTCAGCCATCACACTATGGCTACAGCTGGTGGAAAAAGAAAGGGTACCTGCATTCCAGATTTCAGAAGTGTCTACAATCTACGGCCCTGCTATCATAGCTGGACTAGATGTTACAATGAGGTGCTCCAAAATGGGGGAAAAACATTCTAGGTCTGTTGCAAATGAAGCCTCATGACATCATAGCCTAACAAGGATTACTTATAATTCAGTTGAAAGCCCAAAGGAACAGAATAAATAAATGAACACATAAACCATGGCAATAAGCAATACCGCAGATCCTATCTGACCATCAGCTTTACTCTTGCTTCCCCACCACTAGGTGCCCTTATGTTTCTTCCTTGCTTTTTGAATTTCCTTATTTTAGTTGTTTCTCATCTGAAGAAGGGACTTGTGTAGTCTCCAAAGCTCATAATCCTTTTTATGTTGAACTAATAAAAGATATCACAACCTACTAAGTCACAGCTGCTAGAACTCTGTACTTCTGAATTCTGTATCGTTTATGACCTTGGAGGTTGTTTTAGGAATCCACCACCTTTTCTGGGTAGAAATGTTTTCTGATGTTACTCCCGAGTTTGCCCTCCTCCAGCTTCATGTCAGTAAATGATGATTTAAATGGTTCTATTCCTGTGAGAACCACAGGCTCTCCAGCCCAACTGAAACCCAGTTCAGCCCTGGTTCACTTCCATGACTTCTGGAATGTTCTCCTCATTAGTTGCCCAACCTTCCCTTCACTAGCCCAAGTATTGCAGTGATGAAGCCTCTGGCTGAGGCTGCGCATGTGTGTCTTTGCACCAAGTAGTTTGCAAAAGTACTCCCTGACATCCAGGCTGCCCTCCTGGAGGATGTGAGTTCTACCTCTGCGGTGCTCTCAGCCCCAGTTGACCAAAAAGAGCAGGAGTAATGTCTGAGATTGAGCACTGGGCCAGTCCCCCAAAAGTCATTTCTACTGGCCAATGAATTTTTCTTATCTGGCCCCTAGCTTGTGGAACTCTGCTTACATTTGGTGAAGGATTTTTACAAGTTTAGAAAAGGCCCCAAGGCATAGCTGTTATCACAAGTATTTGTTATTTAAATAATGTATTCTTTATGAGATCCATATTCAGAGGCATTTAGCCAGTTAACTCAGAAATTATCAGAACAGTGGACTATGAACCAGGAGACCAAGGTTCAAGTCCCGCTGTCGCTCCTTGTGACCTTGGGCAAGTCACTTTACCCTCCATTGCCTCAGGTACAAACTTAGATTGTAAGCCCTCTGGGGATAGAGAAATACCTACAGTACCTGAATGTAAACCGGTGTGATATCTCAATTGAGATGAATGTCGGTATATAAAAAAATAATAAATAATAAATTTAAAAAAAAAAAAATAAATTAATTAATATTTTGGCACTTATCTGCTAAATGTTAGTCAGATATCTTATTATCCAGCTGAAATTTGTCCGGGGGCATTTCAGGGAGGAGTTACATTAGCTGGATAACTTATCCAACTAAGTCTGATCGTGCCATAGAGCTGTCTTAAAGTTAGCCGGATAAAGTTATCCAGTTAACTTTGCTATCTGGACAATGACTAAATATGGACCTATATGTGTTTATTGTCTGCTTACCATTTCCTTGTTTGTTTGTTTGTTTTTATAAGAAATGCTTCTTTTAGTTTCTAGTTGCTTGATGACTGTTCTATATATTCATTTTGTACAATTGTCTTTATTACTAAATTAATACCTATTTACTGTTTTATTTTAATTTAAGTTTCTATTGAATTTATTGCACATCACTTTAATTTACTTATGGAAGAAAGGCGATTAGTCAAGTTTAATAAAGTAACTAACCTATGGTACTGCTTATGCAGCTGACATTCAGATATAGACAGTATACATCCGAATTCCATAATTTTATTATTGGTAGAGCAATTGTTGACACTGGCACAGCAGTGGGGTTATTTGCTAGTACAATCTGCCCTTATCTCTATTGCCAAAAACCATGGAAGATATTGTTAGAATACTTACAGTGTTAATGGATAAGTTTTCTTGGAGGTTTGGTGGGACGATTTCATGCAATATAGCAGCTCCTGCCACGGCCCCCAGCAGCTGGGCTGCCACGTAGAACGCAGCTCTTAGGAAGGAGATGTGGGAGCCAATCAGAAACGCTAGCGTCACTGCTGGGTTGAAATGCGCTCCACTGATGTGCCCCACGGCCTGGACCAGTGTGCCTGCAGCCAGTCCAAAAGCTAGTGCAATCTGCAGGATGCTGGGAGGGGCTGCTGGCCAGCTCAGGGCAGACCCTAGCCCAAACAGAACAAAAATCAGAGTGGCTAAAAATTCAGCAAAAACTGCCCTGGTGAAGGCGACTGAGCGAAGTTCCCACATTACTGGTGACTGAGAGAAAAAGGAAAGGGACTAGAAATCTTCACCTCTTGGGGTTTCTGTGGCTGATTTCCACTTAAAACAGCTGGGCTCTAGTGTGTATATATTGAGAAGTAAACAGGGATGCCCTCTTTCTAGAGGAGGGGCTACAGAGTCAAGAAATCTGATGCTTCTTGTCTGAGATGGAAAATGTTCCAGTCCAGAAAAACTCTAACCTCGAGCTGCCCCTCCCCTCCTCCCTTCACCACTACAGAACTGTAATAACCCTCACAATAGACATTTATTAACAGTATTATTGCACTTCATCAACTTGCATTTAAATGCTGGATTTCATAATCCAAATAAAGCCCCAGATATTTGCAGGGCAGTGTTCTACTGAAGAACTTCACCTTCTTTAAATTCTTTCTCCAGACATTATTTCTTATCCTGCAGCACTGATGACCTGTGCATGCCGTGTAAGGCAGTGGGGTCCTGACCTCTTAACATTTGGGAGAGCCACTGAACTCTTGTGAAATCATGAGACCCACTCCAGCCATAAGAAGAGCAGGGGATGTGACATTAAATCGGATCCTTTAAAAATTAAGATTAATTTTCTTAATGCTTTGCTCTCCCCTGGTCTCACACTGTGCACATTGCACCATCCACAGCTCCTCAGATTTTCAGATGATCCAACACCTCAAGCCTATATTAGTTAGTGATGTTGGCACACAACTGGAAATTTTTCAGTGTTTTGTTGTTTTGTTTTTTTGTATTGTCCCTGTGGAACTTTGGTGACCTACCTGAAAATCTTAAGGGATTCACTTTTCTATTTTTTAACCCATAGAATCACTATTTAAAGGGGAAGTCTGGGGTCCAAGGCAGTTACACAACCATGGAACCATAGACGTATGGGACTGGAAAGGATCTCCAGTGTCCTTCGTGATGCCAGCTTGATAGCTCGGTGGCACTGCTGTGCGCTGCCATGCAGGAGACCCGGCTCAGATTCCTGAGCCCAGGGTCTGCTCCTCAGGATGGTTTCGGCTGGGGCTGTTGCAAGGGCAGCATTCTCAGTCCCCGGGAGGAAGACGTCCAGGCCATCACATGAGGGCCGGTCAGACTCCAGGTGCATGTGTCCCATGTTCCAAAGAAAGATGTGGGGTGTGTGTGTGATCTGAGGATTGTCACTGTAGAAGATGAGCTTCGTGGAAGGGTAGTTAAAAATAGGAGGAAAGACCCTGAGTAGTTGCACTGTAGTCCCAGTAGGAACTGCTTTCAATTCAACTGGAAGCCCAGGGGAGAAGAGGAAAGCTCCCAGGCCAAAGGAAACAAAAAGAGGTCATTTAATCCACAGCCAGGCTTCACTATGTTAAACCTCCCCAGACCTATGTGTGGCTAACCTGTTGTTAAAAGCTTCTAATGATGGAGATTTCACCTTAGTCTTAGATAACTTGTTCCAGTACTTACAGAGAGCTTATCCTAATTCTTTGCCCCATTTAATCTATGGATTTGTAGTTTCCAGTTCTATAACAAAAGTAGGACCTGTATTAGGACAAAACCAGGGTTGGCTCAATTTGCCCCTGATATCATGGAGCCAGTTTGCTACTTGACTGGAAGGCCGCTCTGGGGTGTTTCTCCATTCTTGATCTGTTTTCACTCTTGGTCCCACCCACTGCTCCTCTAGTTTTGCCTTTGCCTGTGTAGCAAACTCCTCTCTTTTCTTTTTCTTATGGTTTCAAAGCCATTTATCATGCTTTTCAATAGATAATTAGAAAAAAAAAAAAAGGTGTGGGGGCTGCTTGATAGTTCAGTGGCATTGCCACACCCCGCCATGCAGAGGGGCTCGGGCTCAGTTCCGACTTGTGCTCCCTGGGTTGGCTAGGGCAGCTCCCTCAGCCCCCGCGGGGAGGGAGTCACAGTCCATGCACGGTGGCAACCCCCAGTGGCTGAATTTAGAGCCCATGATTGCAGGGCTGCAGACGGAGCCTTTAGTGCATGGCCCCTGGCCAAGGATTATCTCTGCAATGACTGGATTAAAGTTGGGAGTTGGGGGGGAGGGGGGGAGAAGGATAGGAGACATGGGGGAAAAAAATTCCCAAGTAGATGCAAAAGAAAGCCCATGAAAGCAGATTCCAATCCTGGCTCCAATTGAGCAGGAAGCCCAAAAGGAGCAGGCGTCTACTGTCAGGCCACAAAAAAAAGAAAAGGGTGTGGGAAGAAATTTCACCTTCTGACAAAAGAAGCGAGATTGATTGGTGTAATTAGAGAGAGATTTCAACTTCCAACACCTTACAAGTGTAAAGTCAATTACCTGTCAACATTCATCACTCAAGAAAACAATTTTATTTTTACCTCACCTATGCACCAATTAATGGTGATAGATTTACTTCTCTATCCCTTCCTTCCCCCAAGCTTCAAGCCAAAATCACAATCAGATTATACAAGATTACATCAAAATCAACTTAATTGTGAACACAAGTATCTGTTTTTGAAATATACTTTAGCTATTGATGGTAGAACTGGGTTTCCTTGCTTTCATTGGGTTGGTCTGGAGACTGTGATGTCTTATAGTTGCAGCTTCTGTGGCCTCCTTACACCATGGTTGAAGGGCACAGGATTATAAGTAATCAAAGGAAACTTGTTTTATTATATGAAGCATGCCGTGATCTAAAACAATTTTCCCTTTATCATGTACAGAAACAGAGCCACATTTAGGGATAGGAAAAAAAAAAAAAGGAAACTGTCAGCATTATGCATGTAATTTTTGCACCAAATTTAAAGTCTGCCATGAAGCCCTGTGGCACCCACATTATATAATAAAATCTGAAAATCAGTTAAGTTGTGCTATTTTGAAATAGCATAAAAAATCTGCAAATTAGCAGTATGGCACTTTTGCTCAAGCATTAAATCTGTCTTTAATTTGATTTGAAGTAGCAGCATGTCAAAAGACATTGCAAAAATGACTAAGAATAATGGACTCTTGTGTTGTGGTGTGGTTGACGCAGCCTATTAGGTGGACCCACTAGGCCCAAGCCAACAGCTGGCGAACACGCCCTGTTCAGGAACTAGACTGAAGCTTCACCTATACCAGCCCCGTTCCCTGCAGGCTGAGCCTTTGGGTTACAGAGGCCAGCAGGACTTAGGCAAGAGCATACAGCGTAAGAGAGTCTGAGGCTGGGCCAAAGTCAGGACAGGCAGCAGTCAGATAATTACCAGGAAAAGGCCAAAGGTCAGGGCAGGCAGCAAGCAAGGCATAGATGAGGGCAGTGGCAGGCGAGAGAGTAGCCCGTGTCTGTAGCAGGGGTCAATACCAGGCAGACAGGAGAGGGACCGGGACGAAGGAAGGCTAGACATGGGCGGGGCAGGATGGACTAGGCGCAGCATGGTTGGCTGGATGTGGCGGGGCAGGCTGGATGAGGTGAAGCAGGATCAGGAAAGCAGGAGTAACATGCACTGGAATCAAGCAGGAGGACTCATTGCTGAGGCAAGGCTAGGGAGCTCAGTTGGGCCTTTTATACCCAGCCGCATGACATTATCGGTGGACGCTGGCAGTCTGGTTTCCCACCATGAGGTTTTTATAAGGTATCGCGCCGAATGTGCGTGAGCCTAGGTGAACCCAAGATTAGTAATGCTGGCAACATTCTTACCACATTAGAGGCTGTTGGTTGAGTGCTGTCAGTCAGTGGATGACCCCCATGACTGGCAAACATTACAGTACCCCCGAAGCCCCCTCCCAAGATTTCTAGGCTTGGGTTTCTGAGGGAATTGTCAATGGAAATCCTTTACCATCTGGGGAGCTCGAAGATTGGATGCAGGTTCTCATGAGTTATTTATTTACTTTTATTTATTTTACCAATTTGTAGCCCATTAATCTGCAGACCTTAGCAGGTTACAAAAATTACATAATATCTTTCAAGAATGGGGTATTCCAGATGATTATGATGCCTCCTAGAGACTAGGTTTCCTGTACCTCTAATTCAGTGTCTGTTTCAGATATCACATCTGTTGGATTTGGAAGATGACGTGAAGCCATGATAGTAGTAAGGGCTTCAAAAGGGATACATGAAATATGGATTTTCAGCATGGGAGGAAGCCTTAGCTGGTAGGTAACTGCCCCTATCTGCCGCAGTATGAGAAACAGTCCAATAAACCTAGGTGCAAACTTGGTCGAGGTCATCTTGAGACGTAGATTTCAGGTTCTTAGCCACAACAGTTCTCCATGCTGAATTGTGGTGCCGGTCGGCACCTTTTGTCAGCTTGCTTTTTAAATCGATCTGTAGCTGTGATGAGCAGTTGATATGCTCTGTGCCATAGATTCTTGAGATTGCAACTCATGGTATTAGCCGCTGGGCAGGAAATGGAGAGAGGTACTGGGAGTGGTACCCGAGGATGGTGACCATAAATTATCTGGAAGGGAGCGGTTCCCATAGAATTCCCCACATGGTTTTTGTGGCAGAACTCTGCCCATGGGAGGAGGGAAGCCCAGTTGTCTAGGTGCTCACTGATGTATGCCCTTAGAAAACTTTTGAGGATTTGATTGATTCTTTATGTTTGCTCATTACTTTGCGGATTGTATGCAGAAATGAAGTCCAGGGTGATGCCAAACTTCTTACAAAGACCTTTCCAGAAACAGACAGCAAACTGGACACCTTGGTCTGAGAAGATATGAGAAGGAAGCCCCTGTAAATGGAAGATATGTTGTACAAAGAGGTGGGCCAGCTCTGATGCGGATGGCAGAATAAAGTGAGCCATCTTGAAAAAGCAATCCACTGCTACCCATATAGTGGTGTGGCCATTTGAGAGAGGGAAATCAGTGACAAAGTCAGTGGCTAAGTGGGTTCAGAATTCCTCAGGGGCTAGCAATGGCTGTAACAGGCCACCAGTAGTGGCGGTTGATTAGCTCTAAGGTTCTGGTCACCCCGGGGTGCCCTGCAAGACAGGAATAATGAGCCCATTTGAATACCTTTTCCCTGAGTCGTTTAGGAATGACAGCTTGGTGAAGATTTGCACCTCTTGGAGATGGTCAGACAATTACATGATAAGTGGCAGCGGACAGAGGTTCTTCCACATGATCACATTGAGCCCTCACAAAGAAAAAAACTTGCATCTGCAGGGGAAGATGAGGGCTGGATGAAGGCTCTGTCTAAATGTTCTTGGATATACTTAGGCATGGCCTGCATCTCAGGCTCTTAAAAAGGAAAAATCCAGCCTCTAATGGATGTCTTCCCTGGTAGAAGAACTGGGCAATCATAAGATTGGTGATGGGCTAATGTCTCAGCCTGCTACTTACTGAAGATGTCTGAGAAGGCCACATATTGGGCCTTCAGGGCAAAAAGGAAAAGAGAGAGTCTGAGGCCAAGTAGAAGTCAGGGCAGGCTGCAATCAGGAAATCTCTGGGTATAGGCCGAAGGTCAGGGCAGGCGGCAGGCAAGAGAGTAGTCCGGGTCCAAGCAATGGTCAGAGGCACGTGGTAGGCAAGAGAGTAGTCTAGGTACAAAGCAATAGTCAAACCCAAGTAAGCAAGCCAAGGCTTTGTAGGAGTCAAGGCAAGATAGGGTGGACAGGAGCAGGTGGGCAGGAGGAGGCTGGAAAAGACAAGGTGGACTAAACAAGGTAGACTGGATGAGGTGATGCAAGGCAATGCTCAGGAACATAACAGGATCAAGATCAGGATTAGGGGCACAGCAACATGTACTGCTAGATACACAGGAGGACTTGTTGCTGAGGCAAGGATCCAAGGGAGAGCTTGTCTTAAGTACGGAGGGAAGCTGACATCACCAGAAGGCTCTGATTGCTGGGTACCAGCCACAGGGTCTATAAAGCAGGGGTCTATGCACGCATACCTTAGGTACAGCGGGAGCAGAATGGCGGCGACATTTGTTGGCAGTGTCCATGCCACATTGGGAGACTGATGGCACTGCTGGGGTGAGTGCTGCTGGTTGCGGGCTGACCCCGCAACCGGCAGACATTACATCAATCAAAAGCTTGCACAAATAGGTAGTGCTTCAATTTGTTGTGAAATAGTTTTAAAGTCTGTAATCTCTTGAAACTCAATTGGCAATGCATTCCAAAGGGTTGGCCCCATGATGGAGAAAGCACGCTTGCAAGTTGTCTGGAGGTGTGCCTCCCTAAGGGATGGAATTGCAAACAAGAGTTTATCATGTAAATGCAATGTCCGCCCAGGAACATAAAAATGCAATACATCTCGTAAATATTGTGGTTTTCCATTTCTTAAAACTTTAAACACTAACATCAACACTTTTAAAGTGACCCTAAAGGCCAATGGCAAATTGTAAAATGGACGTGACATGATCAGAAAAAGCATAGGGAATGATGAGCCGAGCAGCTGCATTTCTAACAGCTGTAGCACTTTAAGTTGACTCTTAAAAAGGCCCACATAAAGCGAGTTAATCAAGTGATATGATTACAAAAGCCTGTACTTCCATCCTACAATCTGAACTAGGTAAAATATACTAAAGTGCCTGACTAGCTGTCATTTAAAAAATGCAGTTTAATACCAAGCTTATCTTGGGTTTTAAAGAAAGTTGGGAATCCAAAAATACTCCCATATCTCGAACCTTTGTAAAAAAAATCCTATTGAAATCCCATCAATTGTCAAGGTTGGTGGCACTGTGATTGCAGAGGAATGGCCAATTAATAGAGCCTCAGATTTGGTGACATTCAATGGCAACTGGTTTGTCCTAACCAAGAATAAATGGCCTGTACAAATTTTAACTATGTCAACTGTCAAGGTCAGATTCTCGTATACTGGAGTGCACGGGGAACAATTGAGAGGAGAGGAGAAAATTGGAAATTTCAAAATCAAGCAGTGGATCCAGAGATTATGGAGGAGAAACCAAAGAGGACCCTATTAGGAATGTCCACAGCCAAATATTTTGTTTTTGGCTCATCCATTTTTTTTCATTTGCAGGTTTGTTTGGTTTTCATGTATTTGTTTTTATTTGTTCTTGGGAAAGTATTGCAAATGGTGTGAGGGGTTTGAAATAGTGTACACTATTTGCAATACTTTGCCGAAAACAAATAAAAACTAAAATTTTGTTTTTCTGGAACCAAATTTGTTTAGTTTGATACGAAACAAAAACAGGTTAATTCGTCCTGTTTTTCCATTTTCCTTTCAAGCAAATGCACATCCCTAGATCCTAATTGTTAACTGTTTTACCAAGGGCCTCACAGTCCATGGCAAGAGAATGAAGGGAGTGAGAGAGAGAGATTAAGAGACCACACATTCACATTTTACTGATTTAAGTTTTATTATGGAAATTATCTGAGAGACTTGTACCAAGTACCACATTGTTCGTGAGGGCCCTGTCCTCAAAAGCTCATGCCTCAATAACAGGCCGATACAGTAAAATCGGCGGGAGAGCCGGCGCTCCGAGGCGAGCGCCCACTCTCCCAACGCGTGCCCAGGCCACTCTTCTGGGCTCGCGATCAAGTATTTAAATGAGGGCCCGCGATAAAAGGAGGCGCTAGGGACACTAGCGCGTCCCTAGCGCCTCCTTTTTGACAGGAGTGACGGCTGTCAGCGGGTTTGACAGCCGATGCTCAATTTTGCCGGTGTCAGTTCTCAAACCTGCTGACAGCCACGGGTTCAGAAAACGGACACCGGCAAAATTGAGCGTCCGACTTCCAACCCGCGGGTCGCGGGCCGATTTTTTTTTTTTAATTTTTAATTTTTTTTAAATTTTGGGGCCTCCGACTTAATATTGCTATGATATTAAGTCGGAGGGTGTACAGAAAAGCAGTTTTTTCTGCTTTTCTGTACACTTTCCTGGTGCCGGCAGAAATTAACGCCAGCTTTTGGGCAGACATTAATTTCTGAAAGTAAATTGTGCACATTTTACTTCCTGTATGGCGTGGGAATGACTAATAGGCCCATCAACATGCATTTGCATGTTGCGGGTGCTATTAGTTTCGAGGGGGGGGGGGGGGGTTGCCGCACGTTTTCGACGCGCTATTACCCCTTACTGTATAAGGGGTTAAAATAGCCAATCGGCCTGTAAGTTGGTTAATCTATAAGGTGCCACCTGTCTCTTTTTGCTACCCCAGACTAACACAGCTATCCCTCTGAAGATTATTCATATTGAATCAATTCTTCCATGAAGTTTTATGCTGGAATGACATTAGTTTCCAGCTTCTTCATTGACACTCCTAAGAAAGGAATATATTTTTTGCCCAGTGCCCATGGTTAGTCCACCACTTGATGCTAAAAGAGATGTAACTATATTGATAGAGGCTTAGACCTGGTATTGTGAGCCCTGTGACTTCTTAAAATGTATCTGTCAGCCCTGACTTGAGCTGCAATAGCAGCACAGGCGCAGAGCAGCCTCCTGCCTCTTTCTGGCCCAGCCTACCTCTCTATCCCGCATTGGGACAGGCTGCAGGTAGCCATTTTATGCTATCTTTCTATTATATTTTCATTTCACTGCAAGACATACTGGCGCAGGTCAGCGGCTCAGGGATAGGGCAGTGCATTACCATGCAGCTGACACTGGGTTCATTTCCCAGCTCAGATCTTCTGCTCCCCAGGATGGACAGGGCTATGGATGCTAAGGAGGCAGCTCTCATAGGGGGCTGAAGCAGTACTGTGCCTAGTGGCTAGCGCACGGCTTACACTCTATTTGAAGCGCGTTTTGGACGCGCGTCCATAGCCCCCAATGCAATACGGGGATTAGCATGTCCAAAACATGTTTCCAAATCATCACATAGCTAATAGCGCTCAACAAATGTAAATTCCACGTAGATGAGGATATTAGCTAATTCCTGCGATGCAAAAACATTTCCCGCATGGCCAATACTCCCATTGCAAGGCGACAAATTTTTTGCCGGCCCAGGGCTGGCGTGAAGATAGGCCACGCTCGAGGGCGCATTGAAAAAAAAGAAAAATCCTACTTTCTGTGATTCCTCCTAATAGTATCGTCGTGATACTAAGTTAGAGGAAACAAATAAAGCAGATTTAACTTTAGAAGAAAAAAAAAATTCTGGACACCCAATGTACACACACAAGATACACAGTCCAATTTTCCCTAGCGCCTTCTTTTTAGCACAACCTCTAATTTAAATATTGCATTGCGTGCCCAGGAGAGGTGATGGTGCGCATTAGGAAAACAGGCGCTCAACACTGAGCGCCCGTTTTCTGCGCACAAATATTGCATTGGCCCCATAGTTCTTGGGGCTGGTGGAGTCATGTTCATTGCACAGTGGCGACCCCTAGTAGCCGGATTTGGGGCCCATAGTTGCAGAGTTATGGAAGGTGGAGGCATGTAGGGAAAAAAGTTTCAGTTTGTTTTGGTTTTGTTTGTTCTTTTTGTTTTAGCTTATGTTCAATGATTTTTTTTCTATCATTTGATTTTGGAAAGGAAACAAAACAACAAGTCTTTGATGTTTTTATTTTCTTTTATTTTCATATAATTTAAAATCAAAACCACATCCATACCGAGCCGAGAACTATCACCACAATGACCAGACTTTAAGTTGAAAGAAGGGGATAAAAAATCACTGTGGAGTGGTGAAAGGTGGCTCTTATCACTGGATTCCAGGCAGCTGGTACATTTTCTGTTATGGAAGAATGCTTAAGGGCAGGTTAGACTTACACAGCTCCCTGGGATAGTTTAGGTGTGGTGAATCCAGCCCAGATGCCCTCTTGAAATCCCCACTGGCCCCCTCTCTCTATAATCCTATGATACTGTGTGACATGGGTGCTAGAACCGGGTCTGTGAGAAGGTCATTATTATATCAGTCTTACAGATGTAACCCTGACTAGGGTCACCAGGCAGTGTGGTAGAATGTTCTGGAGGGCTCCAGCTTTCCAGGTTCATTAAGGAGGGTTCCTGCTCTCTTCAAAGTTATCCAGAGGACAGAGAGTTCTGGTATTGCAGAGCTCATGCACTTTACATCTGCCCTTCCTGTTAAGGAGGGGGAAAGGGGGATTAGGAAGTGGTGTTTGCAGGGGATGAGGTAATGGTTTTCACATAAGGTAGAAGTAACATGAGTTACATGCCCTCTAAAGGGGAATGGGAATTTGATGGAAGGGTTCCTGAGCTATAGGTAATTGTTAGTGTTTTGAAGAGGCTGATAGATTCCTACAGGTATCCAGAAGAAGGACCCTGAAGTCAAAGGGGTTCTGTCATTGCTGGGGAAGCTACAGGAAAGAAGTTGCCCCATGCTGCCCAGGAGACCTTTCGGCTAAGTGGGATTTTTTTTTTTTGTCATTTCTTCCTCAAAGAAAGCTATTTGAAGAAGGCTTCTACTGATTTTCTTGTTTGAGTTTTGGACTGTATCCTCTGATTCAACTGAAAATTTCTCCTGTGAAGAATTGTTTTACCTTTGAACTTTCAATACATTTTCTTTTTTTGGGACCAACAATTGTTGTGAACATTGGACTCTGATACAGTTGGTTAAGTCTTCCCTTGGGCCTCCCATACACTGATCTGGTCCCTGCTGGCGATCCCTGGAGGACCCTGATTGCTCCCGGAGCTGCAGCAATGCAAATAACCCCTTCTGCAGCCTCCGAAGGTGACCCCAGGGATGGGGGGGGTGTTACACAGAGATAGTTTACAACATGGAGGGCAATCCTCAGACTGGAAACCTCGCGAGTTTTTGTAACACGCGCACATTACCCCACGTTTCAAAAGAGACGTGCTAACTGTTGTTTTTCTTTGAAAATTGGCTAGGGTAATGTATGCATGTACGCAGAGCACCTGCCTGCTTTACACCTGCTGTTTGTGCGGGCAGCCAAGTAAGAGTAAAATAGTAAGTGGGCCCTGCCCTGAATATAATAAAGTGTGAAGTGCAAATACAATTCCATCGAACTCTAGTAATTGCACCCTTGCACCATGAACAGCTTGTATATGCTGCAGGACAGTGAGGGGCAGGCCTTGGTTTTCATGTCCTGCAGACTGGAAAGAGAAAACATCCGTGATAAGATCATTATTATTTCTTGTGCTATCCCCCAGCAGAGGCAGGGAACAACTTCTCACCAGTCTGCTGTCAAGTCTCTCATCCTCTCAGCAGAGTTATACCATATTTATAACATAAAACAATAGAGCCATAAACTGGGATGGAGCATTCATTCAGGATATTTCATTAGCACTTAAGATACGATCTTGAGGGTATGTCAGTTAACTACATTAATTATAATCTGTTCATAATCACATGATCTGAGTCTAAGATAGAATTACTAATATTTTGTTTACATGTTCTACTTAAATAAAATTTCAGAACTTCTGTTTTTAGTACCGTATTCTACTAAGATAAATCCAGCTGCTCTTTTACACATTAAAAACAGCAGATCAAGCCCTACCACATCAAATCCGTAGTCTTATTTTGAATGCATAAGAGACCTGGGAGCATTACATTGGAGGATGTGGGTGAGCAGGTCCTAACTGGAGTGTCTGCGGATCCTAGAGAGCTGTGGGTTGGGTTAGATATAAAAAAAAAAGGGGGGGAGGGAGGGTTGGGGAGGGGGGGGATGGGATGGCTGATGCTAATGAGTTTATGTGGAAATGCAGTAGGGCTTGCAATCTGAGCTTGTGATTGATGGGTACTCTACTGCTTTGTAAGAGCTGTTAATGCTGTTTCATGTGTTGATGTATCTGCGTTTGTTCTATACTAAACTCAATAAAAACGTTTTGAAGTAAAAACAGCAGGCGGTAATTAGTCACTTAAATTCTTAGATTGTTTTTACACTGTACGTCCTGATGTACATAGGATAATTTATCATATATCTATACGTACCGCGGTATATAAAAATCTCTAAATCTCTAAATAAATAAATAAATTAAGTTGCCTAGCAGCAAAACACAAGGGAAGTTTCTCCTTAAAAATTCAATCACAGGTGTGCAGGTAGCAAACTACCCAAGCGTCTGCTGCCCGTTTCATCTGCGGATGGATTGCACATTGGAAAGTATGCATGTATATTTGAAAATGTAATGAATGTGCATATTTCTGCCCATTCCCAACCTTTCCGTGCCTCCAGAAACACCCATGCTTTAAGTGGCTGAATACTACAGTGGCTATATTTAAACAATCGGCGGAAGACAATTTCCAAAACCCATGAACTAGCTGGCTAAGACCTTAGCTAGCCGACTAACTCAATCTTTGTGGGAAGTGGGAGGGTCACCAGAACCAGCTATAATTTAAGCAGACAAAAAAGAGGCATTCCAGGGGGCCTCGTGGAGGAGCTATCTGGCTTACTTTGCTGATTTTGAACTATATCTGACTAACGCAGCAGGTCTAAAGTTATCCAGCACTGGTGTGGCTGGATAACTTTCTACTTAACTGAATATCTGGTTAAGTGGCACAGTAACTTTAGAAAAAAAACAACTCTGATTTTTGTGTGTGGGGGTAAGGAGTTGCAGATCGCCCCTATCCCCTCCTTTTCCATCTAAAAAATAAATAAATGCTTCCTTGCCAACCCTCTCCCCATCCGCACTCATCCCCCTGGACCACAAGAAACTCTGTCGGGAGCATTGTAACCTATTACGTGCTCCCAGCGCTTCAGTGCTGTTCTGATATGACAAGCACTGAAAGCGTAGGCTCTGGAGAGCTGGAAGTGCCAGGAGCATGCCCCACAACAGTTAGCTCCTTCCTAGCACTCTAAGTGATGCATGAAGTCCACTTCCTTTGTACTGAGCAGGTAAGTTATCAAGTGGTTTCATGGCCATCAGCTACCCAGCTAGCCTCATTCCTCTTCCCTTGGATCTCCATGGGTCTCTTCCCAAGAAAATCTCCCAGGTCTGAAGAGCTTGGGAACCACATCCTTGCTTCCCAGCCGGCCTCTAAGGATTGGAGTTGGGGAGAGAAAAGAACATGAGCCAAAGTGGACTCATGAGTTTTGTTAAACACGCCTTGACGAGACACCTCCCACTAGAGAATGTCAGGGAATACTACACACTCCTACTCTCTCTGATCTCATACCTCCAGTATCTATGAAGACTGTGATGAATACAGTAAGGGATATTCTGGTGATAACACCTTACATCAGTATGCAATACGGTAAAAAAGGACTGGCTCAGTCTGTCTTCCCAGATATGAAGCAATAACTGCACAATCTAGAATGCTATTTCATTTATAAGATATTGAATTGTGATTTCTTTTTAAACAAAAATTATGCTAAATAAGTTGTTTAGATGTAACTATACATAAAGGGTAGTTTATGAAAAGCAGTAGAGATCATAAGAATATTAGAATGAGAAGTCTAGATACATGCAATGACATCAAATCAACCATGAATCACTTGAACTGAAAAAGTCTCCAGGTCATGTGGAGAGAAATTTTCTAATGGGATCTAATTGCCTAACCATGGCATTAATTAAGGGGCGGATATAATAAAACCCATGCTAAAATGGAAGTAAAATCATAGCATGCTTTTATGTAATACATGCAGTAAAAACATGTGGCTTCTGCAAGTTGCAGTAAGCTAATGGAATGCAAATGGACCTAGAGTAAAAAATCTGCGACAAATCATAACAAGTATGCTAAAACCGGAGTTAAAAGTAAAATGCAAAAAAATCACAGTAAAAATACATTAAACTGGAAAGTGCTGCAGTGTTCCCTATTGGTTGAGAAAGGTGACCTAAGTTGACCTCTGATATGATTGGTAATACACAGCTGTCCATCAGGTTTCCTAGTGGTATCAACAAACAAGATAGATGCCGGATGTCTTTTAATGAACTGTTTATTGTAATGGAGACGAAAAATGCCCGACTCAAGCCAAGTTTCGCCACTCCTCAAGTGGTTGCCTCAGGATCTGGCTAGTGCAAGATACAACATGCAACACTCTTATACCGATCTGCTCAAAGGTGAAAAGTAACCAATTAGTGCACATCATTAATGCTCTATTCGAAAGTGTGGTCTCCACTTTTGAGCAGATCGGTATAACAGTGTTGCATGTTCGTATCTTGTACTAACCAGCCCCTGAGGCACCCACTTGAGGAGTGGCGAAACTCGGCCTGAGTCGGGCATTTTTCGTCTCCATTACAATAAACAGTTCCTTAAAAGACATCCGGCATCTATCTTATTTATTTATCTATTTATTTATTTATTTTCATTTTATTTATTTATTTATCTTGTTTATTTATATTTATTTATTTATTTATTTATCTTGTTTGTTGATACCATTATTGCTTTCATAGATTGCCTCCCTTCTTGCTTTGTGGGTCCATCTGGTTTCCTGGACACTCTTCCTTACAGAGAAATAAAAGGCAGCTTCTTCCAGGGCCGTCAGTGCTGGGTGGTGCTAAGCAAGTTCTGGAGTGGACTAGTTGGAGTTTTTTCTGGTGTAGGAGGGATGGTGGTTGTTGTTGGTTGGTGCTTTGCTATTGCTGATTGGTGTCTTGTGCTGCTTGATTTTAACTTGCTGTTTCCCATCCTTTTGTTTTTTGGTGTTCTTGAGTGAATTTTTAGAGTGAATCTGTTGAGTGACTGTGATTGTTGGTCAGTGATTGTTTGTTTCTGGTATTGTCCACATTGTGTTTTTAGGTTCCAGAAAGTGCTGGGGAGAGAAAGGAGCCTGACAGAAGGGGAGTGAGTGAGGGAGCGGATAAGCATGCCAAAATGGTGAGTGGTGACAGAGAGGATAGGAGGAGTGTGGTGCTTGAGTCGGTAGAATGTAGCCAAGGAGATGGGGGTGGAAGGAGAGGAGCATGCATGAGTAGGGGGAGAAGGGGAGCAGACAAAGAGCCAGGGATGGGTGGGGTGAGTGGGAAGGGGCAGGTGAGCAGAGAGAGGAACAGGCAGAGGGAGCAGTTAGAGGAGTAGAGAAAAGGTGTGGGTGAAAATGTCAGAGCAGGGGTAGGGGAGATGGGAGCTGGGAGTGGGAGTATTGGTCAGGGAGGTAGGGATCCACATCAGCAATCCAGGAGTGATGAGTAGGCGGGGACCAGCAGCCAACAGCAAGAGGAGAAGAGGTGCCAGCAGGTGTGCTTCACCGAGAAAAACAAAAAGCTTCTCATGTAGCGGATCTGTGAGATGTATAGAGTGCTCTATGGGCTAAAGGTGTCCTTGCAGAACAAAAGGAATATTTGGAAATGCAATGCCAAAAATCTCAGTAGCCTGTCTATGGCAACCAGAACTGTGGATCAGCTCAAGCTTTGCTGGCGGGACACCAGGATGGCTGTCAAAGCAAAGGTGGCACCGAGGGAGAGGTCCAAGAGCCAAACAGGAGGAGGCCCACCATGCGACCTACAGCTGATGTCAGTGGAAGAACTGGTCCAGGGAACTCTTCAGGCAGATTCTGTTGTTGACATCCATACTGGAATGCCATGTCCATAATTATTATTTATTTATTGACATTTGATATTCCGCTTTTTACCATGAATGGCCTCAAGGTGGATAACAATAAATTTAAAGAAGGTTGCAATAGTATTAGATCAACAAACAATATGGGTTGAGGATCTGTATATTTAAAAACAGATTCATAGTTAGATTATTTTTTTGTTGCTGTAGAAATAGGAATACTGCTGTGGTAACTAGGTTGATGGACAGGAAGTCTGTGGTGGGAATGCCTGGCTCAAAAGCCATGCTTATTAAACGTCTTGCTGAAGGTGAGGCAGCTGGGCTCCAAGCAGAGGGATAATGGAAGCACGTTCCAGATCTTTGGTGCGTAACAGCTAAAGGCCTGAAGTCTGGTGCAGGACAGTCTAGCAGAGGCCAGACGCGGAGTTGAAAGAGCCATTTGGGAAGATTGGAGTTCTCTCTTGGGGGCATAAGGGAGAAGGAGCTGTGAGAGAGATTCTGAGGCCTGTTTGTTCATGCACTTGAAGACAAAGCAGAGTGTTTTGAATTTGATTCTGCTCTCTAGTGCTATCAAGTGTAGCTGTAATAGAATAGATTTTATGTGGTCAGGTGCTTTAGCTCTTACTAGGATTCTTGCTACTGGGTTATGTAGGAGCTGAATGTGTTTTGAATTGTATAGAGAAATGTCACTGTATAGTCTATTCTGCTGTTGATTAGTACGTGGATTACTGCAGCCAAATTGTGTTTGTCTAGGTAGTTCTATAGTTGGCGAATCTGATGTAGGTTTTTACTATTTTGGACATGTATGTTTCCATTCTGAGGTTTTGATCAAGCTTTGTACTGATTCTTTGGGCTATAATGGCATGTCTAACAGGTAGGGGTGACCGTAAAGGATGACGGCGGTTCATCCAGAGCAATTCCAATTTAGAGCAGTTCAATTTGAGTTTCTGGTTACTGAGCCATTGTGCCACTGATGTAAAACAGTTAGTGAGATTTGAAATGGAGGGTGATTGTTCAGCTCCGATTTTAACACAGAGTTGAATGTCATTTGCAAAAAAGATGGCACTCCATCTTGAAGGCCTGAATGAGGTCACAATATTGGATGGATGTAAATGTTAAAAAGAACGGGGAGAGGACCGAGCCTTGGAGGATTCCGCACGTGACAGCTAGATCAGTCAGAGGATCAATATCCTCTCTGGTTTCTCCCTAGAGATCTAGAATTGTCCTAGAGCTCAATGTGGTACATTTGGACCATGACTGTGTCTGGTAGCCCCAGCAGTGCTGTCCTCAGGTGAAATATAAGCTGCCTGCATATCCTTCTGCGAACAGTTCGAGCCAGGATGGCTTCCTTCTCTTGCCCCTTCCTCTATTCTTCAGCAATAAAGCCTCTTCCTTCTTTCTCTTTCCTCTCTCTTCTTTGTTCTTTGGCTTCTCCCGCTTTAATTCTTCAGCTTACCTGCAAAACTTACCAAACCATCATTAAAAAAAAAAAAAAAAAAAAAGCATGTAGTCATTATTGGCACAGAGAACACCTATACACAGTGTGCCACATGGGCACTGACCACAGATTAAAGTGGCCACCAGAAATGTGAGTTAACTTTCACGCCTGCCCTGACTCAAGAGTTAAATTCCTCACAATAGAAAAAGGCACGCTAAACAAACTCCCTTCTAACGTGCCTCTGTGCATTGCCTGATAATAGCTATTGCCTTCATTTCAATTTAATTTAATTTATTTAGATTTTTATATTCTGGGATTTGCATGCACCTGCACTAATCCTAGCATGGGTTTTTACTCCTGCTTTAGCACATGTTTTTTTTGGCACCAAAAGCCTTATTAGGTCAGTGCCAAAAAACCCATGCTAAAACAGGAGTGAAAAGCCACGCTAAGGACAGCACAGTCTATTGCATCAGCTCATAAACCCCCTTGTTTAAAAATTACCCTGTACAGAGCGGTTAAGTGTAGCCACCTAGTTTCATGTGGTGTTCCCAGAGATGTAACTTGGTTGGGGAGAAAACTACACGTCTGTTAAGTATTTCAACATTTGCGCATAGTTTTCCCTTCCCAATTCCCATCTGTAGAAATAGACAAAGTGCACAGACTGTTTTGTACCCACAGACCTCTGGCAAATTCCCAAAGAGAAAATACGATGGTGCTTTGTGAAAATTCCACCACCCCCCTCAATGGGAAAGGAGTTTTTTTCACTTTTTGTCAATGAATAGATAGTGGCATTAGATAAGGAATTATTTCCCTTTTGAGAGTAGACTAGAGGCATAACTCTGCTGTCTAAAGGGCATGCTTATACCATCTGCCGAATGCAATGGTTCTCAAACCTGTGCTAGTGACTATGCAGCTCGTTGGATTTTCAAGATATCCACAATGAATATGCATGGAATATGTTTGCATAGATTGGAGATCCAGTATATGTAGGCACCTTACTTTTTCAGTTTTTATTTTATTTTTCATGGGAATTTCAATGCTATATAACAGAAAAAAAAGATCAGTGGAAACATGACTTTGTTATAATAAAGAAGAGAAAAATCAGTGGAAAAGTCACGTTTCCACTGATTTCTTTGTTATAACATTGAAATGCCCAGGAAAACTAAAAATGAAGGTCAGGTCCCTACCTAAATGCAAATTTATCTCATTGTGGACATCCTGAAAACCTCCCTCCTGTGGCGTCGGTAGGGCAGGTTTGGAAACTACTGGTCTAAAGGCCTGAAGCTTATGGATTCAGATCCCGAAGTGGTAAGCTCTGCCTTTTCGTCTTCTGTGGTAGGCAGAATGAGAACCAACAGTCAGTGGGAAATAACAACTGTCCAATAGGATACATGGTGCTGTAACAAAGCAAATACAATTAAGTTCATAGATGAGCGTTCCTACAGACCTTGCCCCATTTATACTCCTTTTCAGTAGCTCTGTGTACCAAGACATCTGGCTTTCCTGGATGGATGAGTCACATTTGAAGATAAATATGTAGACTATGTCTTTATGAAAATTGACCTCTGGCTCCTTAAATTTCATAATTCTATTCCCACAATCTAATCTTAGAGCCAGGATTTGTTTTTTTCCCTCCTCCAAATCACAGAGCTGTTTCCAAATCCGTTCTGCTAATTGGGAGTGAATGTTCAGCCTAGAGGTTAAATCATTTCAGCCTTCTTGTGTCTCAGAGGTGTGCCTTGGGTTCCTGTAAAGAAAACAAATTTGGCTTTTTACTTTTATTAAAAAAAAAGGCGTGTCTCAGCTAGTCTAGTAAAGTAGGTCAGTTGTGCAACTTTCAGAATTTTATCATTTGCCAGCGCTCAATCATAAGAGGAAATAGTGTTACCCGTTCTTTACGAACTACAGTCCATGGTGGACAAAATGCCCTTGTTTGGTAGTTGAACATAAAGTTCCTTAAAGATGCAAATCAGCAAGTCCAAAACATTAATTTTGAAAACAATTGCAACCAGTTGAAGGGTGAGTGATGTGAGGTGCTTAGCCTGCCCTGATTCTGAATTAAATTAATGCTGAATTTTGTTTTTAACTATTCCTTTATTTTATATCCCATAAATTTTTCCCACTTTTGAAACCCTCCTTTTATATAGACCAACAATTGTAGCAACAGTCTATAGCCCGGAGGCTGCAGACCGCAGTGCACCACGGAACATAGTACAAGTGCAGCCTAAACCTGATAGTGAGCTGTTGATGTTGAGCAGTGTCTGAGCCTCCCTTTCTCCCCAAGGCTGTGAGCGTTGCCTTCTCTGAGCTGACAAGAAGGAACTGGGTTTGGGAATCAAACCCTGATCCCCCACATTGCAGCAAACAACACTGCCAAAGGGTCATTCACAAGTCAATGCTGATTTAAAAAGCTTGCACAAAAACACATTTCAAATAGGCAAACCTACCAACTTACCAATCAAGGGTGAATTGTATAAGCTTTCACTGTTGCATCTCCAAGCTTTCAAGAAAAAGATTTAACTTCCATGTACCATGATTCCTAAATGTTAGGTGAGGTACAAGCATTCATTTGTAGGGGTTAGCAGAGTCTGTCTTTAAACACTGGCTTTCCTAACTGACCTCTGTAAGGCCCCATTGGGATCCCTAGAATGGTGTAGCCTTGTAGAAAGGCTATGGTTCTGAGTAGAGAGGAATATACTATCTATGTATGCCACAACACCCCCATGTGAGGCTGCTGCAAAGGTTGTTTCCTGTGTCAATATAAGACAGACACCCCGTGAAGAGTTGTGGGTTTTTGAGTTGAAAATCTAAGGGATAGTGTTCCCTTTTTTCTGGAGGAATCCTAGGCCCAGTCAGTGGGACATGGATTTCTGGAGATGTGAGATGTGAGAGGCTTTTTAATTGATTTTCCCTTTTGAGATTAGAGAAGACTCTATTTTGAAGATTCAGTTTGAAAGGAAGTTTTTTCCACCCTTCCTGGAAGCCTGGAAGCTTCAGGAGCCAACACCATTGTGTTGGCTCCAGAAGCATGCAGGTCCAGCAGAGGGTCAGACCGTCCATCTCCACCCATGCAGGGACACGCCTCACCAACCCTCAGTGCCGAGGCCCAAGGGCACACAATCCCCTCGAGTGGGACCGCTCCCTCAGCGCTCCCATAACAGAATCAGTACCTTAGACCATAAAAGTTAGGGCCCAGTGTTAGCTGTTGTCTGAATCCAATTCCTCTTTTACTCCCACTGTTGAAGTGGAGAGCGATGTTGCAATTGCATCAAAATCATGAAAGCTAAGCGCAGTAACTGCTGCTCCATGCAGGTTAACCCATACATCCTTTTCTTCATTTCCAGCCTCTAGCCTTTAGGGATCTGCAGTTTATCCCATGCCCTTTTGAATTTGTTTACTGTTTTTTCCCTCACCATCTGTTCCGGAAGGGCATTCCAGGCATCCATCACCCTTTCCATGAAGAAATATTTCCTGATGTTGGTTCTGAGTCATGCCTCTTGGAGTTTCGTTTTGTGACACCCCCCCCCCCCCCCTAGTTCTGGCTGCTTTCCAACAGAAAAGATTCAAAGTTCGTGCATCAAACCTTTCATGTGGGGGAGAGGAGAGAGAGAGGAGACCCGAGGAGGATTATAAAATACCTGCTTTTGCCTTGATTGCCTCGATTCCTGAATCATTTTGCCTGAGGGTGAAGATGCTGCCCCGGCCCTGCAGGCAAAGAGGTCACACTGCCGATATCATCAAGGAGGGACCAGAAGGCCTTCAAAAGCTGGCCCCTCCTGCAGTATTAACTTGGGGAGAGGAGAGAGAGAGGAGACCCGAGGAGGATTACCAAATACCCGCTTTTGCCTTGATTCCTGAATCATTTTTCCTGAGGGTAAGGACGCTGCCTTTGCCCCGGAGGCAAAGAGGTCACACTGCCGACGTCATCAAGGAGGGTCCGGAAGGCCTTCAAAAGCCGGCCCCTCCTGCGGTGCACAGGTGCCGCCAGTGCGCCGCCCAAGCCGCGCACAGCTTTGCCTGGAACATCGCTGACCGAGGAAAGAAATAAGTTAAACTGCAAGTTAAACTGTTTATGTTTAAAATTTTTAATCCTCCTCTCTTCTTAGTCCCCCCACTCAAGGGAAAACAATATATAATATAGAGAGACATAGAAGAAGGAGATTTTGATCTCGATCTTAATTCAAATACCTTTCAATAACTTTATGCCTCATATAAAGAGAAAGGCTCGTATAAAGGAGACTCAGACTTTGTCTCCCTTATCAACACCATCGCAACCTCAAATTTCTTCCTTCTTCAATGTAACAACTGGTATAATGCCGGGAGAGGGGGACGCTGTAAGTGCAGCTTCAGAGCACTGGCCGATGACATCTCTTTAAGTTCCGGTGCTCCTAATACTCCCTCCCCACCATCAGTAAATGTAAGAGTATCGCCTGGACATACAGTGTTGGATGTGGGTTCAGATGATGTTAATACTTTGCCTAAGAATGGAGTGAGGAGCGGAGACCTGGCCGAGGGGGAAGATGAGGAATCTCAACTGTGTTGGACATAATCTTGCACCAGAAACCTTCAGAGATTACTATGGATATATTGTGGTTAGATATTAAATCTTTGGAATTAGCAATAATTAAATTAACTCAGACTACTGTCAATTCCCAACAAAGGATAATGAATGTTGAAAGTATTGTTTTTTTATCTCAAAATAAGATGGTTAGTTGTGAAGAGAGATTAGAAATGTTGGAGTGTGTACAAAAAAATCTTGTTAAGTCTGAAGTAATTAATAAAAAAAAACTGGAATTTATGGAAAATCACTTGAAATATTCCAATTTAAGAGTTTTGAACTTTCGTAAGCAGGAGTTGATACCAGCTGTAGAAATGTTTAAGGAATATTTACAATACACAGTAAAAATGGCCAGTCAGGCATTACCAGCTTTAGCGAAAGCTTATTATATTCCTTTAAAATCAGATAGAGAAAGACAGATGGGAAAAGTGCAGTCAGAAGTCCTTAATTGAAGTAATTGAAACCTCAATTGATATGGATTTATCTTTGAGAGCCACACTTCAAGTATCCTTTATGTTTCCTACAGAAAGAGACACAGTACTTTGTTTATTTCTTAGACATAGATTAGAGAAATTCCACAGGCAACTACTCAGAATAGAAGGAAATAATTCTTGAAATTGAAATTGGAGGTTTTTGCCAGAGGAGCTGGATTTATATTGAAATTCCCATGTAGGTGTGAAGGTGTAGGTGTGAAGTAAAATATCTGGAGCATAACTATGTCTTTTTAGAAATATCTAAGTTACAGGAGTTTCTAGACCTCCACCCCCCAACATAGGTTCAGGTTAGGAGCAATAAATAAGAACCAATTGTTTTTCTCTTAAATGAGAATGAGAGGAGTGTGGTAATACTTCTCCCATTGTTGTTAAATTTCCTATGAATTGCTCATTAAATAATTGGTTAACCCTGGTATTTCCTTGAGAGAAAACAGAGAATTCTAATATTGATTCTGTTAAATGCTCTATTTCATTTATTTATTTATTTATTTATTTATTTATTTAAATATTTTCCTTTTTTTTTTTTTTTTTTTTTTTTTTTTATTTATCTATCAGTTTTTTAACCAATATACAAACAAACATTTTTATTAGAAATTACAGAGATATTATAATCAGAAAATCTAAGGCTAAACTAGCCCATTTTAACTCAAGAAAATCCATACATTCCTTTTTCAAAAATCTCTTATTACATAGGAAATCAGGAGAGAAAAGAAACTTTACGAGGAGTATAGAAGAGGAAACATTTACAAATATAGGTGCCCTTGACCACCCCCTTTATTATATCAACCCCTTATTCCTCATCGGGAGGTCTTCTGCCAGTTAAGAAACCCCTCAACTGGTCTGGTAAAAAGAAAACATAAGTATTTCTGGCCAGTTGAATAATGCATTTACAGGGATAGCGTAATTTAAAGCTACCCCCTAATGCTAAGATCTCAGCTCTTATAAGTAAGAATTATTTTCTACGCTGCTGCGTAGACTTAGCTAGGTCTGGGTATACATGAACAAGACCCCCACAAAATAAGACATTTATATTTTTTAAATAATTCTTCATAATCAGAGAAACAGCTGTTTCCTCAAAAAAAAAGAAACAAAGAGCACTGCACAATCCATAATTTCTACATTTGAGTTTTCTAGATAATCAGTCAGATTCTGAAAATCTGGTCGAGAGGGAAATACTAACGGAGTGATACTTCTTTTAGGCAAGAAAAAGAGGTTTTTTTATAGCTGGTATCTCTTCCTGAGGAATCTTTAAGACCTCCAATGCATACTTTTTGAAAGATAACAAGGGTATTTCCCCCGATATGATAGGAAAGTTTAAAAGTCTTAGATTTAAATGTCTCATATAATTTTCAATTGACTCCAACCTTCTTAAAGATGAAATTCTTTTTAAGACCATTGTAGCATTGGCATTTTGGAGGCTTTTTATATCTTCATTAATTTTCTTTAAAAAATTATCTTGTCTTCAAATTTTTGATTTGTGTTCCGTTCCAAACCCCGACCTTAGCGGCTATTTCATCCAGCTTCAGGGTTTGATTATCTAGCTTTGAAGACATCCTCACCATGAGTTCCCAGATGTTATCGAGAGTTATTACCGCCAGTTTGGTTAATTGCTGGGGGAGGATTCTTATCCCAAGTCCGGCAACATCGCCTGGTTCTCCCGTTGTTCTGGGGATGTCTGCTGCCGTTTCTCCTCCTTCTCTCGGCACTTCAGACCCTCGGGGTTTTGTAGTAACTCCTTCCTCTCCACCCGCTCTGTCGGCGTCTGGGCCACCCAGTAGGTTTCGCCCGATGATGTCATTGGGATGCGACTCATCTCCTCGGTCGACTGTTAGGGGCAAAGTTCTCACCGGCGTTCTGGGGTCTGGAGGGCTTAATGAAAGTTCCCCAGGAGAGTATGGCTCTCCTATCGCCTGCTCTCCAGCGGGGATTGATGCCCTCAATTGCAGTGGTTGAAGGGCGAAGTCGGATATCAATCGTTGTCCGGCAGCAATGTCCAGGTCGGGTGGAAAGACCCGGACTTTACCTTTTCTCTTGTGAGGCATGGATAATAAGGAAAAATCGCTGTGAGGCTTCTAAAACGAAATCTTGGATCTGGAGCAAACGAAGATACACCTTCTCAGGGTGCCATCTTGTTTTCTCTCCGTTCTAAAATCTTTTCTATACCGTCGTTTAGTAGTGTACCATCACAACGGTTTGCATGGAGGCACGTAAATTTACATTTGGTTAAAATCTTACTACCACAGTGCCAAAACATTTATCAGTAACAGGTTTCATAATATAAGGTATATGATGTGTGATCTGGATCTTGTCCTTTTATATGGTTAATAGGAAAACCATATAAGTATTGACCTTTATACTGCATATTTCTTAAATTATTCTATAATACTGCCTTTGATTGCATGTTGTGTTATCTGTATTCAAGTACAAATTGGGGTAGATTTTCAAACACGGCGCGTTCGTGTACTTTTGCTGGCGCATCAGGCGCCAGCAAAAGTACGTGGGATTTTAGTAGATACGCGCGTATCCGCTAAAATCCTGGATCGGCGCGCGCAAGGCTATCGATTACGTATAGCTGGCGCGCGCCGAGCCGCGCAGCCTACCCCCGTTCCCTCCAAGGCCGCTCCGAAATCGGACCGGCCTTGGAGGGAATCCTCTAACGCCCTCCCCTCACCTTCCCCTCCCTTCCTCTACCTAACCCACCCCCCCGGCCCTGTCTAAACCCCCCCCTTACCTTTGTCGGGGGATTTACACCTCCCGGAGGGAGACGTAAATCCCCGCGCGCTAGCGGGCCCCTAGCGTGCCGGGACGCGACCTGGGGGCGGGTGCGGAGGGCACGGCCACGCCCCCGGACCGCCCCGGGCCGTAACCACGCCCCCGGACCCGCCCCCAAACGCTGCCGACACGCCCCGAAAACGGTGCGACGCTCGGCCCCGCCTCCGACACGCCCCCGACACGCCCCCTCCGAAAACCCCGGGACTTACGCGAGTCCCGGGGCTCTGCGCGCGCCGGTAGGCCTATGTAAAATAGGCTCACCGGCGTGCAGGGCCCTGCTCGCCTAAATCCGCCCGGATTTGGGCGGATTTAGGTGAGCAGGGCTCTTAAAATCCGCCCCATTGTTTTGTAAAGATTTTTGAAAATGCATAAATAAAAAATTTAAAAAAACAAACAAACAAAAACCTTTCATGTATCATATCTCCCCTGAACCTCCTCTCTTCCAGGGTGTACATATTCAGATACTGCAGCCTCTCCTCATAGGTCTTCCAATACAGACCCCTTGATCGCTGTTATCTGGACCGCCTCTGTCCTCTCTCTATTCCTTTTGAGATATGGTCTCCAGCACTGAACACAGTACTCCAGTTGAACCCTTACCAAGGACCTGTACAAAAGTATTATCACCTCCTTTTTTTTTTTACTGGTTATTACTCTCTATATGCAGCCCAGCTTTGATGAAATCCAGGTAAATCACATCGAGCTCTCTTCCTTGATCCAATTCTCTAGTCCCTATTTACAAGGAACTCAAAATTGGAGGGAGTGTCCATTGAACAGACTCCTGATAGCCCTAAATTCCAGTTGGAATAGCTGATGGAGGTCCTAAATTTTAAAAAGGAATAAGGAGGACATCAGTAACAGACAAGAGGGACCACCCAGAAGCCGATTTAAGTATTTATTTCTGGGCTGAGGATTTACCAAAGGAAAAGTGTATTCTGTGTCTGATTTCTTTTATTGCACAAATGCTTCTGTAAAGACTTTATGATGGAAGACTAATCAAGTGTCCCTCAAGTTCTTTTAATTGCACTCAGTAATTGACACATTAATGCTTTGGGCCCTGGAGGATAACCCTCTTCCTCCTCCCGACAAACGATCCACTGAACAGATCTTGAAGAGAGTAGACTGTGATCATGACTTACTCTTGCATCTTTTGTGACTGACCCTGTGAATCTTAAAGTACTCCCTGAGTTCAGTGTTATATGACCATGAGCCACCTGCCAGGTCTGCAGGTCTATAGTAGATCTGTGTTTCTATAGGTCTACGAGCACCGGGATGATATATGATAAGAGATAAAATAATCACAGAATTGAAAGGATATGACTTGGTATTTCTGGATGAACCTAGTGATGTTTGACTTCAGTGAAGTAGTCAAAGAAAAGAAGGAGAAAGATCTGTGTAACGCCCCCTTGACTGCTTACCTCATGGAGCGTTCCTGGGTCCAGGACTGACCTAGCAGAAGCCCCTCTAGGGCAAACTCTGTTGGTCCTCACATTCTTGGCGCCTGGTGCCTCCACCTGGGGAAGAAGATGTTAGTGGGTGGGTGTTCCCTCCCTTCAACCCAGGAAAAAAATGGGACCATGAAAAAGGCTGGCAGTATGTACAAATATATACAAATTTATTAGACTATATAAGTATATACATTTCTACATGACTATGTACATTGCTAATAGGATGTCAAACAGCACACTTATCTACTTGAGGTTAATAGTCTCAGGCTACACAACTATATACATTTCTGCAAGGTAGCAAGAACATTTAATATTTGACAATTTTGGGTTGTTGGCCCCCATAGTATACCACAATATAGAATAGAAGGGTCCTCTTAAGTTCCCGCTTAATCAAGTGTTATTATTATCCTCCCCCTTTTTTCCCCAAGTCTCATACATGTGAAAAGATGCAACTGGGCTGGGGGGGGCAGTGTTGGCCTGGGAGGTCCGTTGTATCTAAACCAC
The DNA here is from genome assembly GCF_901001135.1 of Rhinatrema bivittatum. Lineage (NCBI taxonomy): Eukaryota > Metazoa > Chordata > Amphibia > Gymnophiona > Rhinatrematidae > Rhinatrema > Rhinatrema bivittatum. The sequence goes on from NC_042617.1 coordinate 299,096,540, forward strand.
TTCCATCTGCTTCTGTGCCACTGAAAGGTCTGTGCCAATGCTGGGGTCCACACCCTCCTGGGGACCTGACTCCACCTCCCAGTCTGTTGCTGGGGTCCACACCATCCTGGGGGACCCAACTCCAACTCCTGGAATGCTGCTGGGGTCCATGCCCTCCTGGGAGACCCTACAATCTGTCGCTGGGGTCCTCTTGCTCAAGGGAATCCTAGGGTCTCCTCCTGATCTGCTGCTGGGGTCCCTGAGTGACTGCTCAATCTGCTGCTGGGGTTCACACCCTCCTAGGGAACTGCTTGATCTGCCGCTGGGGTCCCCTTGCTCAAGGGGGACCAAGGCTCACCTTCCAATCTACCACTGAGGTCCCCTTCCTCCTAGAGGATCTCTTGATCTACTGCTGGGGTCCCCTTCCTTCTGGGGGACCACTCTACTATGGATCTGCCTCTATCCTTTGATTTAAAGTGATATTTCACTGCAAGTTACCAACAGTAGTCTAGGGGGCTGTGATATGCAAATCCCCTACCTGAGTCTCTGACTCATCTATTTGAAAATCCAGCCATGCTGAGCAGCCCCAAGATAGATAAATGTTTATCCTGCTAAAAAGTTATCCGGTTAACTCGAGGATGGGGTGGGAGCATTCCTGGGTGGAGCTGGCTATCCAGCTAAGTTAGCAGTGTAAAAACAGATTTTCAGCATTATCTAGCCAACATAGCTGGATAAATTTAGGATAGCCAAACAGCTGTCCTAACGTCAACCTGATAAACATTCCTGACTAACTTTATGATAGCAGGGGATATTCAGCAGTATGCCCTTGCCTCTGGATAGCTAGCTGGCCAGTAGTTAAATATGGATTTTTATGTATTTGATCCTTCATTAATTTTGTACACAAAAAAAGCCAGAAAGCAATAACTCTGGACTGTTTGGGAAAAACTGCTTCTTCTACAGCAGGGATGGGCTAACTATAGCTTTTGGACCAGAACTGGCCTCTCGCCATGTTTTTTGCGGCACACTTATCTCCTGCCAGTGTTCTATAATGTCCAGCCTGCTGATAACATGAACCGACATCATCATCAGTAGCCTGGCATTATGCATGTCAGAGCATCATTTCAGGCCTCTCTGCTGATGTCAGCATGGGTGGTAGCAGTGGCATACTGAGGGTCTCTGGCGCCCGGGGGCCAATGCATTTGTGTGTCTCTACAGCTCCCCCCGCCCTTCTTGTACTAGACAGAAGAATTATTTTTTGAGGTGGACCCAAAATGATATTTCCTCATAATCACACCCACCTCCATAACATGGACCTTACTTTAAAATTGGTTATAAAAAAGTTTCAGTAAGAAAGTCCAAAAGATCTTTTGCTTAATTTTAAAAAGCTGGCTAGTTTCATACTTCTAGTAAAACTACTATTATAATCATTTGATAGCTTCATTCAGCTAATTCTATATGGCTATGAGAATGAAGTCTAGAATGTATACAGGAAGGGAAAGAATGTCAATATAAATCCTGCACCTCCAGTTCTGTAACACACTGTGCATCCACAGAAATTCCCCCCAAAAATGGAGCTTCGATGTTTCCCTTAAGTTCATCGTACAAAAACATATTTTCAAATTCTGGTGATTCCTCATAGTAATAGCTGCACAAACACCTTCCACTGCCAAACATGTTGTGAACTAACACAAAACCCTGCAAAAAAGATACTCAAAATCTGTACAGCAAACTTATCATATTGTAACAGTAGTAACACCAAGGACTGTGTGAAAAGCAGAGGTAAATATTACACTGCGTCCTAGAATTCCAATACACCACCTTCTGGGGAAACAAAACAAACCCGATTGCTATAGATCCCTACACAAACACTACATGCTAGCAAAATCTCTAATCTTGGTCACTCGCACAGAGCAGAGACAGACCCTCACCAAATACTGAATAAAGGATCACAAATTAGAACCAGCAATATGCAACAAAAACTGAAATGGAAACCTCAAGAAGCCAGACTCTGTCTATAACAATGGAAAAACAGAACCACCATTCCTCAGAAAACAAATAATCAAGAAACATAAAGCATCAATTATAATAGTAAAACCATACTAATAAAAGTGTTGCACGTTCCGGCTGCGCTGGTGCAGCAGTCAGGCCTGCTCACCTCGCTCAGGCAGGTCCTGGTCTGTCCTCTTTTGCAGCTGCAGCCAGCTCCTCTCGCCTGCAGTGCTCCATGGTGTCCCCAGGCCCGTCAGGCCCTTCAGATTCGCAGCGCTCCTCACGCCGGGGCTCAGCGTCCTCCTTGACACTGGCCCCACCCCTAGGCGCCCGTGTGGACCGCTCGACCCTTTAAAGGGCCCAGCGTGGGAAACCAGTCCACGGTGCCCGATGATGACATCACTTAACCATTGTATATAAGGCGAGGCCCTGTCCCCAGAACCTCGCCTTGGCAATCGGGTCGACACCCTTTGGTATAGCTAGTTTGCTGTTCCTCGTTCCTGTGTTCTCCTGCTTCCTTGTTCCAGTCCTGTTCCAGTGTTCCTGCATTCCTGTCATGTTCCAGTGTTCCTGTCTTGTTCCAGTGCTCCTGCGTTCCTGTGTTCCCGTGGTCCTCTCTATGTTCCAGTGTCTCTCCTGCCTCCTGCTCCAAGTTCCTCTCCTTGTTGTACATTCTCAGACTGATTCATGGTACTGACCTCTGCTTGCTTGACTACGTTGACCGCTGCCTGGAACTGACTACTACCTGCCTTTTGACGTTTGACCGCTGCCTGGAACTGACACCTGATGCTTGACTTCATACGGACTGACTTTGGAACTGACCCTTGCATTGGCTGACCATCCTCGGACTGATACCCTGGCTTTGACCTTGCGCTACACTCGGATACTCTGTTTGCTCCTGTGACATAAGAACATAAGAACATAAGAAAATTCCATACTGGGTCAGACCAAGGGTCCATCAAGCCCAGCATCCTGTTTCCAACAGTGGCCAATCCAGGCCATAAGAACCTGGCAAGTACCCAAAAACTAAGTCTATTCCATGTAACCATTGCTAATGGCAGTGGCTATTCTCTAAGGGGCGGATTTAGAAGCCCTGCTCGCATAAATCCGCCGGCGCGCCTATTTTCCATAGGCCTGCCAGCGCGCGCAGAGCCCCGGGACTCGCGTAAGTCTCGGGGTTTTTTGTCGGGGGCGTGGCCGATCGACGTGGTGTTTCGGGGGCGTGGTTTCGGCCCAGGCGGTCCGGGGCGTGGCCGCGCCCTCCGGAACTGCCCCCGGGTCGCGTCTCGACGCACCAGCGGCCCGCTGGCGCGCGTGGATTTACTTCTCCCTCCGGGAGGCGTAAATCCATGGACAAAGGTAGGGGGGGGTTTAGATAGGGCCAGGGGGGTGGGTTAGGTAGAGGAAGGGAGGGGAAGGTGAGGGGAGGGCGAAAGAGAGTTTCCTCCGAGGCCGCTCCGATTTCGGAGCGGCCTCGGAGGGAACGGAGGCAGGCTGCGCGGCTCGGCGCGCGCTGACTGCCCAAAATCGGCAGCCTTGCGTGCGCCGATCCTGGATTTTAGAAGATACGCGCGTAGCCGCGCGTATCTACTAAAATCCAGCGTACTTTTGTTTGCGACTGGTGCGCCAACAAAAGTATGCGAACGCGCATTTTTTTAAAATCTACCCCATAGTGAACTTAATAGCAGGTAATGGACTTCTCCTCCAAGAACTTATCCAATCCTTTTTTAAACACAGCTATACTAACTGCACTAACCACATTCTCTGGCAACAAATTCCAGAGTTTAATTGTGCGTTGAGTAAAAAAGAACTTTCTCCGTTTAGTTTTAAATGTGCCCCATGCTAACTTCATGGAGTGCCCCCTAGTCTTTCTACTATTCGAAAGAGTAAATAACCTATTTACATTTACCCATTCTAGACCTCTCATGATTTTAAACACCTCTATCATATCCCCCCTCAGTCGTCTCTTCTCCAAGCTGAAAAGTCCTAACCTCTTTAGTCTTTCCTCATAGGGGAGTTGTTCCATTCCCCTTATCATTTTGGTAGCCCTTCTCTGTACCTTCTCCATCGCAATTATATCTTTTTTGAGATGCAGTGACCAGAATTGTACACAGTATTCAAGGTGCGGTCTCACCTTGGAGCGATACAGAGGCATTATGACATTTTCCGTTTTATTCACCATTCCTTTTCTAATAATTCCCAACATTCTGTTTGCTTTTTTGACTGCCGCAACACACTGTACCGACGATTTCAATGTGTTATCCACTATGACACCTAGATCTCTTTCTTGGGTTGTAGCACCTAATATGGAACCCAACATTGTGTAATTATAGCATGGGTTATTTTTCCCTATATGCATCACCTTGCACTTATCCACATTAAATTTCATCTGCCATTTGGATGCCCAATTTTCCAGTCTCACAAGGTCTTCCTGCAATGTATCACAATCTGCTTGTGATTTAACTACTCTGAACAATTTGTGTCATCTGCAAATTTGATTATCTCACTCGTCGTATTTCTTTCCAGATCATTTATAAATATATTGAACAGTAAGGGTCCCAATACAGATCCTGAGGCACTCCACTGTCCACTGACAACCAGACCAGTCTGCTCAGACACTGACCGCAGCCTACCTTCAACTAGACCAATAGGCGCTGCCTATCTCGCCCGGAGGACCTTCACTTCCTGTTTCCTTCCGGAGGTCTCTGGTGAACCTGGTCCTGGTCTAGTCCATCCTATCTTCACCAGCCGTACACATTTGCTCGTGGTGGGCATACTTCTCTGCTACCTCTTTGGGAGACCCGAGGAGGCCCACCTAAGTCCATGCGGTCCAGGTACCCAAGGGCTCAACCTGCGGAAACCCCGAATTGCTATTGGCGAAACTCCAACTAGCCTCTGTCTCCTTGTGTGCTCAGCCTCCTGGTGGCAGGCGCTCTCTGGGTCCGACCAGAGGGCAGTACCAATCCTGCACCAGGCCAAGGGTCTACCTCCAGCGCAACAAAAAGAATAATTTAAAATTACTGACAAATAGAATAACTTTGATTAATTAAAATCATATACTTTTAAAAAATTTCTCAAGCCCCAATAAAATATTTCAAAACAGCACACATATGAAATAACACCAAATAATTAAAACTAGTGATGTGCAGTAGGGACAGATTTGTCCCATTTGGTATTCGTATTTGTGGGGAACCAAATCCCTTGTATCCATTCTTGGAGGACCCCGATCCATTCATTAGTTACGTATGTATTCATTTCCCAAAAAAAACCCCATCCCAACCCTTTAAATTGAATTAACTACAACCCCCCACCCTCCTGACCCCCCCAAGACTTGCCAAAAGTCCCTGGTGGTCCAGCGACGGTCCTGGCGCAATCTCCTGTACATCTTGTGCTCCTATCATGTGACAGGGGCCGACCAATGGCACCGGTAGTCCCTGTGACATAGTATGGGCAAAGGCTATCGGCGCCATTTTGAAAACCGGCAGCCAACAGCCCAAGTGCAGGAGATCGCGCTAGGACCCCCGCTGGACCACCAGGGACTTGTGGTAAGTCTTGGGGAGGGTCAGGAGGGTGGGGGTTTATTCGTTAGATACATTGTATTCGTGGGGGTTCGCCATACGTTTCGTGACCCTACGAATACAACGAATAGGGACATATACATTGCGGATTGCCAATACGTCGAAAACGAATGCACACCCCTAATTAAAACTAATAAGGATAAAAACAAGAAAAGCCCCTGCTGTCCATACCTGAGAACTCTTGGTTTCCAGTCACCCTAATTGTCGGGAATTATGGAGTTAGGGCGATGCACAAACCTTATCCTCTCTCTCTCACACATGCATGCTCATATTCTCACCCACAACCTTTCTCTCTCTCACAGACATAGACCCTCTCTCTCTCCCACCTCCCACATTCAAGCTATCACTCCCCTGGATTCTCTCATACACACACACAGACCCCCAGGCAGGCATCCATTCTCACACACGCAGACCCCAGGAAGGCACTCATTCATTCTCATACATAGACACACCACCAGACAGCAACCTATTCATACACATGCACACACTGAAGACAGACTCCCTTTCTTTCTTTTGCCAGCAACCTCAGAGTTTCTCTCTTTTCTCTGCTGCTGCCGTCACTGCTGCCGCATAGCTATTGGGGATGCGCCGATCACTACTACATGCACTGAAGCCGGTTCTGCTTCCTCCTCTGTGCAGGCCCCGCGGTATTAAAAATTGCTGGGCTTCCAGTTCCTTCATGCTGATCTTGTGCATTGCGAGATCGGCATAGAGAAAGTGCTGCTCTTGCACATTCTCAAAGATAACATGCCAATCACTAAAAATTAAATTATTTTTTTTTTTTACCTTTGCTGTCTGATCTTAGTTTTCTAATTTGTTGGTCACAGGCTTTTTTTTCCACATTCCCTTTCTTGGTCTTTTGCCAGTTCTTTTACAGGGTCTCTTTTTTTCTATTTCTTCTCTCTCCACCTGTCTTCTTCCCTTCTTCTCTCAAACACACACTCAGGCTCTCATTCTCACACGCTGTATCTCTCTCTCACACACACACACACACACACACACACTCAGGCTCTCATTCTCACATGCTGTCTCTCTCTCTCTTACACACACACACACTCAAGCTCTCATTCTCACATGCTATCTCTCTCTCTCTCTCTCACACACACACACTCTCAAGCTCTCATTCTCACCTGCTGTCTCTCTCACATATGCACAGGCTCTCTCACATGCTGTTTCACACACACGCATAGCTCTCACTCTCACAAGCTATGTTGTCTCTCATACATAAACACTGGCTCTCTCACATATTGTCTCACATACATGCACAGGCTGTCTCACTCTCACATGTTGTCTCACACAAACATGCAGGCTCTCACTCTCACATGCTTTCTCTCACACACATATTGGGGCTCTCACATGCTGTCTTTCTGAACATACAGGCTCTCACTCTGACACATAGCCTCTCATCTCTCTTACACAAACACAATCTCCCAACTCATTCTCATATACACACACACACACACACACATACTCACACTCTAGAGGGCCTCAGCCTTCCTCTTGCCTCTGGGCCTCCTCTTCGCAGATCACCTTGGGATGGGCCCCACGGCAGCCCTGATCTTCTCGGGCCGTCACGAGGTGGGGTCTGCAGCAGCCCTGCAACAAACGCTATTCTTCTGCATGCAGGCCGATGTTCCTCCTTCTTCCTGCCCGCAGGACTCTGGCAAAGTTTTTCTTCTGGGGCTGTGCAGGCAGGAAAGAGAAGGAGCACCTGGAGGTTTGGAGGTGACTTGTTTTCTTCGGGCCGTGGTGGGATGAGCTTCACTCTGGCCTCACCAACTTTCCTGCTATGAAAAAAATTGTGCACAGCCACTATGCCATTGGGTGGTAGCTGGTGACATCATCATTCTGCATGAGTTCCTTTGACTTCTTGTGTCCTCTTACCTGCGGAACATGATTTCAAGGAATGAGGATGGTGTTGGTGGCCAGCATCTTGATCATTCCATGCAGGTTCCTGTGATTTTCCCATTTCCTCGTACCCTTGGAACATGATGTTAAAGAACAGATGTGGACTGAGCATGAGCATGAGGACAGGCAATTAAAGAACATGTGAAGGGAATGCAATGCTTTTTTTTTTTTCAATTGCCCGTCCTCGTGCTCATTAGCCCATGTCTGTTCCTTAAAAAAAACAAACTCTGTTGACGTCTCTGTGGAAGCTTGGAAGGCAGTGTAATGCTGATGGTCACACTGCTGGAACACTCTATTTTGTGACAGTGACTTGTTGAGTAACACAAGAGCCCCATGTAATATATTATTTTAGCATTTTCAATGTTGCTATTTATTGCTAAAAATCTCTGTTGGTGCAACTTTGCCCCTCTCACTGTGGCTTGGGGTAATCATTCTACTGTTGGTGCTGCTTTTGTTATGCGCCCCTCCCGTGGCCGTCCTGCGCACAGAACCGCTCACCTGCATAGTTCCTCAGCGGATCCCGGGACGACCTCCCTTGCAGTAGTTGCTAGCCCAGCTAGGCCCCGGCGTCCTGCGGTAGTGGTCGCCGGGCCTTCCACTGCGCGCCAGGCCTCACGCCGAGGTTCGGTGTCTTCCTCCGCACTATCCACGCCCATATGCGCGCACGGACTGCCCCGACACTTGTAGGGCCGAAGGCAGGTCTGGGATCTGCGACGCGCCCTGATTGATCTACAATATAAGGAAGTTCCTGACTTCACTTCCTTGCCTTGGCAATCTGGTCAGCTTGTATGCTAGATTGACTCTGCGCTTGTTCCTGCTTGTTCCTAGTCTCGTTCCAAGATCCTTCTGTTCCAGTTCCATTCCTGACTTGTTCCTCCATCCTTGTTACTGAGTCCTGCCTGTTCCTGTGTTCGTCTATCTGCCTTCCCAGGTAGTACCCTCGGACTGACTTCTGGTACTGACCTCGGCTTGTTCCTGACCTGCCTGCCTGTTTGCCGCCTGTCTACGACCCCAGCTAGTTCCTGACTCGTCTGGCTGTCTGCCGCCTGCCTCAAAGACCTCAGCCTGCTCCAGACCTGTTTGTCTGTCTGCTGCCTGCCTCAAAGACCTCAGCCTGCTCCAGACCTGTTTGTCTGTCTGCCGCCTGCCTCAAAGACCTCAGCCTGCTCCAGACCTGCTCGCCTGACTGCCGCCTGCCTCTAGACCTCTGCTTGCCTCTGACTACGTCTGACCTCCTGTACCTGACCCTTGCTTCGTTGACCACTCCTCAGACTGCCCTATGGACATTGACCTTTCGCCTGCCTGACCTCGCCTCTAGATTCTGGCTCTGTTCCTCGCCTTGTCATCACCAACTCTGTTCTGGTTCTCCCTGCTCCAGCTTGAACCCGACCGCTCTCCTTCTGTGTCTGTGGGCACGCCGGACTTCCATTCTCCCAGGAGAGCCTGCAAGGCCCACCTAAGTCCAAGTGGCCCGGGTCCCTACGGGCTTCCTCCTGGGGGGACCTCGGGCTTCCAGTGGTGAAGCTCTTCCTAGCCTCTGTCTCCTGCAGTGCTTTGCCCCCTGGGGCCAGTTACCTCCTGTTCCCCTTCAGGAGCCATTCCATCCTTGCCCCAGGACAAGGGTCCACCCCCGAGCGCAACAGCTTTGACATAATATTGCTGGTTATGGTTAAAATGCTTAATAAACCTCTCGGGTGGTGCTGGTTTGCCCCTCTCACTGTGTCTTGGGGCGAACATGCCACAGTTGTATCATTGTGCATCTTTCAGTGTTGAAATAAAGAGAGCTCAGAAAAATCTCAGAAATTGTGTGCATTTGTTATGAAGCTCCAAGGGGGATTCCCTCCTCCAGCTTCTGTTGCAGACAAGAGCCAGTAATATGACCCCCTAGTCAAAAATGTTTGCCCATCTCAGTTCTACAGTTTGTCAGATTCCTCCTTCTTTCCATTATTTTTCATATAGCGGTGTGTCAGGTTAAAATGGCACTGAGCCATCTCAAATGTCTAGTCTAACGTCACATAAAATCAATACAGATTATCCTAGTTTAATATCCGTAAGTCATTCCAGGTCAGGTTTGGCTTGGATACCTGCAACATTTTTTTTTTCTGGTTATGGAAGAGTTTGGCCTCCCCTCCCTTAAGGAAGAGATGGCACATCTTAATGACCAAACCTGACAATATGTATCTTGCAATGCTTAATTGTTCACTGTCATCGCATCTGAGATTGTTTTGTAAGCAGGAGTGCACACCCATACTGCATCTCTCATTATCCAGCAAAGCAAGACCCGAGATTGCTATAGACAGTACACTTCACCTGTAGTCACCACTTCCCAGCATGCTGCCCTATCACAGCGGAACTGAACGTCCGAGAGCTTTCTCTACAATTAACTCCATTCCGGAGCTAGAAAGGTGTTGTCCCTTTTTGCTTTCTTATTTTGATTTCTTGGGTGTACCTGACCTATGGAGCTCTGAGTTGGATGTGAACAGGATTTCAGTTTTAAAAGCCCCCCCCCCCCCCCCTTGCCATTAGTCTTTGCCTGTGCTGGGTCTCCAGGATGACATGCAGACCCGTGCTCCGCAACATGGAGGAGAGCACACAGTTGTGCACAGCTTTCTTTAGTGCAGGGTGCCTTACGGAATCTGCATTCAGAGTAAATGGAAAAGGGCAGGAGCAGAAGGAACTGCTTAACCATGACAGGACTATAATCCAAAGTTCATACTGGGTTTTGACATAAGAATATGAAGCCCTGGGAGCAACGGCATGTGCATAATCTTTAAATCAGTATAAAAATATGTACCATTAATATAAAGATAATGTCTTATGTACTGTGCTTGAATAACATTTCAGACAATATTTAAACTATAGGATACCAAGGCAGTACAGAAAAGAAGTTAGGACTATTTGATTATCGGAGAGAATTAAAGCAAAACAAAAACCCTATAAATATATAATAATTAGAAAAAAATTGTTTTGCAAATACAATTACAAGTTACTCCATTGACTAACCACAGATGCAGGATAATAACATGACATAAATTTTGAAATGGTTTAAAACACATGGGCTAGATAGTGCCTTATTTAGCCACTTATAGTTATTTGGCTATAATCTAGCCGGATAAAAAAAGGGGTGCTCCAGGGGCATTCCAGGAAAGAGCTGAGATATCCGGCTAAGCTAGCCTAATATCGGGTGTATCTGGCAGGGTTAGCCGGATAATTATAGACCTGCTTCAGAGGAGGTCTAAAGTTAGCTGGCCTTGTGTGGCTGGATAACTTTACAAATAACTGGCTATATTCAAAAGAATGTAGCCGGTTTGTTATAATCTGGTGTGGTTGTGGACCCTGGATCGTAGTGAGAGCTGACTCCACCCACAGGGAGGAGCCCTGTAGGGACTCACTACAATAGGCGTGGCCTCAGCTGAGACGGACACAAGGAGTAACAAGGCTTTATTAGACTGGAACGTAGGGGAATACCCACCGAGTGGAAGGAAGACACAGTCCAGAGTAGAATGGTAGCTCACAGATGTTATCCCTGGTAGTGGCCCGCAGAGCGGGGTACACCAGGGAACTCCTCTCCAGGTGTCACACCTCTCAGGGTAGATCCGGTAGTGGACCGCAGCGCTGGGTATGACGAGAATCAGCACAGTAGTAGAACAGAGAGGTGCAGGAGGTCAGCAGAGCAAGGTAGATGATGGTACTCACTCCGAAGTGTAGACAATGGTTAGCTGGAATGGGCATGGTAGTGGCCCGAGACACAGGGTACACCAGCGGTTCCAACAGCAAGATGGTAGTAGCAAGAGACGTACTCACAAAGCTGAATAAAGCTGGATGCTTCAGGCAGGAAGGCCCTCCGAGGAGCGGATAGCCAGAACGTGTCAAGGCCCCCGAGAAGCCGGTACATAGAGCGTTCTAAGGTCAGAAGTCCAGGAACGAGTTCAGCGTAACGAAGTGAAGCGTCTCCAAGAGTAGTGGAATTAAGCAGGAAGGACGTCCTTGCTAACTCGTAGGAAGCATGGGCTGGATGGGTTAAATACTTCTGGCGGGTGACGTCATGCGGAGGGGACGCCCCTGAGGTTCCCGCCATGACGTGAATAAGAGAGGGCCTGGCGCGCACGTGCCCTAAGTAATCCCCGATTCAAGATGGTGGACGGGATCGCCTACACCGTCCCGGGGATGCCGAGGAAGGTGGCGTCTGCAGGCTGACGCCGCCATGGACTTGAGAATCACTGTTGCAGGGAGAAGAGAGGTGGGCAGCAGAGGTCGCAGCCGTCTGCAACCGATGGGCGCAACACGGTTAAGTAATGCTGTAACATAAGAAAAAAAATAGTGAGCCTACAGGCCCTAACCAGACCCCCTCCTTCCTTTAATTTTAGCTACAAAGTGTTGCCCACCTACGCCTCAAATCAGCGGCATCACAAATAAGAAAAACAATATGGCCAGGGGTTATGCCTCGTCCCTTCCTCCTCCTCCCATTCCCAGTTCCCATTTTTTTTTTTTTAAATCAGCCCTTTCAGATGTTGGCACCCCCTCACACTCCAGCCCTATTCCTTTCACCCCTTGAACCTGAAATAGAAGTTATCTTGAGGCCCAGATTGCGGTAGGACGAATAAAGCCAGTTATTTGTAAAGTTATCCAGATAAGTTTAAACAGGGATATTCAGTGGGATGTTTAGCCTACTGAATATCCAGGACGTTAACCAGCTAACCTTAGCCGGATAACATGTCTACTAAACGTCCCACTGTATATGGACCCCAGGGGATTTAATAATACATGTGGTGGTGAATGCATGGAACAGCCCCTTCTAGAAACAAAAATGTTGTCAGAATTCCAAGAGACATGGGAAAAGCAGAGGATCCGTAGAGGTGGGAAAATAATGGTAATATCAAAGACTGGTATTGCAAAAGGTAGAGGGACTGGAAAAACCGGATACATTTGGAGGACTTTATCTGCTGTCAGTTTTCAGACGTTCTTTACAGTGAAGCTCTATAGGGAATGCCTTATGGGTCTGGTGATGGTGTCTGTCTGTGTCCTTTTTTTCATCTGCATGTGTGGACAGTTTACGTATAAAATCCTGCTCATTGGAGCTTACATATGTGGAATGCCATAGCTAGAAAATCATGCGCATAAAATACATCAGCCAGGCAATTACGCACAGGGACAGTCATTTTTTGAACAGGCGCACACGTGGGCACGTTTGTCGGCCCACGCCCACAGACACAGCCATTTTATAATATATGTGTGCATATGCGCGCACAGCCTGAATGTGCACACATGTGCGTGCAATCTTAAGTGGGCGCGCACCTATGTGCACAAATGCTGCTTCTACCACGTAAGTGGGGGGATTTTAATAGACATGCGCGCCAGTGCCATTACCTGTTTGCCCAGTTTGTTCTCAGTTTGCCCAGGTAAGGGATAGGACTTCCAACCCGCGCCCCAAGTTTATTAACCTCCCTTCTCCCCTGTTAGCCCCGACCCTTAAAACCCTGCCGATCTATCTATTAATCTTTATTATCCAGAGCAGAAGTAAAGTTACATGGCAGGGAGCCCCGTCATGCGCCTGTGCGCGTAAGTATTTACGCGCTAATTGAAAGTTGAAATCCAGGAACTCCCATGCCTCGTCCAGATCACGCTTCTGCCCCATCCGTGTTTGGAACTTTTTACTTATGCGAGCAGTGGGAGATACGCGCATACTCGGGTGCCTTGCAAAATCTTCTCGGCGTGCGCCGGTCCAACATATTCGCATATCTCCCGGTTTTGGCGCGTGCCAGCTTTTTAAAATTCACCTGTTAAATTTCTGTGGCCAGAAACACATCCCCCACGCTCCCTCCTATGCACCCACCCTGTCCCCACTGATGGCTGGAGCAGACATAACCCCCACACACAGAGACATTCAACCACCATTGGCTATAGCAAACGCATCCCCATTCTCCCACACATACAGTGCCATTGGAAGAGGTGGGCAAGATGGACACTTTCCCAGAGTGTCAGGCTTGGGGGGGGGGGGAGGCGGGGAGGGGAGAAAAATGCAATACCATTGTCTCTGCCGTCACTACAGTAGTGGCCCATGTGCAGATATGTTACATGAAGGGGACTGGGCCACTGCCTTCATCGATGGAGAGGAACTCCTCCACAAAACCTCTACCCACTCACACAAACCCCTAACCACCCAAACACAACCATACAGGCCCCTTCTCCCTCCACCCCCCCCCCCCCCCCCCCCCACACAAAACTAAACACTTCCCCATCTACATACAGGACCATCACAAAGGGGGTGGACAGGATGGCTGGCCACTCAGAACATCATCCCAAGCCACCACTTTCATTATAGCGATGGTGGATTTGAGCTCTTATGAAGCCATGTCATTGTAAAGGGATTGACCGCACGTCATCAGAGGGTATTACCTCCTCCCTCCACCTGGACTGGCCACAACATCAGAAGGGCTCCCACTCAGGGTGCTCTTTAGCTTAGCAAAGGTTTTTCCTACACATATACACACACCTCAAATTCACACCCCCATGCACACAAATCCCCCCTCATAACCCTGCACCCAACCTATACAGACAGCTATAATCCCTAAAAGGCCCACACCACATAACACCCCCCCCCCCCCCCCACACACACACACACACATAACTCATCCACAAATCCCCACACAATCTCTACCCACACAAACACATCCCCACACACATCCATCCCTCCCTACACATGCTGCCATACATCCATCAATACCTACTTGTATACTCCCCACATATACAAATTCCCGAAATCACTGCACCTCCAAATATACCTCATGCCCAAACAGGCAACCCTCATAACTTTCCCACAGATATACCTCCCCTCCACACATATACCCACACCCCTCCAACCCTCAACTCACACCCTCTCCAACACACGCACCCCCACACATCCCATTTCCCCTAAACACCCCACCATCACAAACCCACCCTCCAGGCTTACAGACACCTCTTCTACAAATCTGTGTTTGAAATGAAAGCATTTCCAAAGCAGTGCCTCTGCATGCTTTCCCTACTTGTTTAACATGTGAAATACATATTATCTGTTTCCAAAAGGTATTTTTAAACAACCTCTATTCCCCATGCAGACTTTTAACTCTTGCAATACTGTGGTAATTAAAATCTCCCATTATTATTGTGTTTCCAATTTTAGTTGTCTGTCTACTTTCTGTTAGCATTTCACAGTTTATTTCATCATCCTGGTCAACTGGTTGGTCGTATACTCCCTACTGTTATTCTCTGTCATGCATGTAATTTCTATCCATAGAGATTCCAGCATGCAATCTGTTTTCTGCAGAACTTTTAATCTTACTTGGCTGAATCTCATCCTTAACATATGATGCCACTTCTCCACAAGTTAGAACTGTTCTGTCAATTGGATATATTTTGTATCCTGATTTCACAGTGCACCATTGTTTATCCTCTTTCAACCGGGTCTCTTTCAACCTATTGAGGGCAATTTACTGAAGGGCTGAATAAACAGGCTGGAGACTGTGGATGGGGATTCCAAATTACTGCAGCAGATCTTCAATTGTAATTAATTGGCACTATATACATTTGTTCCTTGTTACATCCATATCCCAGGATATGCTCCAAATTCCTATCTGTGCAAATGTCCCTCAGTATTGGGGTCCTGAAATGGTCTCATCCACCAAGGTATGAATTGGTAAAGCCTCCCAGATGAGACAGAGTCTCTTAACTCTTCTGCAATATTTCACATCTTCAAATCCTCTTTTTTTCTTCCCAGTGTAGAGACTCCAGTGAAGGTCTCTACTCTCCATCCTGTATCTGGCTGAGTACAGCCCCGGGCCCTTTGAAGCTGGCATCCGTTGTCAAGATAAATGGCAACTCAAATTGTGGAAATGCCAGAATAGGTGCACTAGTTAATTTCTTCTTGAGAGTCTCAAATGCTTTTTGACATTCAGAAAACCACACAAATGGCACAGGTTTACAATTCTTCCTGGGTTTCCCTATCAGCTGGTATAACAGTGATGCAATTTGTGCAAAAGCTGGGACAAATTGTCTATAGTAGCTGGCAAACCCCATGAATTGACAGACTTCTGTAACAGTTCTGGGAGGTTGCCAATCTTGCAGAGCCTTAATTTTGCCGGAGTCCACTGCAACACCTTTTTCCGATACTACATGCCCCAAATAATTGATCTCTTTGTACAACAGTTTACATTTGCTGGAATTTAATTTCAGGCCACATTCTGCCAATTGTTGGAAAACGTTTCCCAGCCTCTCTAGATGACTTGGAAAATCTCGGGAGAATACCAAAATGTCATCCAAGTATAGTAGAAGGATGCCAAAGGGGTAATCACTGAAGACGAGTTCCATAAGTCTTTGAAATGTAGCAGGGGCATTGCAAAGGCCAAAAGGCATTCATGTCCATTTTTAGAGGCCAAATGGGGTAGCCACTGCTGTCTTTGGTAGATCTTTTTGCTCCATCGCCACCTGAAAATATCCCAATGACAGACCTAGTGAAAAGAAGAAAACAGCTTGGCTCAAAGCATCCAATGATTCACTAATCCTGGGAAGTGGGTATGTATCCTTGATGGTCACTTGGTTTAACTTCCTGTAGTCACAACAGAACCTGATCGATCCATCCTTTTTCTTAATTATTACTGCTGGTGAAGCCCAGGGACTGTTGCTTCTCTTCAAAATTCCTTGTGATACGAGGTCTTGTACATGTCGCCTGAATTCTTCAAACACGTGGGGAGAAACTCATTGATATCTCTGCTTGATTGGGGATACATCTCCTGTGTATATGGAATGTCTGACCAGGTCTGTGTAGCCAATGTCAGTATCTACAATGGAAAATATATGCCACTGTTTCTGTAAATACTGCTGTAGTGCTAACCTCTGATCTCAGGTTAAATTAACCCACTATATTTCAACTGGGATGTCACAGGTAGAGAACTCAGGTTGTGCATCACTGGTCACAATGGCAGACTGTTATATTCGGACCTCATCGCCCTTTAGCTGGAATGTGATAGGAGCCGCTGTATAAATTTCAGTGGGTCGAATCACCTCTGCAATTCTGGACCAAGGGGCCAATCAAATCAGTCACTGCCCAGCATAAATTAAGGATATCAGTTCTTTATCTTTTTGAGGTTCCATTAGTGTGTTTGCCACAAGCACTGCCAACAGTAAAGTGACTAATTCAGAAGCGGTGACTGACTGCCATTTTCTCAGCTGTTATTTGTTGTAGTCGAGTTCATGTTCCAATTAATGTAATTTCTGCCAGTGGTGGAAGCTTGATCCTTTTAGGCCTTAATCGCAAAAAAAAACGATTCTCTCGGCTTCTTGTTGTTGCAGGGTTTTTCAGAGTTTAGCCAACTTGGTCCCTGGTGGTAATTCAGCAGTGATTTTTAACAGATTCAAATCTTGCACCACATTCATGCCAAGGATTCCAGGCACCTTAGCAGGAGAACGATCTGGCACAATGAATATACACTTTTGCTTCATACACTACCCCAGGCACTTAACTTCAGCCTCAATACAGCCCAGCACTGGCAAAGCTAGTCCATTGGCAGCTGTGAGCTTCACCCAACTTGGGTCTTCCAGTCTAAAATATTCTCTGAAATGAGAGATGGTAATTGTAATGACATCTGAGCCCGTGTCAATAAAGCATGTGGTCTTAACTGAGCCTATCAAAATATCTTTCCAAATGCCCTCTTCTTCTTTCCCTCAAGTGCTACATCTTCATCAATACTTCCTGATTGTAGCCGAACTGTGGCGGTGTTAGAAATGTCTTTCTTATGGTATACGCAGTTCTTTCTGCTGGGGCTGAATCACTTCTGTACTTGCGACAGGGGGCATGCTTCGAGCTTTATATGCTGACTGACTCTCCTTTCTGGAATTTACTTTTCTATCACTCTCGCAGTCCCATGCAATATGTCCAGATTCCTGGCATCAGTGACAGAGAATTTCCCCTTGTTCATTTCTGGAAGCTAGGTTTCTCCTCCGGTGATATCTCAGTTGCTGACCATACAGCTCTTGGTACCTTCTGGGTCAGTACACTTCACTGGGCTCATATTCTGGCCTGTTACTGTAGTCCATTCATGCTGTTCTGGTACCTTGCATTGGACGATATTGACTCTGTTGCTACTGCTGCTCTAGTCTCTCCTGTCTCTGGAGGATTTCATCATGTTTCTGGTAACAGCTTAACATCATGCTGCTGAAGTTTTGCATGTCAGGAGACATCTCAGTTTCAGCAGTTGTTGCCCGGACTGCCACTTCATTCCTGCCTCTAATTAGGAGCCGAGGGGTACTCTCCTCAACCTGATGCATGACTTCATCTTCTTCAGACCAGAAAATGGTCAACTGCATCAGGTCAGTAAGGCCCAGATTTTAAACGGCCTACACGCATAAATCCGGTGGATTTACTTGCGTAAGAGGGCTTATGCGCGCCGGGCCTATTTAAAAAAGGCCCGGCCACACGCATAAAGCCCTGGAACACGAGTAAGTCCTGGGGCTTTGGAAAAGGGGTGGGGAGGGGGCGGGGGCAGAGCGGTCCGGGGTGGGGGGTGCAGAGGCAGGCGCAACAGGTAGAACAAAAATTTTGGGGGGGTTTAGGTTAGGGATGGGGGTGGGAGGATAGGGGAAGGGGAAGGGAGTTTAGTTTAGGGGGTTGGGAACGGGGGAAAGCCACAGGCATCGGCGCATGCAAGTTGCACTAATGTGCACCCCCTTGCGCGCGCCAACCCCCAATTTTATAACATGCGCTCAGCGGCGCATGCATGTTATAAAATCAGGCGTCCATGTGTGCGCGCCAGGTAGCACGTGCATATGGACGCCCTCGCATACCTTTTAAAATCTACCCCTAAAGGTTTTCTCTGAATGTTCAAATAAACTCCTTCTCATCTCGCACCACAGGTTACTAACTCTGAGGACAATAACAAATCTTTCCTTTAGCATTTTCTGTGGATTAGTCAGGCAAGTTGGGTCTCTAGCCTTTCCTGCAGGCTGTAGGCTTAGGTCCTCAGGTCATCCCCAGACGCCTGCCTTCGATCATGGAAATTCCTAGAATCAGTGCCCACTGGCACTTTGTCCCCATATACTAGTTGCAGTTGTTGGAACATCTCTTCAATATTCTTGGGCCGAGGTATAGCATATTTCACTGTTTCTTTTGCCTGTCCATACAAATGGTCTTTCACTATTTCCAGCTGGTTCATCTCTGGAATGTGTAAAACCTGCAAGGCCGTTCGAGTCTGCTCTATCCAGTCTTCCACTGTTGTCTCCCTGTTTCTTTGGCACTCCTGTGAAATCTGGAATTTTCTTTTCCTTTGGGATGTACATAGAATTTATCCGTGGCACTTCCACAGCTCTTTCAGTTCCTGCTCCACGTCTGCCTTCTCAATTTCGGCAGCCAGTCTCTTCTTGTCTGCTGATCCTCTCCTCCTGCTCCTCCAATTTAGCTTGCAGTGCCTGCAGCGCAGCTTGCATATCTCCACTCCTCTTGATTTCCTAAATTCTCTTCTTACTGTAAAAGAGACTCTGAATTCTCCCACCAAAACCAAAGCATAGGGGGAGGCAGAAAAACAGATGATCACCCAGCAAGTAAACACCCTACATTAACTTCACTGTTTGGCACTTGCTACTGCAAGCAAGAAGTACTAGAACACTTTTAAACAGATTAATCCTGTGAACGTGATGCCAAATCTCTGCACCCCACCACTTTTGGGTAGTGACTCTCCTGCTACGGTGGCTAAGGTGGCTATTAGGATACAGGGTTTCTGGTGTAACTCTGGGAGCCACTAGGTCCACAAAAGAGGGGCTACAAGAGGAAAATTTTGCTCACCTTCCTGCTGGGTCTTCCAAATCCAGGAAATAAGGGACACCCACCCAACCAGTCTCTCAGGGGTAGAGAGGGAAGGCAGAGACTTTGAAAGTATAATACTCAGAAAAACTGAATGTAATAAGGGTGTGAATCGTGTGATCGATCGTCTTAACTGGGGGGGGGAGGAAAATCTGATTGTCATGTTTTGTTTTGTTCTTAAATCGTTAAAAATCGTAAATCGGGGGAGGGCGGGAAAACCGGCACACCAAAACAACACTAAAACCCACCCCGACCCTTTAAAACAAATCCCCCACCCTCCCGAACTCCCCCAAAATGTTTTAAATTACCTGGGGTCCAGTGGGGAGGGTCCCGGCGCGATCTCCCGCTCTCTGGCCACGGCTGCGTTAAGAGAAATGAATATGTATACCCTGGAGGAGAGGAGGAGCAGGGGTGATATGATACAGACCTTCAGATACTTGAAAAGTTTTAATGATTCATGGTTGTCAACAAACCTTTTCCATTGGAAACAATTTAGTAGAACTTTTTAAACACAGCTACACTAACCAAATCCGGTGGCAACAAATTCCAGAGTTTAATTGTGCGTTGAGTGAAAAAGAACTTTCTCCGATTAGTTTTAAATGTGCCACATGCTAACTTCATGGAGTGCCCCCTAGTCTTTCTATTATCTGAAAGAGTAAATAACCGATTCACATCTACCCGTTGTAGATCTGTCATGATTTTAAACACCTCTATCATATCCCCCCTCACCCATCTCTACTCCAAGCTATAAAGTCCTAACCTCTTTAGTCTTTCCTCATAGGGGAGCTGTTCCATTCCCCTTATCATTTTGGTCACCCTTCTCTGTACCTTCTCCATCGCAGCTATATCTTTTTTGAGATGCAGCGACCAGAATTGTACACAGTATTCAAGGTGCGGTCTCACCATGGAGCGATATAGAGGCATTATGACATTTTCCATTTTATTCACCATTCCCTTTCTAATAACTCCCAACATTCTGTATGCTTTTTTGACTGCCGAAGCACAGTGAATCGATGATTTCAATGTGTTATCCACTATGACGCCTAGATCTCTTTCTTGGGTGGTAGCACCTAATATGGAACCTAACATTGTGTAACTATAGCATGGGTTATTTTTCCCTATATGCATCACCTTGCACTTATCCACATTAAATTTCATCTGCCATTTCGATGCCCAATTTTCCAGTCTCACAACGTCTTCCTGCAATTTATCACAATCTGCTTGTGATTTTAACAACTCTGAACAATTTTGTATCATCTGCAAATTTGATTACCTCACTCGTCGTATTTCTTTCCAGATCAATTGTAAATATATTGAAAAGTAAGGGTCCCAATACAGATGATCCCTGAGGCACTCCATTGCCCACTCCCTTCCACTGAGAAAATTGTCCATTTAATTCTACTCTCTGTTTCCTGTCTTTTAGCCATTTTGTAATCCACGAAAGGATATCGCCACCTATCCCATGACTTTTTATTTTTCCTAGAAGCCTCTCATGAGGAACTTTATTAAACACCTTGTGAAAATTCAAGTATACTACATCTGCTGGTTCACCTTTATCCACATGTTTATTAACCCCTTCAAAAAAGTGAAGCAGATTTGTGAGGCAAGACTCCTTGGGTAAAGCCATGCTGACTTTGTTCCATTAAACCATGTCTTTCTATATGTTCTGATTTTGGTATTTAGAACATGTTCTATGATTTTTCCTGGCACCAAAGTCAGGCTAACAGGTCTGTAGTTTCCCGGATCGCCCCTGGAGCCCTTTTTAAATATTGGGGTTACATTAGCTATCCTCCAGTCTTCAGGTACAATGGATGATTTTAATGATAGGTTACAAATTTTAACTAATAGATCCAAAATTTCATTTTTGAGTTCCTTCAGAACTCTGGGGTGTATACCATCCGGTCCAGGTGATTTACTACTCTTCAGTTTGTCAATCAGGCCTACCACATCTAGGTTCACCGTGATTTGGTTCAGTCCATCTGAATCATTACCCATGAAAATCTTCTCATACAGGTATCTCCTCAACATCCTCTTCAGTAAACACCGAAGCAAAGAAATCATTTAATCTTTCCGCAATGGCCTTATCTTTTCTAAGTGCCCCTTTAACCCCTCGATCATCTAACGGTTCAACTGACTCCCTCCCAGGCTTTCTGCTTCGGATATATTTTAAAAAGTTTTTACTGTGAGTTTTTGCCTCTACGGCCAACTTCTTTTCAAATTCTCTCTTAGCCTGTCTTATCAATGTCTTACATTTAACTTGCCAATGCTTATGCATTATTCTATTTTCTTCTGTTGGATCCTTATTCCAATTTTTGAATGAAGATCTTTTGGCTAAAATAGCTTCTTTCACCTCCCCTTTTAACCATGCTGGTAATAGTTTTGCCTTCTTTCCATCTTTTTTAATGTGAGCAATACATCCGGGCTGTGCTTCTAGGAAAATATTTTCTAACAATGACCATGCCTCTTGCATACTTTTTACCTTTGTAGCTGCTCCTTTCAGTATTTTTCTAACAATTTTTTTCATTTTATCAAAGTTTCTCTTTTGAAAGCTTAGCACGAGAGCCGTGGATTTGCTTACTGTCCCCCTTCCAGTCATTAATTCAAAATTGATCATAATATGATCACTATTGCCAAGCGGCCCCCACCACCATTACCTCTCTCACCAAATCCTGTGCTCCACTGAGAATTAGATCTAAAATTGCTCCCTCTTTTGTCAGTTCCTGAACCAATTGCTCCATAAAAATTTCATTTATTCTATCCAGGAACTTTATATCTCTAGCATGTACTGATGATACATTTACCCAGTCAATATTGGGGTAATTGAAATCTCCCATTATTACCGCACTACCAATTTGGTTAGCTTCCCTAATTTCTCTTAGCATTTCACTGTCAGTCTTACCATCTTGACCACCATCTGGGAGTAATGGGGTATGAACTGGCGATAAAAGTTGGCGAAGCCAAGGAAGCATTGCAGTGCCTTGACCCCCACCGGCTGAGGCCAATCCCTGATGGCTGTTACCTTCTCTGGATCCATGTGGAAGCCCGTGGAGGAGATGATATATCCAAGGAAGGGCAGAGATTCTTGTTCGAACTGACACTTCTCTAGCTTAGCGAAGAGACGATTGTCTCAAAGCTTCTGCAGGACTCATTGAACATGTATATGGTGTGTAGCCAGGTCCTTAGAGTAAATTAGTACATCATCAAGATATACATGTCCCTTAACACCTCATTCATAAGGTTTTGAAAGACTGCAGGGAAGTTGCATAGGCCGAAGGGCATGACCAGATACTCATAATGCCCGTCTCTCGAGTTGAACGTGGTCTTCCATTCGTCACCTGGTCATATCCTTACCAGGTTGTACGTGCCCCGGAGATCCAGTTTAGTGAAGAGCTTAGCTCCTTGCAGGCAGTCTAGGAGCTCGGGAATCAGAGGCAAAGGGTACCTGTCACGTCATGTGATGGCGTTGAGCCCACAGTAGTCGATACAGGGTCGGAGTGACCCGTCCTTCTTTGCAACAAAGAAGAATCTGGCCCCGGCGGGGGAATTAGAAGGCCGAAGGAAGCCCCGGTCCAAATTCTCCTGGATGTAAGAAGACATGGCACAAGTCTCAGGCAGCGACAAGGGGTAAACCCGCCCCTTGGGAGGAGTGGTACCGGGAGCCACGTTTATTGCGCAATCGAAGGGCCGATGTTCTGGAAGGAGTTCAGCCTTCTCCTTCGAGAAGACATCCAAGTAATCCAGATATTACGGCAGGAGTGCCACGGATGTGGTCAGAAGTGGCACCCTGGGTCAAGGAATAGTCACCAGGCAAGAGTCAAAACAGGATGGGCTCCAAGATGCGATCTGAAAAGTATCCCAGTGGATAACTGGGGAGTGCTTCTGAAGCCAGGGCAGGCCCAGGATGATAGGGTGAATGGATCTCTCCAAAATGAGAAATGAGATATCCTCAGTATGTAGGAAGCCGGTTCGTAGAATCCATGGCTTGGTACAGGTAGAGGTAGAGATGCTCCCCGGAAGAGGAGTGCCGTGGATCGAAGATACTCGGAGTGGAGGGTGTCGGGGTTGGATCTCAAGCTGTAACTGCCAGATGAGATCCATGAGAATGAAATTCCCTCCTGCTCCGGAGTCGACCAAAGCCAGCGTATCAAAAGTACCCTCGGGGTAGACGAGGGTAACCGGTACGGTGCATGAGGAGGCGGTATTAGTATTACCTAGGGTCAGCTCCCCAATGATCCCTAGGTTCTGGCGTTTCCCGGCCACTCACCACATTGAGCTAGGAAGTGCCCCTTGTTGCCGCAATATAAGCACAGGCCTTGGGTGCAGCGACATCTTTTCTCCTCCTGCGAGATCGGACCTCATCCCTATTGCATGGGATCGACCCCCTTGGGCTCCGGGAGAGGCAGAGGAAGAGGGTGCCGGTCGGGGAAATGTAGACCCCAAGTTACTGGGTCTACAACCGGACTTCCCTTCACCAAAGCGGCGTTGGATTCGGCGGTCAACCCGCCCAGCCAGATCAATCAGGCTATTCAGGTCATCCGGAAGGTCCCTTGCAGCTAGCTCATCTTGGAGATGCCTTGGAGATGCCTTCTAAGAATATGCCATGAAGGCTGTCATCCCTCCAGTCTAGCTTGGCGGCCAAGGTACGGAATTCCACCACATACTCAGCAAGGGACCGAGTGCCTTGGCGTAGTTGGAGTAACTCGGCGGCAGCAGTGGGTCTGTGAGCAGGCTCGTCAAAGACATGTCGGAAGGTCGAGACAAACTGTTCCAGGTTCCCAGGTCTTTACGCTCCCATAGCGGAGAAGCCCAGGCCAGGGGCTTCCCGTCCAACAAAGAGATAATGTAACTGCTTTTTATCAGATTCGTCGAAAACTGGGACGGCAGCAGAGTGAAACGGATGTAGCACTGGTTGAGGAATCCGCGGCACTGCTTCGCTTCCCCCGAGTATCGTGAAGGTGCCAGCATTTGTGTGGGCGTTGCCAGTCCGGGATCAGCCGCAGCAACTAGCGCAGGAGGTACGCGTGCAGGTGCTCCATCCATACGATTGGCCAGTCTCTCTACTGTCGCCATCAGGGCATCAAGGCAGATTTGCTGTTGCTGTAGATGCTGGGCAATTCCGGGGATGGCCTTTAAGCCCTCCATGTCCACCGGGTCCATGGCCTTGCAAACTGTTGGATTCGTGGACCCTTGAGCCAACTAGGACAGATGACGCACTGTGGGAAGGCCCTCAGTGGATGTTGAAGCCAGGAGGCGGCACAGGCAGGAGACCAGGAGGATCTTCACCACTGGAGACCCGAGGTCCCCCCAGGAGGGGCCCGTGAGGAACCGGGCCGCTTGAACTTACGAGCGGTCTCCTGTGGGCAGGTGTCGGAGGAGGAGTTCCAGAAGATAGGGGAGAGTAGAGCTGGAGCCAGGAGGCCAACCGGATCTTCCCCACTGGAAGCCCGCGGTCCCCCCGAGAGGAGCTCGTGAGGACCCAAGCCACTTGGACTTAGGCGAGACCTCCTGGACGAAAGCTGAAGTCAGAAGCCAGTGGACGAAAGCCAAAGTCAGAAGCCAGAGAACGAAAGCCGAAGTCAAAAGCCAGGAACAGCAACTAGTAACTCTAGGAAGCGTGAACCTTGTTGCAAGGCAATGAGTGGAGCCAGTTGCAGGGTTTAAGTACCCTGGGAGCGTCTGACGTCACCTCAGGGCAGTGCTTTACTTTCCCGCGCTGGCCCCTTTAAATGTTGAGTCCCTGCGCGCACGCACGCCTAGGGGGCGGGGCCAGCCACGGAGCATCGGTGGCGTCTTCCTCAAGGAGGGAGCGCCGCGGCAGGAACCAGGCAGGCCCGTACAGGGCGAAAAGACATCGCAGCTGCCCGGACCGTCCCCGAGGTAGGTGGGAGGGACTGGGGCATGGCCCGGGACTGCAACACCTAGGTGTCACTCTAGACAATCAAATTAACTTAAAAAAATGAATTAACTCCACACTAAAACATTGCTTTTTCAAATTACACACCCTAAAAAAATGAAAACCCCTTCTCCACCTCACCCATTTTCGTACTGTTCTACAAGCCACCATCTTTTCGAAAATCAATTACTGCAACGCCCTCCTCCTAGGTCTTCCCAAAAATACCATTCACCCACTTCAAATTCTCCAAAATTCTGCTGCCCGTATCCCAACTAACACTCAGAAATGAACAAATATCACCCGTCCTCAAGGAATTACACTGGCTCCCTATTGCTTCCCGCATTCAATACAAGACTCTCTCCATTATCCACAAAGCACTACATAATCCCGACATGAAATGGTTCAATGACTCCTTACTATTCCACACCACTTCAAGACCAACCAGAAATCAATACCTGGCCACTCTAAGTACCCCCACTCCCAAACTCATTTACCTTGCCACCACAAAAGCTCGTGCCCTGTCCATAGCCGGACCTGCCCTATGGAACACTATACCAGTTGATGTACGCCTAGAGCTCTGCCCAAAGAAATTTAAGCAGAAACTAAAGACCTGGCTGTTTAAACAGGCATATACCTAAACCCTGCTCTCCCCACCTGCTCTCCCCCCCAACTAATCTGCCCTCTCTTTCCCCTGCCACACCTGACTCACACCCTTCTTAAGAGTTTCGTTTACATTATACCTATTGTATTCACCCTTCCTACCTTCCTGCACTTAGTATGCAAAGTCCGCATTCCCTCCTACCTTTATATAAACTGGCTAACCTGATTACCTCTTTCGCTGTATATAATTCCCTTGCTATCCAGTAACCGGTCCGTTTACATTATACCTATTGTATTCATCCTTCCTACCCTTCTTGCACTTAGTATGCAAAGTCCGCATTTCCTCCAACCTTTATATAATCTGGCTAACCTGATAACGTCTTTCTCTGTATATAATTACCTTGCTATCCAGTAACCTGTGTATTTATTTACCTAGATACCCAGTTACCAACCTGTGTATTTCTCTGTAAAGTCAGACATCCTTGTACATAGTTAACTATCTAGTTTATAATTTCTCGTATTTATACCATTTTCTGTAAAGCATGTTAAGCTAAGTTCATGTTGAATGTAAACCGATGTGATACTTCCATTGAATATCGGTGGATATAAAAGCGTTAAATAAATAAATAAATAAATAAATAAATAAACAAATAAATAAATAAACTTTGCCCCAATACTTTTAAAAAAGAAAATGTCCCAAGCAAAAACTTACTGATTCCTTTCAGCCACCAGCAAGGTAATCCTCTCCTCTCAGTGCTCCCACAAGTCACCTAGATAGGATTTTACAGAGTGATGTGAACGTACATGTGGGTTCCAGTGACAGAGAAAGGTGCAGGGGGAGGCTCTGGAAGCCAAATTTAGGCTTCTAGGCAGGAGACTGACATACTGAACCCCCAAGATAACATTGTTTGAAATTCTCCTAGTTCCATGCACAGGACTCCCGAGGCAGGCTGAATCTTATTTTATTTATTTATTTATTTATTTAAAGCTTTTATATACCGACTTTCGAGATGCAAATCAAATCAGGTTGGTTTACAGGGAACATAGATCTTAACGGTAACAGTAACAGTACATATTAAACCATAACAAGGAGGAGAAAAAAGCTACAATAAAACAAGGGAATACAACTGGGAAGTGGAAATGCAGCGGGGAGGAATTCGATAACTAATTACAGTAATGCATGTGGAAGGAGTTTCTTGGGAGTTTCAATGCATGGATGAGACAATGATGCAGGGAAGTGTGCTTTAGATTCCTGAGGAAGTGGGGAGTGTTTTGGGGGAAGGGCGTGCCCAGCTGCTGGCACTAGCAATTAAAAAAGGAGATAGTGCAGTCTTTGAACGAGATCATAGGTGGAAAGCTGACAGTCACCCAGGAGCGCATGGTTTGGAGTGAGTTACCTTCAACGTGTAGAGACCTTTTGGGATCACCACTGGATGGTCCTAATAACAGTAGGAGTGGAGCGAGCCACTTGCTACAGCACTCCTATGTAGTAGCTACAGTGGTAGGCTCCAGCTTGCTCGAGGGCAGGCTGTGTCATAAACATGTGGCATTTTATTTGGCAATCAAGGGAGTAGGAGTTGTTATTTTGAGTTGGATTTTCCCCATTTCTTGGTGGGCTGGGCCTCATTGCTTTGCCTGCACTGAATAGAAAGGGGACAGTTGCCTTGCAGGTTCACAACCTGTCTAGTAAGATTGTCTCAGGGTTTGAGTTAAGAGATTTTGGGGATTTTCTTTTTGAGAAGTTTCCTGTGAAATCCCTGGCCCTTGGCTCAAGGGGGACATCGGGGAAATCCTTTGTCCTGGGCAAGACAGGAATAGAGAGGTTTCTGCTCGCTATCCCACAACCCGTGGATGGACTGTGATGATTCGCTGCAGGGGAGTTCTATTTTTCATTTTGTGAATATTTTACCTTTTTGGTTTGGGAGGACGTTTTTGTCATCATCCTTTCTGCTCACCATTGAGGAAGAAAGGAGTCTTCCCAGCTGAGGACAGAACAAGTTTACCATCTGCATAGAAGAACTGTGAGTAGGAACCTTTGATTATCTGGAGAGCCTCCATCGGTGTTTTCATCCTGGGAAGGGGAACTAAGTGTTGGGAATCCCGGCCACAGATCGCCACAGCCAGGTCCCCTACCTTCACCGTCAGACTCTGGCATCAGCCTTCCTCCGCAGTGCTCCAGTGCAGGCCGCTCCAGGGCCTTGCCGTGGCATCCTCCCCACAAGGGAGACACCGCTGACTTCCTCCTGGGCTCTGCCCCTTTAGGCGCGCGCGTGGCCAAG
Source organism: Rhinatrema bivittatum (assembly GCF_901001135.1). Taxonomy (NCBI): domain Eukaryota; kingdom Metazoa; phylum Chordata; class Amphibia; order Gymnophiona; family Rhinatrematidae; genus Rhinatrema; species Rhinatrema bivittatum. The sequence goes on from NC_042617.1 coordinate 299,124,596, forward strand.
CCAACCTCTTAAAGGGGCCGCGGCGGGAAACCTCGGCCCGGCCCCCAACTTGGACATCATCAGCTGGGGCTATTTAAGCCCACTTCCTGCACTCATTCCTTGCCTTGGCAACAGGTCAGCTCCTTGGAGTAGGTAGTTGCTGCGTTCCTGCTTGTTCCAGCTCCAGTTCCTGTGTTCCAGCTCCAGTGGTTCCGTTCCTTCTCCTGGTCCCTGTCTTTGGATTGTCTCCTCGATTCTGACTTCGGCCTGGTATCCTGATTCTTCTGTCTTCTGCCCGTCCTGATCTTTGGCGTGTTCTCCGGCTCCTGCTTGTCTTCTGCCTGCCCCGACTTCTGGCCTGGTTTATCGTGCTGCACCGCTGCTGCCTGCCCTGACTCCTGGACCGTCTTCGTTCTTCTGGACTTCCGCCAGCCTCGACCCGGACTGCCTACTCGATTTCCATCCGTCAGGAGACCCTCGCCTAAGTCCTGCCGGCCCCGGCGCCCAAGGGCTCAACCTGAGGGGAACAAGGGCTGGTATAGGTGAAGCTCCTGATAGGTCTCCTGGTCCTGCACTGCCTCCCGGCTACGAGCACCACCAGAGGACCTCCCCTCAGTGCATCCTCCAGCACTCGAGCCGGCTCAAGGGTCCACAGCACTAAAGGGTCGATTTTAAAAGGCCTGCGCGCGTAAATCCGGCTGGATTTACGCGCGCAGGGCACTCGCGCGCCGGCGCGCCTATTTTGCATAGGCCGCCAGCGCGCGCAAAGCCCCGACATGCCGACATGCCTGGGGCGTGTCGGCAGTCCGGGGGCATGTCCGGGGGTAAGGGGGCTGTTCAGGGGGCGTTCCGGGGGCATGGCCGCGACCTCCAGACCAGCCCCCAGGACCGAAACACGGACCCCGGCTGCCAGCTCGCACGCGTGAGTTATTCGGGCAGGCGTAACTTGCGGAATAAAGGTGGGGGGGTTACATAGGGCTGGGGGGGGTCAGGTAGGGGAAGAGAGGGAAAGGTGGGGGGGACAAAACAAAAGTTCCCTCTGAGGCCGTTCCGATTTCAGAGCAGCCTCGGAGGGAACGGAGGCAGGCTGTGCGGCTCGGCGCGCACAGGCTGCCGATTTTGCGCAGCCTTGCGCGTGCGCCGACCCCAGATTTTAACAGATACGCGCGGTTACGTGCGTATCTGTTAAAATCCGGCGTACTTTTTTAAGATCAGCCCCTAAGTCTAGGAACTGTGAAGTGCGGAACCGCATTTGGACCTCAGGTATTTTTGGGAAGGGACATTTGCCCACATTTAGGAGACCACTGTCCACTTCAGATTCTTACCTCTCCATGCCCTGTAGGGTGAGATACTTTGGGAGGAACACTTGCAAAGGTAAAGAGAGGTTCGGGAAATGAGATAATGTGTATATTGGCAAATAAGTATTCCTGAAGATTTTAAGTAGTAACATTTTGTTTTAAAACATCCAACTTAAGTCTCCTATTTATATCCACCATATATACAAGAATAAAATACCCATAGAAGAGAGAGCAAGAGAGAGAGAGACACCCCCTGCACTTTGGGCCTTGGAGACATATCCTCTCCCCCCACCAATCAGAAGAGTCTGATCCCCTGAGTGGTGGGATGTTGAGAGGGGATAGCTTCACAACCCTGTGTGGCCTCTGCCTTCCCAGATCAAGACCTGAAGAGGGGCTAGAAAAGGAGACTGTAATAACTGTGAAATTAGAAAGCACTTTAAGTGGATTTATGCATAGAGTTCACTTTAAAAATTCAGCCTACAGTCTGTGTGCAAATGCTACAAGGAATTTATGGGTCTTTTTTACACAAACAAGTCTTTTAAAATTCACCTTTAAGTCTGAAAAAGATGAGGCTGGGTGTAGGGCTCCCTATGTGCTATTTGAGCTGCTAAAAAGATTTGTTTTCTACTTCCATTGCATCTGCTCAGAATTGTACAAAGACGTTGATTACCCTTGTGGATTCCTATTTTGTTGTTTCATCAGAGGCAGAATTTATTTATTTATTTATTTATTATTTTTATATACCGATGTTCCTGTATAGAATACATATCGCACTGGTTTACAGAAAACTGAACTGTCGCCCCAGGAGGCGGATACAAGGAACAAGGTTGATGCAAACTTAGGGGGTCATTTTTCAAAATGCGGTAAGGTGTTTTCGCATGCGTTAAGGGCTTATTGCATGCGAAAAGCCCCGTTTTCGCATGCGATCGCACCGTATTGTATGGTGCGATGCAAATTTAAAAAAAATAGGAGGAGTGGATTAGCCTGTCTGCAAAGAGCTATTGCACAGCCTCTTTCAAATGTGTTAGCTGCTGTGATGTGAGAGAGAGAGAGAGAGAGAGAGAGAGAGAGAGAGAGAGAGAGAGAGAGAGAGACTGGCCATAATATCATGGCCCATAGGCAGGTATTTGTATCCCTATGGTAGGCCCACCTAGTAACTCGAGGTGGGGATTAGGTAAGAGTGTAGGGGGTTAGGGACCACTTTGACATTCTACATGACACCTACGAACAGAACAGTGGTCTCTTGTGAAGATTTGCTGGCCTTTGGAGTGAGGAAACTCACTCCAAGATGAGATTTGGGCAAGGTTCTCTCAACCTAGCTTGATGTTCCATCAAACTAGGTTGAGAGAATCTCATCTTAGAGTGAGTTTCCTCACTCCGAAGGCCAGCAAATCTTCACAAGAGACCACTGTTCTGTTCGTAGGTGTCATGTAGAATGTCAAAGTGGTCCCTAACCCCCTACACTCTTACCTAATCCCCACCTCGAGTTACTAGGTGGGCCTACCATAGGGATACAAATACCTGCCTATGGGCCATGATATTATGGCCAGTCTCTCTCTCTCTCTCTCTCTCTCTCTCTCTCTCTCTCTCTCTCTCTCTCTCTCTCTCTCTCTCTCTCTCCTCTGAAATGGTATCACAATTTGCACTAACTTAGCTCTTCACACATGTTATTAGCATAAAACACACCCCTTTTGCTATCGCATGCGGTACTTACCGCATTTTGATAAATCCAGCCCTCAGGTTGATACGAACTCACAGTGAACAAATGGGATGCAATTAAAACATGATTGGTACAATTATGACATATTTACAGAATTTAGATGTAATGGTTTTGCTTAGCATTTTGTTAGGACAATTTTAAAACTGGAGGTGGAATTAGATTGGGCAGCTGCTCCTTCTAAAGTGATACCTTTTTAGTGGACTAACTTAATACATTTCTTGACTAGCTTTCAAGAGCTAATGCTCTCTTCTTCAGGTCAGAAGTTTAAAACATTCTTTACAGTCATGTGAGGTAAATTATGGTCTGAGGCTGAGTTTCCGTTAATGGACGCAGACTCGGTTATCGAATTGCCAGCTGGTTTAAGATCTATCACTCGCCCTTTGGATCTCTGCCCTTCGTGGTTAATCAAGGTGGATAGGGAGACTTTTGGGCCTTTTGTGACATTGCTCATTAATATGTCAACTATCATCTGGCCTTTTTCCATCTTGCTTAAAGCAAGCTGCTGTTTGCCCTTTATTAAATAAACCTACATTAGGTTCTTTCGATGTTAACAATTTTATTTATTTATTTATTTAGAACTTTTATATACCGACATTCATTTGCATATCACATTGGTTTACAATTAACAGGGGATAATACAAAATGATTTAGGAAGTGAAAAATAAAGTTATATGAAACAGGGATGCGAAGGAACAAGAAGGGGATGTAGAGGAAGAATAAAGGTCCAGGTGGCAACCAGTTCTAAATTTGCCTTACCTGGCTAAAGAACTGGAGTGTTATAATTAGTGAGGTTTGGGTGGACCCTTGGAACTATGGCAGCTGACCACGCCCATGGGGGGGGGGGGCAGACCCTTGAGGGGTCACAGGTCAGGCTCAGCTGAGGACACACAAATACAGAGATTGATCTTTATTTAAACAATGTTTTGTAGCCACCAGAGGTGGCAGTGATGAGTAGTTGAAGTAGCCCAGCTGGGCTAGTATCCCTCAGGCGCTGGAACAGCGACTCCTCCGGTAGCAGTGCTGTAGTGGAAAGAACTGAGAATAACGAGTACAGTAGAATAAGCACAAAGCCCCAGTATGGAGAACCCCAGGATAGGAAGAGCAGGCCCTCGAGGGGCGAGTACCTGATCCCTGAGAGCTGAGAGGCTTGAAGGTAATGTACTCACACAGCGGTTCCACGTAGGAGATGGCACCAGGGCTGGAACGGAGGCAGGCCCTCGAGGAGCGAGTACCTGGTTCCAGGGAACAACTCTGAGGTGAAGGTGGTAGTACTCACTGGTGTTGAAGATAGCGAATCCTTCCAGGCAGAAGAGAAGGTAGGAGCAGGCAGCGAGTGAGGGAACATGGGCCCTCGAGGAGTGAGAACCGGTTTCCTGATACGAACTGAAAAGCAAGTGAGGCCTCCGAGGAGCGGGTACCCCGTTAGCGTTAAGAGTCCAATGAAGATTGGAGGCAGAGTAGCTGGGTACGGGGAGCGAATCCCATCCATATAATCCCCTTGCTAACTCAAAGGCTAGCAAACAGTGTAGGCTTTAAATATCCGGGCAGCGTGACATCATCACAGGGGGACGCCCCTGAGGTTCGTGCCAAGTAGGAAATAAGAGCGAGGGCCGCGCGGCGCACACACCCTAAGGTACAGACGGAGCATGGCGGGAGGCAGCGCCCAAGCCGATCCAGGAACACGAGAGAGGACGGCAGACAGAAGCCACGGCAGCCAGGTGTCCATTAACAGCAAGAAGAAGAGCAAAAGGAGAGAGGTAGGAGGAGTGCAGCCATCGGGAAGGGACGGTTGCAACATGGAGAAGGCTGTTTTTATTTTTTGTTTACAGTCACATTGATCTTTGGTTTCTAGCCTAGGCCTGGTTACTCCACGGCGACAGTATTACTATTTGTGGTTGATTATGTTCTTGGTGGGTTTGAAAGGGGAGAGGACCTCATAGTAGTTTTTGTTATTGTTAATCACAATATTCTGTTGAGGCAGATAAGTAATCAGGTTTTACATTGGATAGTGTCAGTTTAAGGAATAGATCACAAATTGTGATATTTGATAACACATCTGTTCAATGTCTAGTTAGTTTGGTTTGTAGGGGAGGGGGAATGCACAAGAGTTTATATTGCCCATAATACTTTTAAAAGTTTGTTAGCGCCATTAGCTGCCAAAATTCAAAAGTTAAATGTTATCATTTTTATGCAGTGGATGTTCAGCTGTATATTTTCTTGAAAGCTAATGATACCAGAGCAATAAAGGAATTCGACAGTTGTTTGATTACTGTTAAATCTTGGTTATGCTTTAATAGATTACATTTCAACCAGATAAAGACCAATGCTATTTGGTATAGTACGCAAGTCTCTGTGAAAAATCTCCCAGAAGTAAGGATAGATGAGAACTTTGTACCTTTATGTGCCCAGGTTCAGAGTTTTGGAGGTTTGCTTTGGATTCAATGCTTTCTCTGAGTTGCAGGTATCATTTATTGTTCAAGGGGCATTTTTTCATTTACAAAGGCTTCGGTTACCTCCATTCATATTTGCATAAACAGCTGCTTACTATATTGATTCACGCTTTCATCTTTTCACACCTTCATTATTGTAACTCCCTGCTAATCGGCTTCCCACCAAAAGTGATTAGGCACTTACATTTAATTCAGAACATGGCAGCGAGATTCCTCACTGGTGCCAGGCACTGGGGAAGGATCTTGCCAAATCCTTAGTGCATTATACTGGCTCCCTGTTGAGGCTCATCTCACGTTTAAGATTTTAATTTAAACTTTTTAATCCGTTAATGGATTGGCATCAGCTTACCTCAGGTAGCATCCATCACTTTATAGGCCAGCATGGGTGTTAACATCAGCTGATGACAGACTACCAACTGCACCATCAGTGCTGAATACAAGATTAGTTAATATTAAAAAGAAAGCTTTTTTTAGTACTAATTTATGGAATAGTCTCCCAAAAGCCTTGCATATTATTTCTGACCTCTAGGTGTTTAGGAAACAAGTTAAAACCCGGTTGTCTGACCAGGTTTTTTTTATTTTTATGGTTTAAACTGATCATATTGCCTTAGTTATGATTGTAATTGTATATGTATTTGATTTTTTTGTATACTGGTATTAATTTTGTTCAAACTTTCCCTACTTATTCTGAGTGGTTTTTAAATGATTGTTTATTTGATAATAATGTATGCAATGTCGATTATACATGCTTGTGCACCACTTAGAGATTTTTGTTGGATTAGTGGTTGATAAATAAAGCTGGTTTGGATTACATAGAAATGGATATAGTTACAAAGTCCACATCCACAGGTAATTCATTGTGAAGCAATGCTTTGTCTCTGCTGCTGACATTCAGGTCTTTATATCACTAGGATCACATTACTGTGCAAAAGAAAAAGAAAAAAAACTGTTTTGCACAGATCTGGGAATGGGTCACTTCTAATAAACTCAAGCTAAATCCCAGCAAAAAAGAGGTATTCTCTAAATACATTTCCTGTGTCCCTTGAAGAGTTAAAATTGCCTTGATCTACATCCTTTTCTCAATAAAACATGAGGTCCAAAGCTTGGGCATCCTCCTGAACACCAAACTGAACATGGAAACTTAAATCACCTCAGTTGCAAGGAACGCTTTCTACTACCTCCAGCGACTAAAGCAGATAAAACCACACATGAAGAGAAATACATTCATCCTATCCCAACTAGATTACTGCAAAGCATAGGCCTTCCATAAAAACTCTTAAAGTGAATGACCTGGTTTGCTTGTGGGCTCTGTTGTAGCATTCATCTGCTGCAGTCTGCGTGTGTGCCAGAGGAATCATGAGCCCGGCCAATTGTCATCATTTTGGAACACGACTTCAACCGACGTGTTACTAGTGTGCAGTCCAGGCTGCCCCTATACCACCAAGTCTTCTTTTAGGTAGGGGGTCCAGGAGAAGGGGGTGGGGTCCAGGAGCCACCCTAGTCCACCAGAATCTGTTTTTGAAGCAAGGGGGAAGGAGCGGGACTACCCTAAACCACCATGGCCTAGTTTCTTTATTTCTTTTTAATTTTATGGTACACCACCTCGATAGGTAGTGAGCAGGCGGGAAGGAGTCTGCACAGACCCCTCTGGGAAGTTGGCCTTTCAGGGAGATTTAATTATTTTTGGGCCATGGTGCCCTTTAAGAGGCCTCTTGGGAACATTAGGATGCATATTAGCATTCCATTGTCCCCTCGAAAAAATAACCTCCTTGAAATGCGATAAAATGATGTTCCTGGAAACACTGGCAGCAGCCATTGATAACATGAGCACTCGTTTAGACGCCACCGTGACTGCCGCCATGATGTCTACCAAGCTCAATTCCTCCACCTCTATGCCGGTCCCTCGGCCTACCTTGCCCTTGCCGGCACCTCCACGCTTTTCAGGGAACCCTCTTATGTGCAGGGGCTTCTTGAATCAATGCAATATGCACTTCTGTTAGCAACCAGCTTACTTCCCAGATGTGATCACCAAGACTACCTATATCCTTTCCCTTCTGGATGGCAAGGCCTTGACCTGGGCGTCACCTCTCTGGGAGCGTGCAGATCCGGTTCTTCGAGACCTTCCAGGGTTTCTGGTCTTATTCCGCTCTGTCTTCGACAATCTGGGCCGAAGAGCCATTTCCGGGTCATCACTTCTCCATCTCCAACAAGGCTCTCGTTCATTAGCGGTTTATGTTATTGAATTCAGGACCCTTTCGTCAGAACTCCACTGGGACATTGGCGGCTCACAAACTGCCTGCATCATTGGACTCTCTGATAGACCTTACTGGTCGCATCAACCGCCGCCTGCAAGCGCACTCACAAGAGTCTAGAGCGTCCAGGAAGTCTATCCCAGGCTCGTCCTGAACTCGACGTTCATCTTCCCCCAGAGTGAACGCAGCTCAGAACAAAGCTGAGGATGAGCCAATGCAGATGGGTTGGAGCAGACTTTCCCCCAAGGAATGACGACGATGCCAGCAATCCAGGCTCTGCCTGTTACTGTGGCCAATCCAGACATGCCATAGCCTTGTGTCCAGTTTGTCTGGGAAACTCCCAGACCTAGGTTCTGCTGGAGGACTGCTCCTAGGCCTGACTTCGCCATCTCCTCCATTGACTGTACCCATCTCCAATACAATGGATAACCAGGAATTTCACACTCTGGCATCGGAGGACTCTGGGGCTGGTGGGAACTTTATTCTAAAACAGTTAACTGAGCACCTGCAGATCCCCACCATCCGCTCCCCAGTGCCCTTACTCCTCTCGTCCATCCATGGAGAACCTCTTCCTGGTGAGGTTACTCATACCACAGCCCCTATTTGACTCCGCACAGGGTCCCTGCATGTAGAAACCATTTCTTTCCACATTTTGGACAAGGCCATTCATCCTGTGGTCCTGGGACTGCCATGGCTACAGCAACACACCTCCACAGTTTGACTGGGCCACTTTACAGCAATCTCATTGGGGCCCCTCCTGCTATGACAACTGCCTGGAGCCCGTCTCGCTTCTGCCTTGCCTGAATGCCTCGCTCTTTCCTCCTGGGCTTCCACCTCAGTACTCTTCATTTGCTGATGTGTTCTCGAAGAAGGCTGCGGACACTCTACCCCTGCATCGCTCCTACGATTGCGCAATAAACTTGTTGCCCAACAAAGACCCTCCTCGGAGTAGAATCTATCCTTTATTGCTAACTGAGACTCAGGCCATGTCGGAGTACATCCGCAAGAACCTGGCCAAAAGCCTCATTCGGCCCTCCAAGTCTCCCATGGGAGCGGGATTTTTCTTTGTAGGGAAAAAAGACGGCTCCCTCCATCCCTGCATCGATTACCGAGGCCTAAATTAAATCACTCTAAAGGACCACTATCCATTGCCTCTGATTTCAGAGCTTTTCAACAGACTTCAGGGAGCAAAAATCTTCTCCAAATTGGACCATCGGGGAGTCTACAATTTGGTCCGTATCCACAAAGGCGACAAATGAAAGACTGCGTTTAACACGCATGACGGCCACTTTGAATACCTTGTGATGCTGTTTGGCCTTTGCAATGCGCCCATGGTTTTTCAAAATCTGAATGAGGTTTTCAGAGATATGCTTTACCAATGCATAGAGGTGTACCTTGAAAACATCCTAGTTTTCTCCCAAGACCTACATAGCCACCGCCGGGATGTCTCTCATGTCCTCCAGCGTCTATGGGTCAATCAACTTTATGCCAAACTTGAAAAGTGTTCCTTCGAGCAGGAGACCATTCCTTTCCTTAGCTATGTAGTTTCCAGTCAAGGGTTCAGAATGGATCCTCAAAAATTGAAGAGCATCCATGATTGGCCTCAACCTATGGGTCTCAAGTCACTACAGAGATTCCTTGGCTTTGCCAATTACTATCGGTCTTTTATTCACCATTATTCTACCCTGACCGCACCACTCACGGCCATGACTCGCAAAGGGGTCAATCCCTCTCAGTGGTCGCCCGAAGCCATGACTAGGATCTTAAGGCTGCTTTTCTCCAGGAGCCGTGTGTCCGCCATCTGGATCCCAGGCATCCATTTGAAGTCAAGGTCAACGCTTCCGACGTTGGAGTAGGAGCCATTCTGAGCCGATACTTGAATACCCATACCTTACACTCGTGTTCATTTTTTTCCCGGCACTTCTCTCCGACCATCGGGGATAAGGAGATACTGGCTATCAAGCTGGCCTTTGAGGAAATGGCATCCTTGGCTCGAGGGAGCCCCACACATCAGATCACAGTGTATACGGATCACAAAAACCTCGAGTATTTGCATCGTTCTCAGCGTTTGAACCATCGCCAGGCCCGTTGGGCCCTCTTTCTTGCCCGATTCAATTTCCTGCTGTGCTACCGACCAGCCAATAAAAATTGCCGTGCCGATGCTCTCTCCAGATCCTTCATCGCAGAGGATGCTTCCGATACCCCACGGCACATACCGTATTTTTCGCTCCATAAGACACCGGCGCCATCTTAAAAAATGGCGTGGGCCATCCATTGCTCCTACCATGTGACAGGGGCCGACCAATGGCATTGGTAGTCCCTATCACATGGTAAGGGCAAAGGGCCACCAGCGCCATTTTGAAAATGCGGCAGCTAGAATCCTGACAAGCACCAACCGGAATGATCATATTACACCCATCCTCCGAAATCTACACTGGTTACCAGTCAATTACAGAGTCCTTCACAAATCTTTAACATTAATACACAAATTCATCTATAATCTCCTTTATCTCGACCTTGAAATTCCATTAAAACTCCATACTTCTAACAGGCCAATGAGAGAAATATCCAAAGGAACGCTACAAGCCCCTCCAACCAAAGCCACACGACTCATCGCATCCAGGGACCGAGCATTTTCGACAGCAGGCCCAGCCATCTGGAACAACCTCCCTGCAGAACTTAGGCTGGAACCTTGCCTGCTAACTTTTAAGAAAAAACTCAAAACGTGGCTGTTCCGCCAAGCCTTCCCAGAACCCTGGGATACACATTAGGCGTTATCTACCCATGATTAATGGATCCTCCCCTCCTCTGAATACCTTGACAGCATGGATACCGACTCTAACATGTGGACTATCTCTAGTCTGGACTACCTCTAGTCCGGAATTTGTTTCTCTCCCTTTAACTTAACTTTATATTTCTCTTCTAGCTTCCTAAGCTTCCAAGTTCACAGTCCTCGTTGTAATGTAACTTTGTTTTTTCTTCCTTTATCTAGTTATTTTACCCCTGTTCGATGTAAACCGTCCTGATATGGTATTTTAACCATGAAGGTCGGTATAGAAAAAATGTTAAATAAATAAATAAATTACTGGCAGCCAAATGCCCAAGAGGGAGAGATCGCTCCCAGGACCCCCGCTGGACCACCAGGGACTTTTGGCAAGTCTTGGGGGGGGGGGGGGTCAGGAGGGTGGAGGGTGGGGGGTGGGGGGTGTAGTTAATTAATTTTTTTTTTATATTCACTCCATAAGGCACACAGACATTTTCCCCCACTTTTGGGGAAAAAAAGTGTGTCTTATGGAGCGAAAAATACAGTAATTGACCCTGCTAAGGTTATCCTGTCTGCCACTTTTCCAGTGCCTCCTGGGAAGATGGTGATCCCTCGTCAATTTCGACGGAGGGTTCTTCAATGGGCTCATGACTCCTTGACTGCAGGACATCTGGGCCAGTCTAGACTTCTCTCCACACTCCAGCAGTATTATTGGTGGCCTATCATGAGAAAGGACACACAGGCTTACGTAGAGTCCTGTCCCACTTGTGCCCATCATAAGCCTTCTGCGGGAAGACCATGGGGACTCTTGCAACTGCTGCCTATTCCGAGTGAACCATGGACCCACATTGTGATGGACTTCATAGTGGACCTGCCTGTCTCCAGTTGCAACAACACCATCTGGGTCACCGTCGACCATTTTTCTAAAATGGCCCACTTTAGCTTGCTAAGTTGTTCACCCGACACATGTTCCGGCTCCACGGCCTCCCTAAACATATCCTCTCGGACCATGGAGTCCAATTCACTGCACGCTTTTATTTATTTTATTTATTTATTTAACAGTTTTTTATACCGACCTTCATAGTAAATAACCATATCGGATCGGTTTACAATATAACAAGGGAAAAACTGGAGTAGCAATTCAAGTAAAATGAAAGATAACAATGGTAGGAATAAGTCAAAGTTACAATCAACAGGGAGAGAGAACTTGGAAGCTTACAACAAGCTGGAAAGAAGAAAGGCCGGTAATAAATAAGTAGTGTTACCATAGAGCGTACGAGTTAACAGCTTAAAAACGGTGCTTTGACCTGAAAGTCTCAGAGTCCATTTCGTGCAAATGATTGCCAGACCGGGTAGGAGTGAAGGGCAACTAGTAATTGTCTGGAGGATCAGGAGGATCAGCTTTTGGAGGTCTCTTTGCAAAAAATTCAACATCTCTTTGGATTTCACCTCGGCTTACCATCCAAAGGCAATAGACAAACAGAAAGGACTAATAGAATCTTGAAGCATTTCTTGCGGGCCTACGTGAGTCTACGGCAGGATGATTGGGCCAACCTCCTTCCTTGGGCGGAGTTCACTCTAAACTCTCATCAGTCCATTTCCACTGGATCGTCTCCCTTCCAGGTGGTCTATGGACATCAGCCTCTGCCACCGCTTCCGCTCCCACTGTCTGTACCTTTTCCAGTGGCACAGTCAACCGCCCAGGAGTTGCATCAATTGTGGAACAGTACATAGCAGCTGCTCCAGCAGCTGCTATGTACTGGTTTATCCAATTTAAGCTGCCCTCGGCTCGCTTTGCTCCCAGGTATATTGGTCCCTTTCCTGTGCTCCGCCGTCTGGGTCCAGTCACCTACAGGGTCCAGCTGCCTTCCTCGCTCAAAATCCACAACGCCTTCCACATTTCTCTACTAAAACCTTTGGTACTGTCCGGCTTCTCTAAAAAACCACCGGAGCCTCAACCATTGTCCTTGGAAGCAGACGTCACGTATCAAGTCCGAGATGTCCTGATCGTAAGGAAACGTGGTAGAAAGTGGGAATATCTCCTTTCATGGGAGGGTTTTGGACCTGAGGAGAACAGTTGGGAACCTGCTGCCAATATCCTGGACCTTATCTGGCAGTTCCATGCCACACATCCTCGAAAGCCCAAACTCCCTGGGGGGGGGGGGGGGTCTTAAGAGGAGGGCTACTGTTATGACCATTAGTCACAGACAGCTGCGACCGCTTCTACTTACATCTTGTGCTGCCCTTCTTCCCTCTCCGAGCCTGCTCGCAGCGGGGGCTAGTCTCTACCGCTGCAAACCTCAAAGTTCCTCATGGCGGCCAGGACGCCGCCGCCATCCTCGCCGACTTCGGGCCTTCCTAGGCACGCGCACGTGCCACCGGGCCCTCCTTTGAAGACGCTATGGCAGGAACCTCAGGGGCGTCCCCAACTGATGACATCACTTGGTCAGGGTTCTTAAGCACCGCCTTCGCTCCTTGCTAGCTGACTTGGCAATGAGTTCCATCGCTACTGGTGTTTGCTCCTGTCTCCTCGGACACATGGTGGCTGTCTCCGATCTACCTTGGACTCTGGCTCAGGTACCCGCTCCTCGGGGGCCTGCTTGCGCTTCTATCGGAGACCTGGTCTCCAGGCTTCCCCCGCTCCTCGGGCTAGCCCTGCGCCTCCCAGAGGTCCTATCTGCCGGTCTCCCCACTCCTCGGGGTTGCCTCTCAGAACTGCCTCACTAACTTGGAGGCTCAAATCTGTGCTTCCCCGGTCCTCAGGGCAGTGCCTACGTTCTACACCAGTGACTGTCTGTGCTTCTGCGCTCCTTGGGGTAGTGCCTATGTTCTACACCGGTGATTGTGCTTCCCCTCTCCTGGGGGTAGTGCCTACGTTCTACACCGGTGATTGCCTGTGCTTTCCCGCTCCTCAGGGCAGTGCCCTCGTTTCACCCTTGTGACTGTAATTACACCTCCCTTCTTCTCGGGGTGGTGTCTCCATTCCTCTTTCAGAGGTTCCTTCTGTGCAGCCCCGCTCCTCGGGGTTGCTTACGTCATTGCCTGGAGTCTCGACTCGGGCTTCCCCGTTTCGGGGGATAGCCTATGTCATCTCATCAGTGCCTTCCTCGCTATGCAGCTCCACCCCTCGGGGCTGTCTCTGCAGCATACCTCCTGAACTTCCTGCCTCGTGCTCCCCGCTCCTCGGGCCTACCTAGAGCCGCTCTTTCAGAGGTCCCTGCTCTGGCACTTGCTCTCCAGCTCAGCCTGTATCCTGTGGAATACCTCTGCACTGTGACTTTCACCCCGCTCCTCAGGACCTCCCCACAGATGTCTCTCTACAAGCGCCTGCTGCACCTGACCTCACCTTCCGATGGTGAGGACCTGGGGGGCTCCCCCCCTCAGGTGGCATCAACCCTCACCATGGGCCAAGGGTCTACGAAACCCACGAATCCTAACAGCTGTAAGATGGGCAGGATTTGGCTCTGCTCTGAATCAGAGGGTGGGGGTCAGACCAGATATTCCTGTACCCATCAGAGCAGCTCAGAGTGGTAAGGACTGTATCATATGCAAACCAGAGACCTGCATGAGCATATTATCTAAGAGCTGTTGGTGCCTCACTAAAGATTTTTCTAGAATCATGCAAGAAGCCTGCTGATTTCTCTTAGAGACTTTGCTGTTCATCATGGTTCCTCTAGGGTTAAAAGCACTGCAGAGTTCAGGAAAACACAAAATCAGGAACCAAAATGTCTAGACACTTAGGAGGTATTGTATGAGATGTGGGGGATCAGCAATATGTGTTTGGTCAGGTTCTCTGAAATGAGAGAAAAAAGTATATTGCAAGGACAATATAACTGCTGGAATGAACAAAGAAAGGCAGAGTGGAAATTATAAAACAGGCAAGCAAAATCTGACTGTGAAATTTTGTTTACCTGAATACTCAATCAAATTCCTTGCAACCAGGCGCCAATTAATCAGACTCTCTGTGATAGCATTAGATTAGATGTTCTCCTGATTGCTCAGCTGTTCAAGCACTGGGATTTGTTCAAGAGGTCATAAATAAGGTTCAGACCTTTCCCCTTTAATGATATGTGCATTGATTCTGGTTAAGCATCCATGAAGAAAACTTCACATTGCCACATCGCTGGTGGTGATCAGGTGAGCCACAGAAATGACACCTTTTGGCCCAAGAGGGTGGAAAGCGCCCTCATACAATTTTCACGGTCCTCCTCCCTATTGATTTTAAAGCAAGAATACATTGCCTTGATAGGGGCTCGCCCTGCTGTGATTGTTGCGATTCATCCAACATCAAAAGGTTATGACATTATTGACTCATCCTCCACGGTAATTGGATAGCACAAAGGGAGTACCAGGTGAGCCTGCCAAAAAATAAAATTAGCTAAAAGAAAGCCAGTAAAGTCAGGCGATGATACCTTTATAAGGCTAATGAATGTTTAAAGGGGAAAGGTATTGTCCTGCCCCAGGGAAAAATAAACTATGAGGGCAATATTCAAAAGCCATTTAGACGGATAACTCACAAGTTATCCGTCTATATGTGGCATATTCAGCTGCTTATCCAGCTAAATTTTGGCCAGATAACTATTTATTTGGCTATAAATTAACCATATAAAAAAGGGGCATTCTGGGGAGGTGCTGAGATATCTGGCTAACATAACAGAATATCAGGTATATCTGGCTAGCTGGATAACTTTAGATCCGCTTCAGAACTGGTCTAAAGTTATGTGGCCTTCTGTGGCCGGATAAAGTGCTACTTAACCGGATATCTTGAAAAGACATCCGGCTCAGTAACCATTTTTAAAGAGTAGCAATCTGCCTGGTCTTGTAAGCCAGTGCCCGTCCCACTTTTACATTCATCAGCCTGCCTCCCCCACCCAGAAGGAAGAAGTACCGTGGCCTCCCCCCCCCCCCCCCAATCCCCCCTGCCCCTCCCCCATCCTCTGGATGCCTTTTTCATCTCAGCCGGAAGCGAGGAGCACTGGTGGTGCCGGGAGCGGGGCAGAGGATCCCTCGCTTCTGGCTGAGATGAAAAATGTATCGGCGAGGATGGGAGAGGGGCAGGGGATGGGGGAGTGGGCTCGACACTTCTTCTTTCTGGGTGGGTGGGTGGGAAGGTGGGGAGGGAGGCTGATAATTGTTTTGAATGTAAAAGTGGGATGGAGTCCGGCTCACAATTCCAGGCAGATCGCTACTCTTTAAAAGGATTTAGGGGGAAGTTGGGGGCTTGTATTATGCTTTGATGGGGGAGGAAGGGGACTGTGCAGCTTATGGTTTTTTTCAGTTTAGTTGTTAAGGACAGCTTTAGGCTGGTATGCTCAGAGGGAGATTTCTCCCGCTGAATATATCAGACAAGTTATCCAGCTAACCTTAGCCGGATAACTTATCCACTAACCGGCCTGCTGAATACGGACCCCTATACATTTTCCAAGGAAGGGACCTAACTCCTAAAAGCTTGCATTATCTACAGAGAGGGTAATTTTCAAAGGAAATTCTGGGGTAAAGTCGTGCTTTACCTGCGGAAGTGGTCCAAATTGGGCGACTGACACGCATGTAAAGTTACGTACAAACAGACTTCGTGTGCCTACTTTTACACGCATAGGAGAGAAACATTCCAGAAGGTGGAGTATGGGCAGAGTTGAGACTTGATTTTAAAATGTATTTTGCCAGGATAATTTTCAAAGCAAACTTGCGCATGTTGCAAGCATACCAGCAACCCGTTATAAAATTACCCCATAAAAATATTGCTACCCAACTACTTCCTAATTACAGTTTTCTATTTGTTGAGAGGGAATCATTGACTTTTGGCAGCAATTTTAGTGGGGAAAATATAAAATAAACTTCTGCAGTACGAGCCTCTCTTTTAATACAGACATAAGGTACCAGGTTGGGTTTTTTTACAGGATAACACTGCTTTGGATTTTTTGATGTAGTCAAGGTCTTGAAAACTTTGGTTCTCCCCACTAACTATAAATACATTGTTACAGGCTTCCTTTGGGAATTTTCTTTTGTTTAACATATGTCTTTCTTAGTTATGGAGGTCATTAAAAAAACACTCATTTCCAAAGCATAGTGCATGCTACTAGCAGTCATATTGAAACAGATATGATGGCAGATAAAGATATTCAGGACCTTCTAGCCTACCTGATTTCCTTCCTGTTACAGTGCTATAGACCAGAGCTCCCTAAACTTCCGGCCCCTGGCAACAAAAGCAGAAGAAGTTTGATCTGGCCCATGGCAGCGACAACAGAAGGAGTTTGTTCAGTCCTAAGTGGTGGCTCATTCCGATGCTACCATCAGCCCGGACACTTGAAGCTGGAAGTGCAAATGGCAGCTCATCAGAGCACTGTGTGTGGCTGCTGTGTTATTGTTTTGGGGGAGTGTCACAGCACAAGCCCAGAGAGTGTCAGGAAAAGCTTTAGACAACCCCAATAGGAAACTCTCAGAGCAAAGTAAAGTGAAGGAGAAAAGAACTACACATCCCAGCAGGCTTTGAGGTTGGGACCTAAGAGGGAACTCTGAGGGTGGAACCTTGGAGAGATGGGTGGCCCAGGGTTCCTCCCATAAGAGGCCAGAAGGAAGTGTGGTTTCCTCCCTTAGAACTATTACAAAGAAGAGACTGAAGAGGACCACACAAGTGAACCAGGCCAGGAAGCCTTCTGAAGGCAGGGCTGCCAGGAGTTAAGCCCCTGAAAGAATGTTACTAAGGGGAGATAAATGAAACCTTACTCAGAGGTTTGCCAAACAGTTGCAACATGGGGGTGGGACACTGCAAACTTGTCTAAAGAGAGATTAAAAGAGATTTTGTGTTTGGCTACAAGAGTTTTTTTCATGTTGCCTCATGGGAGGGTAAGGTAGCATAGCCCAGTGGGGCAGAGACACTAGAGAGAGGTTTATTTTGCTCCTTCCGCGTGTGTGCCTTTGTTTGCATGATTAAGGAGCCACGATCGTACATCCCTTGTCCTTCTATACTTACATTCAGGCCGATACAGTACCAGAGCGCACTGTTAGCCCGCATTTGGCTGCATGTTTTCGATGCGCTATTACCCCTTACTATATAAGGGGTAAAAATAGTGCGTCGAAAACGCGCGGCCAACTCCCCCGAAACTAATAGTGCCCGCAACATGCAAATGCATGTTGATGGTCCTATTAGTTATTCCCGCGCGATACAGAAAGTAAAATGTGCAGCCAAGCCGCACATTTTACTTTCAGAAATTAACGCCTGCCGGCACCGGGAAAGTGTACAGAAAAGCAGAAAAAAATGCTTTTCTGAACGTCTTCTGACTTAATATCATAGCGATATTAAGTCAGAGGCCCCAAAAATTAAAAAAAATTTAAAATTAAAAAAAAAAAAAATTAAAATGTGCCCGTGGGTCAGAAGACGGACGTTCAAATATGCTGACGTCCGTTTTCCGAACCTGTGGCTGTCAGCGGGCTCGAGAACCGACGCCGGAAAAATTGAGCGTCAACTGTCAAACCCACTGACAGCTGCCACTCCTGTCAAAAAGGAGGCGCTAGGGACGCGCCTCTTTTTACCGTGGGCCCTCATTTGAATACTTGATCGCGTGCCCAGGAGAGTGGCCTGGGCGCACGTTGTAAGAGCAGGCGCTCGCCTCGGAGTGCCGGCTCTCCAGCGGGATTTACTGTATCGGCCTGTTATTGCTTTATGGTGTGTCAGTTTTATGTTATTTTATTTATGTATATTAACAGTTGTAAACCATTTTGACCAACGTGTGTTGAAAAGGTGGTATATAAACACATTTAAATAAATAAATAAAATAAGTGCAAGACATTTAATTAGTGACACAATGAACTGACTCTGTGATAATACATTTGAGAACAGTTACAGTGAGGCAGACTTGACGCAGCTTCAAAGATTGTGAAGCAGCCAAGAGAGCCTGGATGAAGTGGACAGAGACTTGAACAGTGCCGAATAGTTATCAGATGTTGTGGCTGAAGATTAATATAATGTTCTTAACAGCCTACGAGTCTTTTGTGACTAACAAAGTGAGATGAGAGGATTTTTCCCAGAAATTTGAGCCCCAGAGTCCTGCAGTGAGGAGTAAACGGCGGGAGCTCCATATGTGTCCGGACTGAAAAGGATTACTGGTCAGCCGAGGACATCACAATTATGCTGTGCAGAGGGAGCCACTCAGGCCAAAGACAGGGAGTGAGGCTACAGTAGAGCCATAAGAACTTTTCAGTCGCTGTGGAAGGCAGTGCGGGCCACAGGAAGAAAAGCCTTGGGTTCTGGAAGGCTGCCAGGGAAAGCCAGGCGAGGATGGTGGATTTCCTGGATCTCCCAACCACACCACCAGAGCCATGGGGGAGGGGGCATGGACATCACCCCCTAAAGATGCAGGCTTTGGAGGCGCAGAGTGCAGAAATCCTCATTATAACCCAGACACCAAGTCCGAGTGTCTCCCCCCTGGATTAGGATCTCCAGAGGGCGTTGTTTCACTCATGCCAATCTGGCATGTTGCAAGAGAGGGGAGTGAGGGGAGGGGGAAAAGGGAGAAGGGATAAGAAAGGGAAAGGAAGTAGAGAAGCGACAAGAGTGTGTGTGTGGTGGATGTGAGTGAGACAGTGTAGCACACACAAACACCACATCCCACCATCCATCCACTCTCCACCCTCCCTGCCCCCTACTTCCCTAGGAGGATTTTCCATTTCTTACAGGTTCCAGTAATTCCTAACTGTAAATACATCCAGAGCTGGATTTACAGCTCTTGAACCCTTAGACAGAAGCTGGGGGTCCTAATCTGGGAATCCCTAAGCATGGGGATGGGGAATGGGTTTTGTCCCCTTCTATAAACCTGAAACAGCAGGGGCATATACCCACCCACATACTGCCTCGTTGGAGGTTGGTGCCCTCTGCAGGGTGGTCAGTGCCCTCTGTAGACCAGGCGCCACATTTAGCTGGATAACTCAGAAAACATTTGAGCACTCATCTGGCTAAATTCTAGCCAGATAATAAGTTAGTCAGCTACAATTTAACTGGATAAGTTAGGAGTATTCTAGGACCGTAACTAGATGGAATTGAATTAGCAGGATAAGTTATCCAGCTAACTCCAATATACAGTTAACTCTGGTCAGCCTGTAGACCTTGTTACGATTTCAACTGCTAAACAGCCTCACCATACCCTGACTATGATACCTCCCTACCAGCAGAGGCCTCCAGTGAACCCCGCTCAGAACTGTCCTCACTATGTCATCCCTAGTCTCATGACGTAGCCAATCTTGCAGCCTCCCCTCCACCAGGGGACCTCAATTAGCACACTCTCCAAGCTTCTCCTCTCTGTTCTTGCCATGCCTTGGTCTCTGTCCTATGAAATCCACCCTGCCATAGCCACCTTGTCAGTTCATGGAGTTACCTTTGGCTCTTTGTCCTGGCCTCTGTCTTTCTCGCTACTTTTCCTCTAGCCTTGCCTTGTGGCCTTTGGACCTTCTGCTCCTAGTCCTGCCTTGAGGCCTTTGGGCCTTCTGCTCCTAGCTTTGCCTTGCTTTGTGGCCATCTGGTCTCACTCTTTGCCATAACTTGCTGTGTGGGCATCCGGCCTTCTTGCTGCTTGCCTTGCCCTGTAGCCATCTGGCCTTCTTGCTTCTTTCCTTGTCTGTCTTGTGGCCTATCTGGCCTCATTCTGTTACGTAGTGGCCTATGGGCCATATGCTTAGCTGCCTTTAGGCATATTCGTTCTGTGATCTGTGTTCCCTTGCTCAGCCTCTGTTCTGTCTTGTTCCAGTCCTGTCCTATCTCTGTCCTGCCCTGTTCTAGTCTGGTGTTGTTGCATCCTGTCCCTATCCTTGCCCTGTCTTTGCTTACAGACCCTGCCTTGCCTGATCCAGCCTGATGACAGCCTTGCCTGGTCCAGTCTGTCTATAGCTTTGCTGGATCTAGCCAGCCCACAGCTTCGCCTAATCCAACCGGCCCACAGCCTCGCCTAGCTCAGCCTGTCCACAGCTTCGCCTAGTCTAGCCTGTCTGAGCCTTGCCTGGTTCAGCCTGTCCACAGCTTCACCTAACCCAGACTGTTCATTGCCTTGCCTGATCCAATCTGTTCTCAGACATCCCATGTACTGCTGCTGCATTTGAATCCTACTGGTCCCTAGCACCCAAAGGCCCAACCTGCGGGGAAGGGGGCTAGTTAGGGAGAAGACTGACCTATGTTCCATCCTGTCATTCTGCCCTCGAGCGATGTTCCCTGAACAGGGAGTGCGTAACAGACCTGCCCTAAAATTAGCTGGATAAATATATCTAATATCTAGCAAACTTTAAGACAACCAGATATATTCAGTGGCTGAATATATGGGATAAATTAGCTGGATAAGTTTACCCAGCAGCTGGATATGGAC
This sequence comes from Rhinatrema bivittatum, assembly GCF_901001135.1. NCBI lineage: Eukaryota > Metazoa > Chordata > Amphibia > Gymnophiona > Rhinatrematidae > Rhinatrema > Rhinatrema bivittatum. The sequence goes on from NC_042617.1 coordinate 299,145,405, forward strand.
CTCCTTGTGTTTGAAGCTCTGTTTCCCCTTGCTCCTGCAAATAATAATAGTCCTACTCTCTGACCCCATCTATCAGCCCCCACCTCCCCCACCCCTGGATGGATTTGGCTGAAATTTGACAGGGGCACCAACCAACATATCCATCCATAGAGAGGGCCCCGATACATGCTTATAGATGGACAATCACTGTGACAGCAAGAGGTGCTTTGCACTGACAAAATGCACCTAGAAGCCAGTGCATGCCTGAAGCTTCTCACCTGAAGCGGGTCTCATCACATCTCAGAGAAGAGAACACAAAAATGAGCGTGCGGTGACAGAAAGAAACTGCCTGACCGTTCTCGTGGAACTGGTAGAGCCATTTCTTCAAGCTTCTTGGCTGGCATGCCCATGTTACCTCATCTCACCCAATCTCATGCATCCTGGAGGGAGATGCCAATGTTTCCATATAAAAGAAATGAATTATTAACTTTAAAAACTAGGCACCATCACCCCACACGCCACACAAATTAATTTCTTTATGAGGAACCCTTCATGCAAATCGACATGATAAAAAAAAAGATATAAACAACTGCATACTCTTAGTCTTAATATCTTTAATATTACTGAATTTCAAGATAACATCAATGCCGAAAGCACAAATGATAATAAATAAAAATGTAAAAATCCATTTTGGATGAAGTCTAACAACAAAATTCTTGTCGTGCTTGCGTGGTGCTCATGCCGTCACTTATGTCCGATATCCTAAAACGCCCCTGACAAACAGGGTTCTATAGTCTCCCCCAGAACAACTCCCCTCTTCTTAATAACACAAACCTCTAAAGAGTCTTATTGGGTGAACAAGTGAAGTTCTTGCATCCCTGTAACCAGCCTGTTGCTAATACTGCTGATCCAAAGCCACTTGGGCCCAACAGACACAAACCTTAAGATCACAGCTTTATAGTGAGACCTCACAATCTATCTACAACTCAAAAATATTAGAGAACAGGCAGCGGTAAACAGTGCTTTTGCAGTTCTGATGGCTGCTACATATTCCCTGGAGTTTGAGTTCCCTGTACCTTATAGTGGTTTTGTTTTTTAAAAGACTAAATTGAACCTACCTGCAACTCAAAAAATTGTAGAAGTAAGCCCTGCTTTTACAGTTCAGATGGTAGAAACACAGCAAACCATGCTTAATCCCTTGTTTCCTACATTGTGTTACTATTTTCTTTTGTTTTTATTCTACGAACGAGAAAACACATTTGCACATTATAAATAGCTTCCAAAAAATGTTAACAATCAAAATTGGTGAGCTAAAATAGGCACTTTCTGACATTTAACAACATTAAAAACTATCTAGAGATTCAGAGAGCATACAGGCCGCGTTTACGCCTGTCACATTCTACTGGAGTCTGAGTGCTCTGTGCAGGATGTCATGGGCATCGGCCATTTACTAACATTTAAAACCTAAACCCGCAGGGTGCATACGCTAGATATCCATGTAACTTTACTCTGGTCCTGATGAGGAGCAAGTCTGTAGATCTCAGGTTTTAAGGCTTATAGAACAGGGTGAGGGGGTCCGGATCAACTGGAGGGCATGCAGGATGAAGTACCAGAGGGGTCTGAAAGACCTCGCTATTAACTGGACAAATTGGTGGACTAATTGCAAAACTGGGAATATGCCTCGTGCGAGCGTGTTTTGAAATTCACTAACATAACATGCGTGAAGAGGTTCATAACCCATTTGTTCTGGATTCATCTGACTATCCTAAAGAAAAGGAAATTACCAGGTAAGTAGTAATTTCTGAATATTTCCCATTGGAATGAGATTACGTATTTTGTCTGATTTATTGTAATTTAAGGGCCTCATTTACTAAACATTTTTCCCATAGACACAGAATGGGAGAAAAATCTTAGTAAATCAGACGTGAAGTTAGTCCACAAGCATTTACTTAACTGGGATTTCAAATTTTTTCTCATATAAAGGACATTTAAAAATATAAATATCCTACTGAAACATAAAATAATTTCTGACTTGAAAGAATAGAAAGCCTACTGCTTTTATGAGCAGGCAGAAACCATTTACTTAAAATGAATACACTTACACATTAATCATTATACTTTCTTCAACATATATCTTGCCTAATCCTAGCTAACTTATAGGATCATTTATCAAAATGCATTATGGAGTTAACGCATGTGATAATGCGTTAACACACGCATAAGGTATAGTAGCGCATGGAGCAAGTGCAAATTTTTGAGGGGGGGCAGGATCAGGGGAGGAATTTGAGCAGGTTTTAGTTAAATTAGGGGCCATATCGCACGGTTTTAACTCCGGAAATAACTACAGCTTTTTCCTTAAGCTGTGCAATATGTCCGAAATGGCCATAACACAGTTCACGATACATTTTTGGAATTGCATGTTGGCCATTTCTGGGCTTGGGGAGAAGGGGCAGAGTAGAGAGAGAGAGAGAGCCTCTGGGGAGGGCCTCACTGTGCACCTATTTATATTTATATAGGAGGGCCACCTGTTAGGTCGAGGTGAGGTGTTAGTGGTGGTTTAGGGTTTAGGGGCCTGTTTCGCATGTGGAGTGTTATCTCATCCTAGCTTGATGGTACCCTGTTATAGCGTCCATCAAGCTACTGTGAGGCAACATAATAGAAAATTCATCTTTGTGAGACTTTCCTCACTCCAAATGACGTCAAATCTTCACCAAGGTGTACTGTGCTGTTCGTATGTCTCACTCTACATGCAAAACTGGCCCCTAAACCCTAAACCACCACTAACACCTCACCTCGCCCTATTAGGTGGCCCTCCTATAGAGATATAAATACTTAACTACTATGAGGGCCTTGTGGATAGTCTCAGTCTCTCTCTCTCTCCCCCCTTATTGCAGGATGTGAAAAATAGGGATTATCACATTACCACATGGACTAGACCAAACACACTCCTTTTTCATAAAGCATGCATTATTAACTTTTCTTGATGATGAATGGTGGGGTAAATTGCATAGCAGCATTTCTTCCTTTATTTGTGCTTACAGAATACCACTTATTAAAATGTGTCTACACTGAATGAGAAAGTGTTTCATAGAAGGTTTCAATTTGACCCATAGTGGTCAGGTTCAGACCCCCAAGGCGGTAAGAACATAGGCCTGGATTTTCCATTCTCTGCGAGAATGGAAAATCCTGGCGGTAACGGGGGGGGGGGGGGGGGTCTACCCTTTGTCTCGAACTGAGACTAAAGCTATGTCTGACTAAGTCCGAGAAAACCTGGTTAAAGGATTCATTTGGCCTTCCGACTCTCCCGCAGGGGCGGGATTCTTTTTTGTGGCAAAAAAGACGGTGCGCTCCGCCCGTGTATCGATTACCACAGGCTTAATGCCATCATCCGAAAGGACCGCTATCCCTTGCCACTTATCTTGGAACTATTTGACCACCTACAAGGAGCCTGCATCTTCTCCAAGCTAGATCTCTGGGGGGCGTATAATCTGATTTGAATCAGGAGCGGCGACAAGTGGAAAACCACCTTCAACACCAGAGACGGGCATTATGAGTATCTTGTTATGCCTTTCGGCCTCTGTAATGTGCCCGCGGTTTTTCAGAACATGATGAATGAGGTATTTTGAGATATGCTCTATGAATGCGTAGTCATCTACCTCGACGACATCTTGATTTTTTCCCGAGACCTCGCCACCCATCGCCGAGATGTCGCACGGGTGCTCCAATACCTCAGAGACCATCAACATTTTTCAAAACTGGAGAAATGTACTTTCGAACGAGAGAGCCTGCCATTTTTGGGCTATATAGTCTCAAAACAGGGCTTTTTCATGGATCCGGAGAAACTCGCCAGTATTCAACGTTGGCCACAACCAAGTGACCTCAAGGCCTTACAAAGATTTCTTGGTTTCGCTAACTATCGAACTTTCATCCATAACTGTGCCAGCCTAGCCGCACCTCTTACGGCCCTGACTCGGAAGGGAGCCAATCCTAAACTATGGCCTCCGGAAGCCCAGGCAGCCTTTCAGTCCTTAAAGGCAGCCTTCTTTGACAGACCCCCAGAGGCCTTCATCGTGAAAGTAGATGCCTCTTCTGAAGGGATGGGGGCCGTTCTAAGCTAACATTCCCCCACTGTTTCGCTACATCCCTGTTCTTTCCTGTCTAAGCAATTCTCACCAGGTGAAAGGAATTATGGTATCGGAGATAAGTTGCTCGCTATAAAACTCGCTTTTTAGGTGTGGCGACCCTGACTGGAAGGGGCACAGCATTGCATCACCATATACTCTGACCACAAAAATCTAGAGTATTTGCACCAAGCCCAGCACCTGAATCCACGACAGGCCCAATGGGTCCTCTTCTTCTCATGGTTCAACTTTGTGCTCCGGTACCAACCGGTGACCAAGAATATCAAAAGCAGATGCCTTGTCCCACTCATTCATCCCTGACAACGTTCCAGAGCCACAACGCCATATCATCGATCCTGCTCATGTGCAGCTCACTACCACTGTCTCCGTAATGCTGGGGAAGACAGTTGTGCCCTGCCAACTACAGGAACTCCATCCAGCGGTTGTACTGGTGGCCCACCATGAGAAGAGACTTCCAAGCTTACGTGGATGCGTGTTCGGTATGCATACAGCAAAAACCATTATCTGGTTGACCTAGGGGACTACTGCAGCCCCTTCCAGCGCCTAAAGAACCCTGGACGCACATATCCACTGATTTTATTGTGGATCTACTACCCTCCGAAGGTAAGACCACCATTTGGATAGTGGTCAATCACTTTTCCAAGATGGCACATTTTGTCCCGCTCCCAGGGCTTCCTTCAGCTCCTCAACTCGCACAGCTCTTCGTACAGTATATCTTTTGTCTTCATGGCCTCCCCAAACACCTAGTATCTGACCACAGCACCCAGTTCACAGCGAAGTTTTGGAGAGCGCTCTGCAAGAAGTTCGATATCACCCTTGACTTCACTACGACCTATCATCCTCAAGCGAATGGCCAAGCAGAGAGGATGAATCGGACTCTAAAACAATTCCTCCGCTCCTATGTCAATACCCAACAAGATGATTGGGCCGCTCTGTTGCCATGGGTAGAGTTTGCCCTCAATTCTCACATCTCGACTAGCACCAAGTCGTCACCCAAGTTGTGTACGGAAGGCTGCCACTTCCTCCTCTTCCAATCCCTCTGACAGTTCCCTCACCGGCAGCCCAGTTAACCACACAGGAGTTACACAAACTTTGGGAGGACACCCAGCGACTACTTAAGGAGGCTAGCAGCCTAGCTAAACAAAACCTGGCGCACATCATAGGCCTGCTCCCCAACTCCAACCCGGAGACAAAGTTTGGCTTAGCATGCGCTTCATCTGCTTAAAACTCCCCTCCATGCGATTGGCCCCTCGCTACATCGGGCCCTTCCCAGTGCTCCGCCGTTTAGGACCAGTGACCTACCAACTACAGTTACCAACGTCGTTGAGGATCCATAACTCCTTCCATATCTCCCTCCTGAAGCCAGTAGTACTTTCCTGGCCCACCAAGAGGCTTCCAGAACCTCAGCCATTAGCCTCGGAGGATGACACAGTCTACCAAGTCCGCGAGGTATTAGATATTAGGAAAAGAGGCTGGAGGTGGGAGTATCTACTCACCTGGGAGGGGTTTGGACCAGAGGAAAACTCCTGGGAACCTGCCACTAACATTTTGGACAGAACCCTCCTGCAAGAATTGCATAAGTCTCATCCCACCAAGCCTAAACCCCTTGGGAGGGGGCCTAGAAGGGGGGGTACTGTTAGGCCTACCAGCCTCTGGACATCTCCTCGCTCTTCCTCCCCTGCTCCTGCTCCTCCGGCAGCGGCGCGGGCAAGCCCCCGGCAGGGCCGACTCTCCCCCCATGCCACCGGGGCCACTCCACTCCTGCCGGAGGCAGGGCCGCCGCCGTCAGCCTCGGCCCCACCCCCTAGGTGCGCCCGCACACAGCCCACACAGATTTAAAGGGCCCGCAGCTGTGAGATGCTGCGGACCCCTCCTATTTACATTGGGAGCGGCCCTATTTATTTCCCAGTAGTACCTTTCCAGATGACTTGGCAACAGGTCTCCCTTGCGTGCTTTTGCTTGCTCCAGCGTTTGGATCCTGCTTCTGCCTTCTGTTCCTGTCTTCACCAGCCTGTTCCCATTCCTGTTCCTGCTTCTGCCTCCCTTCGCCTGTCCCGGACCCCGGTTCCTATTTTTCTTCTGACGGATCTCCCTGGCTTGACCCTTGGACTGGACTGGACCTCTCAATGCCCGATTGCCACCTGCCACTGACCACTGGACTGGACCTCTCATCGCCTGATTGCCACCTGCCACTGACCACTGGACTGGATCTTACTTTGCCTGCTTTCCGTGCCTTCACCTTCTCTTTCTACAGGGGCCCTCCTAAGTCCAGCCGGTCCCGGCACCCAAAGGCTCAACTCGCGGGGGATTGGTATTGGTGAATCTCCAGCTGGCCCCTGTCATCTGTCTGCCTCGCCTCCTGTCATTGGGATCCTGCAGCAGGTCGTCCTCCCAGGTAGCTCCAATCCCAACACAGGCCAAGGGTCCACATTTCCATCGACGTCATAACAATTCCGACCTATCCAACTTAGTAATGCCTTTGAGCTACTTAGACAGACTTATTCAGATGACTAGCAGCACTTATATGGACAAGTTTTGATTTATCTGGTTAAATAGCAGCAAGCAATACTTAGCCAGATAAATCTGAAAAGTACTACTTGTCTATCTAAGCAGTGGTTTTCGGACTTATCCAGCTATGTAAGATAGATGGATAAGTCTAAAAAAAAGCACTACTTAGATGGATAATTCTTAAAATGCTATTTATCCACCTAAGTCAGATAGCTGGATAAGTTTAAAAGTGCTACATATCTGGCTATCTGATTTAGCTGGATATGTAGCGCTTTTCATACTTATCCAGTTATCTGACTTAGCTGGATAAGTAGCGTTAAGACTTATCCATTTAAGTTGTTGTGTAGGCAGTCAGAACAGCCTCTGAAGGCCTTGCATTCTGAGGTAGCAGGATTTTCGTGTACCCTTGGGCCTCAACCCGACCCCAGACGGATCCAGGACCAAACCGAGGGTTGGCGACGTGTCCCAGCATGGCAGAACACGGTCTTACCCTCTGCCGGGCCTGCAAGCTCCCAGCGCCAACAACAAAATGATGTTGGTAGGTGAACGGTCCTCCGACCATTCCGAGCCCTTTCGGACCTGCCGCAGGGATCGGCATGGAGCAGCAGGCCGGCCTGAGGAAGAGGACAGATGGAGGCCTTGACACGAAGACATGACACCAAGGTTGATGCAATGGCATCACAGACGAGGGTTGAAGCGAAGACATGACACCAAGGCTGTTGAAGACTTGACACCAGGGCTGTTGAAGACATGACACCAGGGCTGTTGAAGACATGACACCAAGGCTGATGCAACGGCATCAGAGACGAGACGAGGAACTTGACGAAGTCCAGACGAGACGAGAAGCTGGGCAGGTAGACATTGGCACTGTCTCTCAGGGCGCCCTACTCAACCCACCTTCACGGGTGGACCCAATGGGCTGGTCGCGGACCACCCTGTCCCACTGCACGCCCTACACAGCCTGAGGAGGCTGGTCGCAGACCACGTGGAGAGCGGGACAAGCGCAGGGAAGAATCCAGCCGAGGCAGAACTTCGACGATGAAGCCGATGTCATCCAAAGCACCACAAAGGCTGGCAGGACAAGACGGCTCAGGAGCACAGGACACCAGTCCACTGCCAGCATCTCCCATGATGGCGACCCATCACCCGGAGATCCACGGCTGACAGAACAGAAGGCTCCGGAGTAAGAACGAACACCAAGGAGGGCTAAAACACCAGGAAGCGAGACATCAGGAGATGAGACACCAGGACACCTGGACGGAGACCTCAGGCAATGAAGACATGGCATGACGAGATGACAAGATGAGACGAGGAGCTCCATGAAGAAGACAGAAGACCTGACGGAACTCTGGCAGGCAGGAGCCTCCAGGACTGAAGACACTCCGATGCAAGGCGAAGAGCAATTGCAAGACCAGCCCTTTTTATAATCTACGCATATCGTTTGCAGGCAGGTTATAAAATACTGTAACAACTTTGCACACACCCATATACATGTATATGTGGGTGCACATGCAGCAGTTTGAAAGTTACCTTCCTTGTATACATGCTCAGCAAGTTACAATTTCTCCTTAGAGGGCATAACTTGTGCACATACATTTAGGTGCTTACTTTTTTAAAATAAAAAAAAAAGAGAATGTGCATAAGTGCTAACTCTGCTCCAACTTTACCCCTTGGAATGCCTCTGATCAGTTTGTGTAAACGTACATGCGAAACTGGGTTACATGCATACATTTATGCAAACATAGTCCTGGACAATTTTGTAACAGCCATTTATGCACAGAAATCTAGGCGTTATGAATGTGAATGGATTTGAAAATTACCCTCCCAAGTCACACCTGGAGGTCACATCAGTAGTAGTTGAAAAAGGATTCTATTCAGTGAAAAAATTAGGAAGCTGTACTCGCTTCAGTATAATCCCTTGCAGAAGGTCAGATGTGCTGAAGGCTTATTTTCCCATTTTGGGTCCAAGTCATCAAGATCTTTGCCCATAGACACAGGATTGGAGAAGAACTTTAGGGGGGTTGATATGCAAAAGATTCACCCAGCTAAATTTGGGTTTCAGCCAGGTAAGTTTACCTAGTTAAAAATATTGCCTCTCTAAACTACTAAATTTGTGCAGTTAAAAATGGAAGCCACACAAATTTAGCAGGCTACAAAAGGAACCAGGTCAGAGGAATTCCTGGGGCAGGATCTCAAATGTAGCCAGTTAGTGCAATATTGAGTACTAACCAGCTAAAATTAGCTGAGCAACTTCGGCAGCACAAACAGAAGGCCTAACTCTTTCTACTCAAATGCTGAATGAATAGCTAGCAGTCTTGAACAGGGGTAATGAGGGATTTCAAGATGGCTACCTAGATGGCTGCGCAAACTCTGAAGCCCACTGCTTCATATTTTCCTTAGGTTATATTTCCTTTACTTATGAGGTAAAATAAGGCAAAGCAGAGGACTTATCCCATAGCCCCAGCAGTAACCTCTGCAGCGGGAACGATAGACTCCATTGTGATGCGTGGCGTGCACCAACTGCATATGGAGAAGTTGAGGAGTCAGAGGGGAGAATCTGAGCCCTCATCTCCTCTAGGCACTAGTGTTTCTCTAAGCCCAGATGAGATAGCTCCTTCTTTGGACTCTGCAACCACTCGTTCTTCCCAGGCTCAGCTCACACAGTCGCTGGGAGAAGACGGTGGGGCTGCAGTGAGTGTGGGGGGAACAGAGGAAGAATTGATTTTGGCAGCTCCAGAGACCTTATTGGGAACCTGGGAGAATTAGCTGTCAGGTGATGGGGACCAGGAACCCTTCACAGAGGTCAGGTACTTGTGACTTCTGCTTTTATCCAGGATGTGCAGCAAGGCTTCTGCCTGGAGAAATAAACAGTTTTTATTTTGAAGGAGATTTGGAAAGCCATAGAAGATCTTGATAAGGTTGTCCTTGCTCAAACCTCATTAACAGTGGAGAAAAATTCTACTTTGGATACTAAAATGGCTGCCCTTCAGAAATTTAAGCAGGACACTAAGAACCGTTTGAGCGTGAGAAAAAGGTGAATCAAATCATTGGGACTCAAGAGGCTATTATTAAATATATACAGGTAAATTTTCAAAGAAATCATGCATGTAAATGTAACATTCTATCATAGCAATTTTCAAAAACCATTTATGCAGGTAAATCCTAGGGACAATTCAATGGCCTATATTGTAGCAATTTTCAAAAGCCCACTTACACAAGTGAAAGTGCATTTACACGTGTAAAACCCAATTTTTCGCATGTAAAATACTTTTGAAAATCAGGCCCAATGTGTTCAATGTTGGAGAATCTGGAGAATTCAGTTAGAAAGGGCAACTTGCCATTTATAAATTTTCTCAAGCTGCTTTAGATTGTTGAAAACATATTTGGTAGAAATCTTAAAAGTTCCTTGACAATCAATTCCTCCTCTGACTGTCGACGAAGTTGACTGTCCTCGAAAGCTCATGCTTTAATAAACTGGTTACTCTATAGCGTGCTACTCGATTCCTGCCATTTTTGCCACAGCAGACTAACATGTATTTATTTATTTATTTATTTACTACTTGGCTGTTTCTCTGAAGATTTTTAGATTTAACCGCAGTTCTGGAGTCATCAGATACATTTCTGGCTAATCCACTTCTCTGATAACTGACTTCAGCCTTGGAGCCGGATAGAGATTGGCTATTGAAACTTTTTTCAAATACTGTAATGAACTTTTTCGTTAGTTGAAAGTGAGGATTTTTCCAGATGTTGCTAAAGTTATCCAGAGAAAGAGGAAATCATTTTCTGCTTATCAGACCCAGAATTCTTCACTTAGGGGCATCTTTTTTCTTAAAATGCCCATAAAAATGTTTCATTAAATTAAATAATGTTTCCTATATTTTTTTTTAATCTAAGCAATTAACTTTCTTCCCGAGTGATAAATATGTCCAGCAAGGCCTGTTGGATTCATGGACCCTTGGGCTGGCTAGGACAGCTGGTGGCTCAACTGAGGAGATACCCAGTGGGTGTCGAAGCCGGGAGGCGGCACAGACAGGAGACCAAGAGATCTTCACCACTGGAGACCCGAGGCCCCCCCAGGAGGAGCCCGTGAGGACCCGGGCCGCTTGGACTTACGAGGCGGTATCCAGGGAATGGACACGAAAAGCTGGAGCCAGGAGGCCAACTGGAACTTCACCACTGGAAGTTCGCGGTCCCCCCGAGAGGAGCTCATGAGGACCCGAGCCGCTTGGACGTAGGCGAGGCCTCCTGGACAAAGCCGAAGTCGGAAGCCAAAGGATCCGAAGCAGCAACTAGCAACTCTTACCAGAGTGAACCTCGTTGCAAGGCAAAGGCCCAGGCCTAGCTGCAGGGTTTAAATACCCCTGCAGCGTCTGACGTCATCTGGGGGCTGTCCTGCCTGTTCCCGCGCTGGCCCCTTTAAATCTGGAGCTCCTGTGCGCACGCCTAGGGGGCGGGACCAGCCGCGACGGATCGGCGGCGTCTCCCTCGAGGAGGGAGTGCTGCGGGAGAGACCCCGACAGGGCCTGCTGGCCGGGACGGAGCAACAGCTGGCCGGACTGGCCCCGAGGTGAGTGGAGGGACTGGGGCTCGGCCCGGTACCATAACAAGGCCATTCTTTGGCTGTAGGTTTCTCTGCTAATACCCATACCTGAAACCCAGGGAATTTGCATCAATTGCAGGGACTCAGGGGAATGACTAGAAAATCTCAGTTTACAGCTCAGCCTGTACCCTGTATTGGGACCCTTACTTTTCACTATATTTATAAATGATCTGGAAAGAAATACGACGAGTGAGATAATCAAATTTGCAGATGACACAAAATTATTCAGAGTAGTTAAATCACAAGCAGATTGTGATAAATTGCAGGAGGACCTTGTGAGACTGGAAAATTGGGCATCCAAATGGCAGATGAAATTTAATGTGGATAAGTGCAAGGTGTTGCATATAGGGAAAAATAACTCTGCTATAATTACACAATGCTGGGTTCCACATTAGGTGCTACCACCCAAGAAAGAGATCTAGGTGTCATAGTGGATAACACATTGAAATCGTCAGCTCAGTGTGCTCCGGCAGTCAAAAAAGCAAACAGAATGTTGGGAATTATTAGAAAGGGAATGGTGAATAAAACGGAAAATGTCATTATGCCTCTGTATCGCTCCATGGTGAGACCGCACCTTGAATACTGTGTACAATTCTGGTCGCCGCATCTCAAAAAAGATATAATTGCGATGGAGAAGGTACAGAGAAGGGTTACCAAAATGATAAGGGGAATGGAACAGCTCCCCTATGAGGAAAGACTAAAGAGGTTAGGACTTTTCAGCTTGGAGAAGAGACGACTGAGGGGGGATATGATAGAGGTGTTTAAAATCATGAGAGGTCTAGAACGGGTAGATGTGAATCGGTTATTTACTCTTTCAGATAGTAGAAAGACTAGGGGGTACTCCATGAAGTTAGCATGTGGCACATTTAAAACTAATCGGAGAAAGTTCTTTTTTACTCAACGCACAATTAAACTCTGGAATTTGTTGCCAGAGGATGTGGTTAGTGCAGTTAGTATAGCGGTGTTTAAAAAAGGATTGGATATGTTCTTGGAGGAGAAGTCCATTACCTGTTATTAAGTTCACTTAGAGAATAGCCACTGCCATTAGTAATGGTAACATGGAATAGGCTTGGGTTTTGGGTATTTGCCAGGTTCTTATGGCCTGGATTGGCCACTGTTGGAAACAGGATGCTGGGCTTGAAGGAAGTTTGGTCTGACCCAGTATGGCATTTTCTTATGTTCTTATGTTTTGCCTCAGTAAGCCTGCAGAGAACAGAAGTGGGTAAGTCTGGAGCAAGCAGCATGTGGGGAGAAACTGCAGGGGGGCTGCAACACACACAAAACTCAGTTCGCAGCTGTGATTCCGGGCCATGGGACTCACTCAGCTAAAGGTAGAGAGAGGATGTACAAGTCACGGAGCTGTGACTTACAGGGGGTGGGAGCAAAAAGAGTGCTGGGGTCAGGGAGAGAGGACGGGGAAGTATGCTGGGGGGTCATCTCTGCAGAGGGGACAGGGGATAGTGGTGGGTGAGAGAGAGAGAGGATTACTTGAGATGGGTGGGGGTGCAAGGGAAAAAGCTGATGCATTATTCCATTCCTCATCCCACCCCCCCCCCCCAATCAACAGCAATCTCAGGGGGACCACAACTCAGAAGTTCCCAGGTATGCTGATACCATTGATTCGGCATGCGCTCATATATATTTAATTGTTTGCTGCCTGGTTTTCTTGTTTTTTCTTCAGTATTGTATTATATACATTTTCCCTGTGAATGTGGTATTGTGATACTTAGGACTTGAACCTGGAGCTCCTCATAGATTACGATTAGGCCTTTGTTAATCTTTCCTTGTGTACGTTAGACTGATGTGACTCTTACATTGGCTTGTCAGGTATTGTCTTCTTGAAGTTGTATTACTTGAAATTAATAAATTCTAAGTTACAAAATAATTGTTGAGAGAGTAACTTTAGCCAGATATTTAGCCACACAATTGGCTGGGTAAGCGCGGCTGAATAACCATTGAAAAGGTAAATGTATCTGGTTATCTAATTTGCGCTGCGGATTTCTGAAATTCTGTCCCTTAGTGAATGAGAAAAATGCTTAGTAAGGTCTGGCTGAGGGCCTGGAGTTCCTTCCGGAGAGGAGGAATTCACTCCCTCCCTAAAAAAAAAAGGGCAACGTAAGAGAAATCCATGCTTTATTTGCACGGGGGATGGGAAGGGGTGTTGCAAAAAAAACCCACCAGTTCTTGTTGTGAAAGGAATTGTTAACAGTGTATGGATGCATGAAGGGAGCCATGCTAAGAATTACCATTTATAGATCATCTTGAACAGGTTCTTTGCACCTATGGGCTTGTTGCTTCTGCTTTTCTTAGAGAAATTTGAACTATAAGCCTATAACAACAATGGGGCAGAACCAGAACTGGCTCCATCTATCCACTATGACGTAGAGCCAGTTCTGGTTCTGGTAACCCTTCCCCCCAAATCATGCAGGGTACAGAGACCGCTCGGTTCTCACGCCAGGCCCCAGTCTGTGTTTAGAATATAAATGTGCCTCTTTTTGAACAGAAAGCTGGGAGCTGTGCAGCTTAATTTTCTACTAATGACAGAGTAATAAGCTCAGTCCTAGAAGACGCTTCTGGGAGCACTTACATGGGAAGTTTTTTTAAACGGTATAACAAGATTAGCTCTTTTTATAAACATCTTACTGATAAGTGTACTTGGGTTCAGTTTGTAATCGGAATTAATATTAGGATTAATGCATGTGATGTTGAAATAGTAAAACAACTGATCAAGCTAAAGAACAGATGAGGCGTTGCTGTCTCTAAAATGAGCTCTCTCCAGTGCTATTGTCCAATATTTCTTGACTAAGAATCTCCAGTTTCAACTCATAACTCTCCATCTCTTCAGCCTTCTGTGTACCCAGGGAGGTGCTAGCTCTAGGTTTGGCCACACTGCTAACTTTATCCGGCTAACTTCACTGGCCAGACAGCTGCCAAAAATGGACCCTGTGATACGATGTCAAATGCAACAAATTTATTATAACAATTATAAAATAAGTATAAAAGATTTTTAAAACAACATATTTACATTAAATATCTCTGCAACTTCACCACCTCCAAAGGCAAACACTAACCTTAAGACTATGGGCCAGAAAGGCTGATTGAGGTTCCACATGGCCCCTCGTGTGACGGCAGCAGTTGTGGCTCTCAGGTCATGTACCTCTCTCACCAGGTTGGTATTAATTGTATCTAGGCTCTGATGCCCCCCCCCAGCACACAGATGAATGTCTGTGCGAGGTGGCTCCAGTGTTGCCAGAAGCCGTGACTTCCCTCCCAGGGTCTTGCAATCAGGGCAGGTCAGAAGTCCGGTCTGTTCTCCCTGCCGCAGGGCGCCACTTTTTAAAGGCCCCCCCCCCCAGCACACAGATGTGAGGTGGCTCCGATGATGCCAGAAGACCCTCCCAGGGGCCCGCGATCAGGGCAGGTCAGAAACACAGTCCCGGGTGAGGCTGATTCTGTCCTGGTTTTGCCCCAGTCCATCAATGGATGCATTGTGCAGTTCCTGCTTTTCCTATGCAGCTCCCATTCAGGTCAGTTCTTTGGCAAAGGGGCAGAAGGTCTTAGCCACCTTCTCTGATCCAGACTATAATATTACTCCAGATATCCTGCTTAGGCCGAATCTCTTTTCCCAGGCCTTCCCTATGGAAGGACAGAGTCCCAGATGATACCATTTTGTGAAGAGAGGCACCCCCTTTCCGAATCCTCAAGCCCTTTAAATCACTCTATTGTACTCCTCCCCCACCTGGACCAGATGGTTATACATCCCAGAGTGCTGAAAAAAATTGGAAAATGAAATTGCATACCTACTGTTAGTAATCTGTAAACTATCATTAAAATCAGCCATAGGATTTGTAAATTGGACGGTGGCCAGTGTAACACCAGTTTTTAAAAAGGGTTCCGGGGTGATCTAGGAAACTACAGACTAGTGAGCCTGACATCAGTGCCTAGAAAAATGGTTGAAATTATTCTAAAGAACAAAATTATTGAACATATAGATAGACATAGTTTAATAAGACAAAGTCAACATGGATTAGCCAAGTGAAGTCTTGCCTCACCAATTTTCTACATTTTTTTTGATGGCGTGAAACAACATGTGGATAAAGGAGAATCAATTGATATAGTGTACCTGGATTTTCAGAAAGCATTTGACAAAGTCCCTCATGAGGAAATTAAAAAGTCATAGGATAGGGGCAATGTTCTATTGTGGATTAAGAAGTGGGTAAAAGACAGAAAACAGAGAGTAGGGCTAAATAGTCAATTTGCTCTGTGGAAAAAGTTGAGTAGTGAAGAGCCCTAGGAATCTGTACAAGGACCGCTGCTGTTTAACATATTCATAAATAACCTAGAAATGGGAATAACGAGTTAGGTGATCACATTTTCTGATGAATCAAAATTATTCAAAGTTGTTAAATCACAAGAGGATTGCGAGAAATAGAGAATATCATAATGCCTCTATATTGCACCTTGAGTATTGTGTGCAGTTCTGGAATGAGAAAAGGTACAGAGAAGGGTAACCAAAATGATAAAGGGGATGGAACGATTCCCTTATGAGGAAAGGCTAAAGAGGTTAGGGTTCTTCAGTTTGGAGAAGAGATGGCTGAGGGGAGATATGATAGAGGTCTATAAAATAATGAATAGATTGGAACTGGTAAATGGAAATCTATTGTTTACTCTTTCAAAAAGTACAAAGACTAAGTGAAGTTACTAGATAGATAAATAGGAGAAAATATTTTTTTTACTCAACACAATTAAACTCTAGAATTTGTTAGAGGATGTGGTGAAAGCGGTTAGTGTAGCTAATGGGTTAAAAAAGGGTTTGGAAAAGTTTCTGGAAGAAAAACCCATAAGCCATTATTAAAGTGGATTTGTGGAAATCCACTGTTTAACCCTGGGATAAGCAACATGGAATCTATCAACTGTTTGGGATCCTGCCAGCTACTTGTGACCTGGATTATCCATTGTTGGAAACAGGATACTGGGCTTGACGGACCTTTGGTCTGAGCCAGTATGGCAAGTATTATGATCTTATGGATGCAGACACTTTTATGGACTCCAATGAGCTCTCCCAATGTAGAGTGATACATATTACAAACTCACCTATGGACAAATGGGCAGGATCTGTTGAGACATGGGACTCAAACTGCTGGCAAACAGACCTGTTGAGGCTGCCGCTGCCATGAAGATAAAGGGAAACACTGCGAGTAAGGGGCAGATTTTGGCACCTCCTTACTTAGAGAAATTTGAACTACAGGTCCATGGGGCAAAAACCAGACATGGTTCAGCCTGACCTGGATGACTTAGGTACCTCTGGGTAAACGTATTAAAGCCTTATGAGGACAGTGGAACTCTGATAACAATGATTTCTGGCTGGATTACAGATAAGTTAATAATAAGATCTTATATGATGTCTTTATTACATAATTTGCCCAGTAATGCTGAGCAGCCTGATTTGTTGGTAAGGTCAACTTGTCTCTCTCATGCATGTGGAGTTAATGTCAAAATAAAATGCCCTCCACAATTGTGATTATTCCTATCGGTTTGAGGCCTATATGCCACAATGACCCAGCCATTCAGCGCAAGTTAAGTTTATTTAATGCATTAAGAGCTTGATTTGTTAAGGCTTTTTTTCCCCATTCTGTCTCTATGGGAAAAAAGCTTAGTAAATGATGCTGTAAATATGTTTGCTAAAATCATGATAATATCACTAGCTTTATCAATCATCTTGTTTGTTTTTTTCTATTGCCTTTGATTATGAGAGGATAAAATGTTCTCCCTTTCCCTGAATGCATAAAATACGTGATAGCGACATCTCTATCATGCATGAAATTCCTTCCTTTGCACGGAAATGGATAGTATTATTGGAGCCAGAATTAAACTTCAGGCAAAAGCAGGGCAATATAAGGACAAAACACATTTAAGTTAGTTTGCTAGCCAAGTTTAAAGTCATGTCTCCTAGATGCCCAATTGCATCTCTTGCGGCTTCAGGAAGGGAAAAAAAATCCATGTTAAAAATTCTGCAAGATAAAAACTTCAGAAAGCTCTGTGTGGCATCCAACCAAAAGTCCTAATTTAAGAATCAAATCAAGGGTTCATAGTGGTCTTTGAAGATGATTTTGCTAGCAGGGACTGCGGATGTACTATAACGAGCTATTATTCTATCCTTGGGTTACCCAGCTGGGTGGGGCAGGGAGCGGAGCAGGATAAGGGGCATGGAACGGCTCCCCTATGAGGAAAGGCAAGGAAGTTAGGGCTGTTCAGTTTGGAGAAGAGACGACTGAGGGGGGATATGATAGAAGTCTACAAAATCATTTAAAGACTTGAACAAGTTAATGTAAATTGGTTATTTATTCTCAGATAATAGAAGGACCAGGGGCACTCCATGAAGTTAGCAAGTAGCACATTTAAAACAAATTGAAAATCCATTTTTCACTCAGTGCCTAGTTAAGCTCTGGAATTCATTGCCAGAAGATGTGGTTACAGCAATTAATGTAACTGGGTTTAAAAAAGGTTTGGATAAGTTCCTAGAGGAAAAATCCATTAACTACTATTACAGTAATTAATTAGCAATAGTAGCTTGTGATTTATCTAATGTTTGGGTACTTGCCAAGTACTTGTGACTTGGATTGGCCACTGTTGGAAACAGGATATTGCGCTTGATGGACCCTTGGTCTGACCCCATATGGCATATCTTATGTTCTTATGATAAGATGTGGCTGTAAGCAGGGAATGCTCCCTTTACTGTAAGGAGTTATTCGATCCTTACCACATGTCACGCTGTACAACTATATAGATAGCTAAACTCTCATTCAGCTTGCTACACAAAGCAGGCCCAATTCTTAAATGTATTTATTGATTTGATTTATATTCTGCTTTTTCAGCACTTCAAAGCGGAGTACATTCGGGTACTGTAGGTATTTCCCTATCCTCAAGAGGGCTTACAACCTAAATTTGTACCCAAGACAATGGAGGGTGAAGTGATTTCCCCAAGGTCATAAGGAGCAGCAGCAGGATTTGAACCCTGGTTTTGCTGTTTAGTAGCCCACTGCTCCAACCACTAGGCCACTCCTCCTCTCAAAACGTTTATTGAAGAAAAGCAAGCTGGAAAGCATAGAACTTACTGGAGCATGAATAGGCCTGGCACAACTGGGTGTGAAAAACCATGCAGCTGCATAGGGCGGAACACCAGGTGTGGCGGCATCGGGAGTAGGGAGAGGCCCGTGCTGCTGCTGCTGGTGGACTCAGTCCCACTGGGGGCGGAAGCAGTAGGAGGCCCAGGGTGCCGCCTGTAGACCCAATCCCACCGGCAGCAGTAGTAGGAGGCCCCTTTGTGCCACCGGGGGACCCAATCCCACTTGCAGAGTAAGAAGCAGGAGGCTACAGCAGAAGAGGAAGCCCGTCCGGTAGCTCCTTCTCATGTGCTGGCCCTGTGGTTTTCAACGCTCTTCCTGCATTCTCATCTCATACCAGATGAGTGGGTGTATGAATGGGAACTGCCTGGGTTGCATATGTGTATATGTGTATGTGAATGGGAGCCTTCCTGGGATGGGCAGAGTGTGTGTGTGTGAGAATGGGAGCCTGCCTGGGGTGTGTGGGTGTAAATGGGAGCTTGTCTGAGGTGTGTGTGTGTGTAAGAGAGAGAGAATGGAAGCCTGCCTGGGTTGTATGTATGTGTATGTGGATTCCAACCTGCCAGGAGCTGAAATGAAGATGAGGGCCTGGGGTTGCTGGTAGATCCCAATCAAAGAAGAGCTGGAGACGCCTACGGGTTTGTCTTAGAGTGAGTGTTATTGTATTTGAGCTGGTGTGTGTGCGCACATAAGAACATAAGAAAATGCCATACTGGGTCAGACCAAGGGTCCATCAAGCCCAGCATCCTGCTTCCAACAGTGGCCAATCCAGGCCATAAGAACCTGGCAAGTACCCAAAAACTAAGTCTATTCCATGTAACCATTGCTAATGGCAGTGGCTATTCTCTAAGTGAACTTAATAGCAGGTAATGGACTTCTCCTCCAAGAACTTATCCAATCCCTTTTTAAACACAGCTATCCTAACTGCACTAACCACATCCTCTGGCAACAAATTCCAGAGTTTAATTGTGCGTTGAGTAAAAAAGAACTTTCTCCGATTAGTTTTAAATGTGCCCCATGCTAACTTCATGGAGTGCCCCCTAGTCTTTCTACTATCCGAAAGAGTAAATAACCGATTCACATCTACCCGTTCTAGACCTCTCATGATTTTAAACACCTCTATCATATCCCCCCTCAGTCATCTCTTCTCCAAGCTGAAAAGTCCTAACCTCTTTAGTCTTTCCTCATAGGGGAGCTGTTCCATTTCCCTTATCATTTTGGTAGCCCTTTTCTGTACCTTCTCCATCGCAATTATATCTTTTTTTAGATGCGGCAACCAGAATTGTACACAGTACTCAAGGTGCGGTCTCACCATGGAGCGATACAGAGGCATTATGACATTTTCCGTTTTATTCACCATTCCCTTCCTAATAATTCCCAACATTCTGTTTGCTTTTTTGACTGCCGCAGCACACTGAACCGACGATTTCAATGTGTTATCCACTATGACACCTAGATCTTTTTCTTGGGTTGTAGCACCTAATATGGAACCCAACATTGTGTAATTATAGCATGGGTTATTTTTCCCTATATGCATCACCTTGCATTTATCCACAATAAATTTCATCTGCCATTTGGATGCCCAATTTTCCAGTCTCACAAGGTCTTCCTGCAATTTATCACAATCTGCTTGTGATTTAACTACTCTGAACAATTTTGTGTCATCTGAAAATTTGATTATCTCACTCGTCGTATTTCTTTCCAGATCATTTATAAATATATTGAAAAGTAAGGGTCCCAATACAGATCACTGAGGCACTCCACTGTCCACTCCCTTCCACTGAGAAAATTGTCCATTTAATCCTACTCTCTGTTTCCTGTCTTTTAGCCAGTTTGCAATCCATGAAAGGACATTGCCACCTATCCCATGACTTTTTACTTTTCCTAGAAGCCTCTCATGAGGAACTTTGTCAAACTCCTTCTGAAAATCCAAGTATAATATATCTACCGGTTCACCTTTATCCACATGTTTATTAACTCCTTCAAAAAAGTGAAGCAGATTTGTGAGGCAAGACTTGCCTTGGGTAAAGCCATGCTGACTTTGTTCTATTAAACCATGTTTTTCTATATGTTCTGTGACTTTGATGTTTAGAACACTTTCCACTATTTTTCCTAGCACTGAAGTCAGGCTAACCGGTCTGTGGTTTCCCGGAGCGCCCCTGGAGCCCTTTTTAAATATTGGGGTTACATCTGCTATCCTCCAGTCTTCAGGTACAATGGATGATTTTAATGATAAGTTACAAATTTTTACTAATAGGTCTGAAATTTCATTTTTTAGTTCCTTCAGAACTCTGGGGTGTATACCATCCGGTCCAGGTGATTTACTACTCTTCAGTTTGTCAATCAGGCCTACCACATCTTCTAGGTTCACCGTGATTTGATTCAGTCCATCTGAATCATTACCCATGAAAACCTTCTCCATTACGGGTACCTCCCCAACATCCTCTTCAGTAAACACCGAAGCAAAGAAATCATTTAATCTTTCCGCGATGGCCTTATCTTCTCTAAGTGCCCCTTTAACCCCTCGATCATCTAACGGTCCAACTGACTCCCTCACAGGCTTTCTGCTTCTGATATATTTTAAAAAGTTTTTACTGTGAGTTTTTGCTTCTACAGCCAACTTCTTTTTAAATTCTTTCTTAGCCTGTCTTATCAATGTCTTACATTTAACTTGCCAATGTTTATGCTTTATCCTATTTTCTTCTGTTGGATCCTTCTTCCAATTTTTGAATGAAGATCTTTTGGCTAAAATAGCTTCTTTCACCTCCCCTTTTAACCATGCCGGTAATCGTTTTGCCTTCTTTCCACCTTTCTTAATGTGTGGAATACATCTGGACTGTGCTTCTAGAATGATATTTTTTAACAATGACCATGCCTCTTGGACATTTTTTACTTTTGTAGCTGCTCCTTTCAGTGTTTTTCTAACAATTTTCCTCATTTTATCAAAGTTTCCCTTTTGAAAGTTTAGCATGAGAGCCTTGGATTTGCACACTGTTCCTCTTCCAGTCATTAAATCAAATTTGATCATATTATGATCACTATTTCCAATCGGTCCCACCACCGTTACCTCTCTCACCAAGTCCTGTGCTCCACTGAGAATTAAACTAAAATTGCTCCCTCTCTCGTCTGTTCCTGAACCAATTGCTCCATAAAGCTATCATTTATTCCATCCAGGAACGTTATCTCTCTAGCGTGATCCGATGATACATTTACCCAGTCAATATTGGGGTAATTGAAGTCTCCCATTATTACTGCACTACCAATTTGGTTAGCTTCCCTAATTTCTCTTAGCATTTCACTGTCCATCTCACCATCTTGACCAGGTGGACGGTAGTATACCCCTATCACAAGGGATTTCTACCCATAAAGATTCAATTTTGTATTTAGTCTCATGCAGGATGTTTATCCTGTTCGACTCTATGCCATCCCGGACATAAAGCGCCACATCTCCTCCCGAGTGCTCCTCTCTGTCATTGCGATATAGTTTGTACCCCGGTATAGCACTGTCCCATTGGTTGTCCTCTTTCCACCATGTCTCTGAGATGCCAATTAAGTCTATGTCATCATTCACTGCTATACATTCTAATTCTCCCATCTTACTTCTTAGACATATATAAGAAAGTTAGGAGAAAATTTGTGCATCCCACGTCCACTAATCCACGACAATCTCAGGGTGACTGGAAATCAAAACTCCCAGGTATGGAGAGCGTGAATTTTTAAAGTCCTTTTTAGTTTTATTTTTCAGGTGTTATTTGATGTGACTGTTGTTTTGAAATATTTATTGGTGTTTGGGATGGTATCAGTTTTTAAAGTTTGTATCACTGGGCTTTTTTTGGTGGGCCCGGGACAGAGAATGAATGAACAGGGGAGAGGGCAGCACACTAATTGTTCGCACAGGGCAGCAAAGAAGCTAGCACCGGTCCTGAGAACGATATGAAAATAAGAATATGCATTGGAGATCCAGGTATACAAATTTATCTTATGCATATTCATTGTGTGCGATCCTGAAAACCTGACCGGCTAGGTGTGCCTATAGGAAAAGATTGTCCTATGCTGTATGACGTCGTTATTCTATCTCTGGATTACAGTCCATAAGGTGAGATGGGTCTGTGAGCAAAGACTGTGCCCTGGGAGGTGGGCAAGTGAGCAGGGACTGCACCATGTACTGTAAGAGCGTCATTATTCTGTCCTTGTGTTACAGATAAAGGGGTGAGATGGAACTGCAAGCAGGGATAGTTCTGTATGCTGTATTATCCTCTGCCCTAACTCTTGCCCCACCTCTCCCCTGTACTGAAAGGTGTACAAAACCCAATCATGGCTTACTTTCAAAGTTTGTTTCCTATTTTTTTGCACCTGCCCTGCAGACTGTCTCTGGCGAAAGTCCCATTCCCATGCTAACATCCTTTCAGTCTGCTATTGCATTTGATAAGTGTCTCTTCTATTTCCATTTATCAGATACTTTTGCCTCCAACCTCCAACATTTCTTCACTATACACACTTCCCTCATCAGCTACTCCACCAGACCCTCTGCACCTCCACTGCTTTACTTCTCTCCTCCTCCTTTAACCACTCACACACTATATCAAGGCCTCCCCCTCTCTTCTTGGCCTGCTCTTGGACTGTTACAGGATGGGGGTCTGTGACAGTCCTGCTGCACTGTGGCCTTGTTTCTTCTTGGACTGCTGTGGATTGGGGTCAGTAGCGGCCCTGCTGCACCACTGCCTCATCTTCTTCTTGGGCCACCGCGGGATGGGGTCCACAGCGACTCTGATACATGGCCTCTTCTTCAGCTACCGGGCTGTGCAATTGGGTGGACCTGGCCCCACACAGGCCCACCTGTGGTTACACTCCTGCTTTGACGATGGAAGGTGAAAGAAGTGATAGAAGCTGCATGAACCACAGATGTGTGTGGCAAGTGTCTATGACCACATGACATAGCAGTTGTTTCTGGGATATTTAAGCCCATAAAAACTTGTGGCCCTGATAACTTATTACATGAAGTACTGCTGTACACAAGCCCAGAAAGCATTATTAAAATTATTTAACAAGCTTCTACTCTCTGACCATTTCTCTAAGACAGTGTCAGAGGGATTAATTACACCAGTCTAAAAACATAGAAATACCTCTAACCCAAAATCATAGAGGTATCTGTATTGATAATAACATAATCAGCATCACCAGAATCAGAGAAAGGTGAGAGGGATGAAAAAGATAAATAAGGAACACATATTTACCCCGTCCAAAAGTACAAGGACTAAGGGACACTGTTATGACCGCTGGGCCTTCAAATCCTGTAGAGGACACGGAGGCGCGGTCGCCTGCTCCTGGGAGATTGTGAGCCCTTGGGCCACAGGGCAGCTCAGGGAGGAGTCCCAAGACACACACCATGGGAGGTGAGTGTGTGCAGGCACGGGCGGAGCAGGAACAAGGCAAGGAACGTCAGGAACTGGAAACAAGGCAGGCTCAGCCCTCCACTGGACCTAAATGCACCAATGAGACCCAGAAACCCAATGCTGGTCTCAGGAGTAGCCCTCCGGCCACTCGGTAGCCCTTCTGGACCCGCCACTAGGGAACGATGAGTGCGTGAGGCCAGACGAAGGCTGAGGGCAGGAACAAGACGAAACAGGAACTCAGGAACTTGGAAGACTCAGACGAAGACTCGAGGAACTTGGAAGATACAGGAACTTGGAGGACTCAGACGTAGACTCAGGATACTCGGAAGACTCAGACGTAGAATCTGGATACTTGGAGGACTCAGACAAGGACTCAGAAAACTCGGACAAGGCTCAGGATACATGAGAGACTTAGGCAAGGTTACATGGAACTTGGAAGATTCGGACAAAGACTCAGGATACTCAGAAGACTCAGTTGTAGACTCTGGATACTTGGAAGACACAGATGTAGACTCAGGATACTAGGAGGACTCAGATGAGGGGATGGAACAGCTCCCTTATGAGGAAAGGCTGAAGAGGTTAGGGCTGTTCAGCTTGGAGAAGAGATGGCTGAGGGAGAATATGATAGAGGTCTTTAAGATCATGAGAGGTCTTGAAAGAGTAGATGTGAATCGGTTATTTACAATTTCAGATAATAGAAGGACTAGGGGGCGTTCCATAAAGTTAGCAAGTAGCACATTTAAGACTAATCGCAGAAAATTCTTTTTCACTCAACGCACAATTAAGCTCTGGAATTTATTGCCAGAGGCTGTGGTTAGTGCAGTTAGTGTAGATGGGTTCAAAAAAGGTTTGGATAAGTTCTTGGAGGAGAAGTCCATTAACTGTTATTAATCAAGTTGACTTAGGGAATGGCCTCTGCTACTACTGGCATCAGTAGCATGGAACCTTCTTGGTGTTTGGGTAATTGCCAGGTTCTTGTGGCCTGGTTTTGGCCTCTGTTGGAAACAGGATGCTGGGCTTGATGGACCCTTGGTCTGACCCAGCATGGCAATTTCTTATGTTCTTAAGGGGTACAAACGAAACCTATTGGGTACCCCGGCAAATTGCCACCCCCCCCCCCCCCCCCCCCCCCGAGCTCATTCTAGGGCCTGATAGTGCATTCGGGAGGTACTAGTAGTGGTGCTCTCCTCCCTCTTAACAGCCAAAGTGGTTAAACCTGTCCCACCAGGGCAAAGATAGCAAAGATTTTACTCCCAGTACTTCCTGATACCAAAGAAAACAGGATGATTCTGTTCCATCCTGGATCTAAGGAACTTGAAGAAATTCATCAAAAGAGAAAAGTTCAAGATGGTTTCCTTGGGCACCCTGATCCCCTTTTTGCAAAAAGGGGACTGGCTAACCTCCCTGCATCTAAAAGACACTTACAGTCACATTGAGATCTTCCCAGGTCACTGGAAGTATCTCAGATTTGTGGTGGGAAAGCAGCACTTCCAGAATCGCATTCTGCCGTTTGGGCTTGAGTTGCTTACCTGTAACAGGTTTTCTCCGAGGACAGCAGAATGTCAATCCTTACAAAATATACCCGTTATGGAGTTGGGTTTCCAACATGTGGATTTTTTTCATTTTATTATTTTTCTGAATTCTATGATATAATTCTGAGGGGACCCACATGAACTTATGGTATATTGCATGCGTGAGCATACTCAATGAGGCTCAATTAAAGTTCTAGAAACTTTGACATAACTTTTTGTGCTGGGCTCCATCCGATGATGCCACCCAATTGTCAGAATTGACATCCTGCTGTCCCGGTAAGCAGCTCTGATTTTGTTCCCAGCCGAAACAAACTCTCGCAACATCATCACATATAAAAGTTAGTTACCACTTCAAGCATAATCCCACATAATCCATGGAAACTTCAGGCTTTTAAGCGGCACAGGAAAAATAAGTCCACACATGTGATAGGGCGTAGGTTGAAATGTGACCGGCCAGAACCATTTTAATTCAGATGGCTCAGGGCCCGCAGCCTGGGAGTGCTCGGGGCCAAACTAGGCCATCAGGGATAGTAAGGTATGATCATTTATTATTTATTTAAGTTTTTTTTATATACCAACATTCAGGACGGAAATCCCATCAAGCTGGTTCACAAGAAACAGGGGTGAAATTATAATAAACTTTACAATTTGAACAATAGTGCAGAAAAGCAGTTACATGTAACAAGGAAATAAATAACTTGGAGTAAGAAGGAAAATGAAGATCAGATAATTATATACCATTTGAGCCCTTAAGATGAATGTCTTTGAAGGATCTGACTTTGAAGACAGTTTTCTGGTGGCCATATGTTCAGCCAGGTGGACTTTGGACTACTTGGAGGAGATGTCCATTACCTGCTATTAAGTTGACTTAGAAAATAGCCACTGCTATTACTAGCAACGGTAACATGGAATAGACTTAGTTTTTGGGTACTTGCCAGGTTCTTATGGCCTGGATTGACCACTGTTGGAAACAGGATGCTGGGCTTGATGGACCCTTGGTCTGACCCAGTATGGCATGTTCTTATGTTCTTATAACATTGTAAGAGGTGGCT
The DNA here is from genome assembly GCF_901001135.1 of Rhinatrema bivittatum. Lineage (NCBI taxonomy): Eukaryota > Metazoa > Chordata > Amphibia > Gymnophiona > Rhinatrematidae > Rhinatrema > Rhinatrema bivittatum. Next base: position 299,171,735 of record NC_042617.1, read on the forward strand.
GTTAATGCTATTACTAGTGGAGAGTGTTGATAGATGGGAGTTAAATAATATTGGAGTTAGGAAAGGCCTGTGTGAACAGCCACGTCTTGAGTCTTTTCTTGAAGGTTGAGATGCTGGGTTCCATTCTAAGATCTGGGGGAATGGAGTTCCATAAAGTTGGACCGGCTGTGGAGAAGGCCCGATCTCTAAGCGTAATGTGTCTGGTAGTTTTGGCTGGAGGTACTTGAAGTGATCCTTTGTAAGCATCTCTTGTCGGTCTTGTTGAGTTGTGTAATCGGAGGGGGATATGGAGATCAATTGGGGCTAATTGATGGATGTTTTTGAAAATGGTGAGAATGGCCTTGTAGATTATTCTGAAGCGGATGGGCAGCCAGTGGAGGCCCATCAGGATAGGGGTTATGTGTTCTCTTCTCCTGGTGTTAGTGAGTATACGGGCGGAGGCATTTTGGACCATTTGCAGTGGTTTGGTGTGTGATGAAGGGAGACCAAGCAAGATGGTGTTACAATAGTCCAGCTTTGCAAAAATGATTGATTGTAGAATTGTTCTAAAGTCATGTGTGTGGAAGAGAGGTCTTATTCTTTTCAGCACTTGGAGCTTATAAAAGCAGTCTCTGGTGGTTTTGTTGATGTTAGCTTTCAGGTTTAGGTGATTGTCAATTAGAACTCCTAGGTCTCTCACTTGTGTGGTATTTGGTAAGGCTGTATGAGTGGGTGTGAGGGAGCTGTTTTCTGGTGTGATGAGTAGAAGTTCCGTTTTTGATGAATTTAGTATCAGGTTGAGGCTTGTGAGAAGCTGTTTGATATTTTGGAGGCAGGTTTCCCAGTGAGACAGTGTTTTCGCGAGCGACTCCATGATGGGGATCAGGACCTGAATATCGTCAGCGTAGAGGAAGTGTTTGAGATTGAGGTCAGTGAGAAGTTTACATAAGGGTAACAGATAAATGTTAAACAAGGTAGGAGACAAGGATGAGCCCTGAGGGACTCCTACTGACGCGGGGTGAAGTGAGGATTCTTTATTATGAATCTTAACCTTATATCCTCTGTTGCTGAGGAAGGTTCTGAACCATGATAGGGCAGTGCCTGAGATACCTATGGCTGTTAGTTGGTTGATGAGAAGGGAGTGATTGACCGTGTCAAATGCAGACGAAAGGTCGAGTAGGATCAAAAGGAAGGCTTGTCCTTTGTCTAAGCCTAGGATGATGTGATCAGTCATGGAGATGAGGAGGGCTTCCGTGCTTAAGGTTTTACGGAATCCGTATTGTGATGGGAATAGTAGGTTATTGTCTTCAATGTAGTTTGAGAGTCGTGAGTTTACCAATTTTTCCATAATCTTGGCTATGAAGGGGAGGTTAGCTATTGGTCTAAAGTTGTTAGGATCGTTGGGGTCAAGATTTGGTTTTTTGAGAAGGGGTTTGAGTGAGGCTAGTTTGAGGTTGTCAGGGTAGAATCCTTGTGTGAGGGAGCAATTTATGATGTCTGCCAGGGTTTTGGAGATAGAATCTGGAATTGATAGTAGTAGTTTAGCTGGGATGTGATCTGAAGGGTGAGAGGAAGGTTTCATTTTCCTTAGAATTCCTTGGATTTCAATGGATGAAGTTGTGTCAAGTTCTTCTAACCGAGTGTTGTTGATTGAGGGTTGAGGCATGGTTAGTGGAACAGTGGGGTTAGTGGGGAGCTGAGATAGAAGAATGTTGATTTTGTTGCTGAAGAATAGTGCTAATTCTTCCGCTTTCGATTGAGCTTGGTCATGTGCAATCTCTGACTGGTTTAATTGTGTGAGGTTGGCTACATAGCTGAAGAGGGCTTTGGCATCGAATACAATGTCGTGTATCTTCGAGGCGTAGTAGTCCCTCTTGGATCTTAAGGTGCTTGCTTTGTATTGATGCAGAGATGATTTGTAGATTGAAAGGGTGTTTGTTCCTGGGTTTTTGCGCCATTTAGCCTCGTTTTGTCTTAGTTGGAGTTTGAGCTTTCTTAGTTCTGAGGAGAACCAGGGCTGTCTTTTGGAGGAATTCTGGTGTGGTTTTTTTGTAGTTATAGGGCATAGTTTGTTGGCTATAGTTTCGGTGATTGTATTCCATGATCGAAGTGCTGAGTTCGGATCTGTAAGGTCCAGTTGGTGGAGTTGTGGTGATAGGTGATTATTGAGGTCTTCTGGGGAGCAAGTTTTCCTGTATGTGAAGGAGGGCGAAGGAATGCAAGCCGGGCTCGTATCTTTTATAGAGAATGAAGTTGTTATGAGGTAGTGATCTGACCACGGGACCTTTGTGCAATTTGGGAGAGATACGGGCTTGATTGCAGCATTAACGAAGATAAGGTCTAGCGTGTGGCCGGCTTTGTGGGTAGGTTTGTTAACTAATTGAGTGAAGCCTAGCGCGGAGAAAGCTGTGAGTAGTGTTTCACAGTTGGGTGATGGGGTAGGGTTATCAATGTGCATGTTGAAATCACCTAGAATGATAGCTGGCGAGTCTAAGTTGATGAGAGAAGTGGCTAATTCGACCAGGGGTGAAGCATCTGATTCCAGGAGTCCTGGGGGAGCATATACGAGGAGGATTTGGAGCTTGTCTGAGGTGAAAAAGCCGAATTCAAGTTTTGAATTGGAATTGGATTGATGTAGAGAGAATCTGAGGTCCTTTTTGGTTGCTAAAAGAATACCTCCTCCCTTTTTTTTATGACGAGGAAGCGAGAAGAAGTCGTAAGCCTCTGTAGGTAATTGATTGATTATTGCTGTGTCTGATGGTTTTAACCACGTTTCAGTGATTGCACATATCTCCGGTTTCACGTCGATGAGGTAGTCGTGTAGGATTACAGACTTTTTCGTTAGAGATTGAGCATTGAAAAGGCTTAAAGAAAAAAGGGTGAGGCCTAGAAGTTGCGTGGTAGGAGTGATCATAATTGAAGAGAGGGATTTGAGGTTGTGTTGTTGAGCATGTCGGAAAGAAATTCTTTTAGCTGGTGTATTATGTTGGAGAATTGGAATTGTGAAAAATGGGGCCATTTTTAGGAACTATGTTGCGAGAATAGAAATGTTATGATAGAGGGGCTGAGTGAATGCTGGAGGCTTGTAGGTGCAGGTTTGATGGAAGCTAGAAGCTTGCAGGAGAAACTGTATGAGTGCTTGAAGCTTGCAGGTGGGTCATGAAGAATGCTAGAGGCTTGCAGTAGAGGCTGGATGACTGATGGAATCTTGCAGGTGAGGTTGGATGAGTGCTTGAAGCTTGAATGTAGGGCTGGATGAATGCTATGGAAGAATGCTGTAAGCTTGCAGGTGAGGCTGGATGAATGCTGGAAGCTTGCAGGCGAGGCTGGATGAATGGTGGAAGCTTGCAGGTGAGGCTGGATGACTGCTGGAATCTTGCAGGTGAGGTTGGGTGAGTGCTTGAAGCTTGCATGTAGGGCTGGATGAATGCTAAGGAAGAATGCTGTAAGCTACAGGTGAGGCTGGATGAATGCTGGAAGCTTGCAGGTGAGGCTGGATGAATGCTGGAAGCTTGCTTGTGAGGCTGGAAGAATGCTGGAAAAATGATGGTGGGGAAGGATCGAGGTCCGGGTGCGTAGGTGGAGAGGTTGTACTTGAGCGCCCAGCGAGTGTACTGAGAACTTGAGTGACACAGGAGACAGGAGGAAACATGAGAATCTGTTTGAATGTAAGGCGGTGGAGTAGTAACAATGGAACTCCAGTGGAGAGAGGACAATGTGAGGGACTCATAAACTCCAGGGTGACGTGGTTTCCTTTTGAAAGCTATTGTAGGTGTTATATGGAGTTGTAGAGTGGATTTGTTGAGTTTTGAGTGTGTGCTGTGTGGATGCTGGCGTCCTGAAGGGGTGGAGAGTCTTCTTGTAGTTGATTGTTGGAGAGAGTTGCTTGTTAAAGAGACTTGATTGGACGCTGTAGAGACTGTAATGGATGAGGTTGGTTGAGTGGTACTTTTATTCCAGACGGCTGGATCGGTTAGCTCCGTACCTTTGCTAGCTGCTACCTTAGTTGTAGAATAGGATTCTTCGGCAGATATGGCTCGGGCCTCCTCGGGGCTGAAATGAAGGGGCTGGACAAAGGGGCAGGCCCCTTTGTCGCGCTCCTTAGGCGCGCGACACACAGCGCGCGGCGCCTGTCTGACTCAGATTTAAAGCCCCTCTGGGCTGGCTCCTATTGGAGGCTGGCTTCGGCGGGCGGGGCTTCCGATCGCGGCGATTTTTGGCGCGGAAGATAGCTGTGAAAGTCTTTATTTCTACTTATCTTTTGCCTCGCTGTCTGCGCTGGGCCTCCTGGGTGAGGAGGGTAATTTGCAAACCTTCCCCCGGCGGGGCTCGGCGCCGATCGCGCAGGCTTTAACAGCAAGCAGCAGCAGCGTTGGAAAGGTTAGGATAGGATGGGAATGGGGGTTATAGAGGCCTAGGTGGGGATCATTTTTTTACAAATGGGTGGGGTTGGGAAGGAAGGGGAAAGCCTTTCACCACACATAGTATTTTATTCCATGGTTACAGAGCAGGTGGGTAAGATGGGTCCTCTGCTGTAAGGAGTCATTATTCTAACCCTGGGTTACAGAGCAGATGGCTAAAATGGGTCATGTGCTGTAAGGAGTCATTATTCTATTCCTGGGGTACAGATCAGGTGGCTGAGTTGGGTCCTCTGCTGTAAGGAGTCATTATTCTATTCCTGGAGTACAGAGAAGGTGGGTGGGATGGGTCCTATGCTGTAAGGAGTCATTATTCTATTCCTGGGTTACAGAGTAATTCAGGGAGATGGGTCCTCTACTGTAAGGAGTCATTATTCTATTCCTGGATTACAAAGCAGGTCGGTGAGATGGATCCTCTGCTGTAAGGAGTAATTATTCAATCCCTGGATTACAGAGCTGGTGGATGAGATGGGTCCTCTGCTGTAAGGAGTCATTATTCTATTCCTGGGTTACAAGCAGGTGGGTGAGATGGGTCTTGTGCTGTGAGGAGTCATTATTATATCCCTGGACTAAAGAGCAGGTGGGTGAGATGTGTCCTCTGCTATAAGGTCATTATTCTATTCCTGGATTACAAAGCAGGTCGGTGAGATGGGTCCTCTCCTGTAAGGAGTCATTATTCTATCCCTGGATTTCAGAGTAATTCAGGGAGATGGGTCCTCTACTGTAAGGAGTCATTATTCTATCCCTGGGTTACAAAGCAGGTTGGTGAGATGGGACCTCAGCCGTAAGGGGTCATTATTCTATTCCTGATTACAGAGCAGGTGGGTGAGATAGATCCTCTGCTGTTATTCTATCCCTGCCTTACAAAGCAGGTTGGTGAGATGGGTCCTCTGCTGTAAGGAGTCATTATTCTATTCCTGGGTTAAAAGCAGGTGGGTGAGATCTGTCCTCTGCTGCAAGGGGTTATTATTCTATTCCTGGGGTACAGAGCAAGTGGGTGAGATGGTCTTCTGCTGTAAGGAGTCATTATTCTATCCCTGGATAACAGAACAGGTGGGTGAGATGGGTCCTCTGCTGCAAGGGGTCATTATTCTATTCCTGGGGTACAGAGCAGGTGGGCGAGATGGGTCCTCTGCTATAAGCGGTCATTAATCTATCCCAGGATTACAGAGCAGGTGGGTAAAATGGGTCCTCTGCTGTAAGAAGTCATTATTCTATCCCTGATAGATTCCCAAAAGTCTTGTATCACTGGACAATCCCAGAATGCATGTATCAAAGAAGCGGGTTGTTGACTACATTTCCCACATACATTCGAAGTAATTATTCCCATCTGATATGCTCTTAGTGGGGAACAGACCACTCTATGAAAGATTCGGCCTTGCATTTCCCTCAAAGCCATATTGTTAGTAAGTTTTGGAATAGACATGTAGCAGTCTTTTAACATCTGTATGTCTAGTTCTTCCCGCACATCCTCCTGCCATTTCAACACCAGTCGATCAAAGAGATTTGCCGCCCTCGATGCAAGCTGCTTTTATACCAGCAGTGCATCCTCGCTGAAATCGACAGAGTGGTAAGCGTGGCCCTAGTAAGTAGAAAAGCAGCTTGGCCCCACCAAAATCAGCAGGACAGATCACCCTGGAGACTTTGACGAGGCCGCACCGCTTTTTCTCTTGCTGAGGACTCGCCAACTGCATTGCTCTCGTTGGTAAATTGCAGAGCTATGGTGCCTTTTGGTAGTGGTGCCTCTGGCCATGGCCATTTTGGCCATAGGTATGTTATGGTTCTGGCTCTGTTGGAGACCCCTGCGGAAAGAGAAAGTGTAGAATCAGGAAAAATCCATAAACTGCTATTACGGTAATTATTTATAAGCAATAGTAGCTTGTGATTTATCTAATGTTTGGGTACTTGCCAGGTACTTGTGACTTAGATTGGCCACTGTTGGAAACAGGATACTGGGCTTGATGGACCCTTGGTCTGACTCAGTATGGCATATCTTATATTCTTATGTTATGTTCTTATGAAGGTGGGGAGTCTTGAGGGGGAATTTTGAGTTCCATACACAGCTGCTGGCCAGCTAGGAAAGTTAACTAACATAACATAACATAGTAATGACGGCAGAAAAAGACCATATGGTCCATCCAGTCTGCCCAGCAAGCTTCCCTACTTAGGAACTGCCACTCTATGCAGGCTGCCCCCATGTTTCTCTTAAGGGTAGTAACTGCCACTCTGTGCAAATAGTAACTAGATAACTTATCCTGCTAATTTAACTGGGATATTCACTGGCATGGGCTTGCCTCTGAATACCCGCTATCTTTAAGTTAGCCAGAGAAGTTTGCCTGGCTAACTTCAGGACTGCTATTCAGCAATCTGGCTATGTTAACTGGATGACATTGAAGACTGGCATTTATCCTGCTAACTTCCTGGGTCATTCATCAAAGTGCAAGAGGATCCGAACATGCATTAAATGGGGTCTAACGCGTGTTGCGCGTGCAATAAATAGCGCAATGCCGGAGCCGGTGCTGGTGCTGTGCTGGTCATCAGCAGAGTGGAAGTTTGAGCCTCCAGAAATGGCATGAAGGGCTGCTGGGCTGCTCTGGCTCGGTGGGTGCTACCTCGTGCTGGCCATGTGGTGTGCTGGAGTGAGTTGTGCTGCCTCAGTTGTGTGCCAATTCAGGCTGGGTTCCTCCAAGAACCCGGAAAGATTTAGGGCTCATGTTCAGTGGGCTTGCTGAGCCAAGGCCTTGCAGGATCTGGCTGTGCTCAGGAGGCTGCTGCTGCTGCTCCTCCTCACTGAACTATGTCTGAGTGTCCATAAGCAAGGGGGCATGGAAAAGTGCTAGTGCACGGCTGGTCCCTGGCTCTTCACTGCTGGTCCCTGGCACTTCACTGCTGGTCCCTGGCTCTTCACTGCTGGGCCCTGGGGCTGCACGGCTGGGACCAGCAGAGTCACATGAGATGAGATGCACACTTTGAGTCTCTTATGCCAAATGATGTGCACAACTGTAGCAGCCTTGCCATTTACAGGTGAGGTGAACTTACTGGCTCCAGGCTCGTGTGGTGTCCAGCTGCTCAGCCATGCCCTCAAAAACATCCAGTCCCAGCCTTTGGATGAGGCGCTCCTCCATGGGCGTCAGCACTATTGGACAAGGGGCTCCTCCGCTGGTCTGCCGGATGTACCTGTTACAATTCGCCACCTTGGTCTTTAACTAGGCCTTTATGTCCCGGTACCTGTGGGCCACCTGCTCCCCACTGTGTCTCACACCGCTGTGTCTTTGAGATTGCCTGGGTGATGGTGCCCCAAATCTGGCCCTTGGCTGCCCTCGAGGTCTTGGCCGCACATTTGCCAAACAACATGGCATAATGTTCCAGGACCCCAGCAATGATCATTTTGTGCTCCACCGGGCTGAACTTCAATGCCACAAGACGAACGCATCCTACTGTCTGGCTGCCTGAAGGAGGGCTGCCACTTCCACTTCCAGCGAGGATTCCTCCCTTTCCTCACTCTCACTCTCACTCCGACCCCTCTCTCCCCTCCCTTCCTATCCCCCTCCTGCACCTGCCCTACTGACTTCCCTCCCCTCTGTCCTCTCTGTCTATCCCTAGCCTGTCATCTTCCTCCCACCAGTCTCACCTGCCTATCCCCTCCCCCCTCCTCCTATCCCTTGCCCCTCCCTATATCTACTGCTGTCCCTGTCTCTACTCCTTTTCCTACTCCTCCTCCTCCTTCCTCTAGCTCTCCTGCCCTTGTCCTCCCTCTCCCCTCCTCTGTCCCCTTGCCTCTCATGCTTCATCCTCTCCACTCAACACCACCACTCCTCACCGCCAGGGCCAGCGGAACCACTAGGCAAACTAGGCCTCTTCCTCCTTATCACTCCTACTCCGCCTCACCACCACTCCTCACCACTCCTCCTCACCTCACCATTACGCCTCACCACATACCTCACTCACCACACCTCCTCTGCCTCCCCACCACTCCTCCTCCTGACACAAACACAGACAGACAAACAGGACAAACTGACAAAAACTTTCACTCACAGAAAGAAGACAAAATACCAATGTAAAGGGAAACAGATGAGAACAGAAGACAAGACACCGCACTCAGGAAATTGAAATCGATAAGCTCCTACTCCCACTAAATCCACTCTCCTCTCTTCTCCTCACCACCCTCAAAGAGGCAGCTGCAGGAAGCCGGTACGTATAAACTAAAAAAAGTAATGCACCATCCACAAATTAATGCGTGCCATGTAAAACGTCGCATGATGCGCTGACATAGGAAATTATCCTAACCACGCACATTTTTTTTTCTTTTAGCACCTGAGCTATTTCTGCTATATTTATAGCAATTTGAGGAATCTAGGCCTAGCTGGTAACTGGCCCTTCCCCAGAATATCCCTGCCATGCTGTAAACTTATCTGGCTAACTATTTAGCCAGATAAATGTTAGGCAGCATTTAAAAAACATCCAGCATTTGTCCACTTCAGTGCCAAAGTGAGCCGGACAATCCTGCTGAATATGGACTTCTTTGTGTCTTAGTTTTGCTTTTCTTATTGCTTTTCTCAAATGAAATTCAACAAGAAAAGACTTTTGGGGCGGAGTGTTTAATTTCATTTTTAAACAAAAGTGTTTAAAAATGTCACGTTTTTCATTTCATGTAAAAAAAAAAAAAAAATGAATGCGCATCCCTAGAGAGCAGGGATAAGGAGACTTGAACAGAAGCCTCTCTACGTTCACAGCTGTTATCTCTGACTATAGTGTTACTAGCTAAAATATTTATAAACAAGATAGATTGCATGTATAAGAACAAATATATGAAAACCCCAAAACATGGGGCTGTCGAAAGCTGACTGCCATTCAAACGCCAGAAGCAACCCTGCCCCTGCACCCTCTTCTCACAGAGCTGACTGTGTGGGTGATAGAGCAGAGCGGTCTCAAAGATGTCCCTGTCTCCTCATGTACATGCTTCTGTGCCTTGCTCCCTCTTAGTCCCTCTGCCTGCATAGACACACACACACACACACACACACACACACACACACACACACACACACATGCTATACTAGCTTTGTTCTGGCACTTGTGTTTTTTTTCCCCCTCCTAACATGTGACTATAGCATCATCCCCCTCCACCTCATCAGCCTTCACAAAGCCGCAGTGCTCCCCCTCTTCACGTACGCCCCCCCCTCCCCTTGCTTCTGCGGTGTGTGAATGGTACAGTCCTGCCTTGCAGAACTGGGAGCCTAGTGGATGTTGCTAGAATGTGAAAGCATCAGCACGGGCTGCAGAGACTGGGATCTGCCAAAGCAGCAGAGGTAGCAGCAAGCATAGGAACCAAGCACCTGCACACATCGGACCAGCAGCAGTAGCGTGGCCAGCTGAGTGGTCTCAGCACATCATCAGCATGACCCAAGGAAAGGTAGGACCGTGAGAACAAGGCATTTGATGAAGGCTTCAGTGTCTGAGACCACAAAACTTCTGCATCTCTAGCCGTACCACCGGAGCCTGTCTCTCTGTTTACCTGTTATTTTCTAGCTGCCTGGCTCACCTATCCACCTGCCTCATCTGTCCACCTGCCCATCTGTTCACCCGTCATAGTAGAGAAATCTATTTACCAACCTATATGTATGGTTGTTTTCAAACCACCTGTGCGACATGATCTGTCTGTATGTTTATGCATCTGTATGTCTGTCTGACTTCTGGCTAGAATTCGCTGCATATATGTGAGCTATTGGAATGATAGTCTCTTAGATCTATGCATGTGAGTATTGCTTCAAGGTGCAATAACCTATCAGATAATGTTTGTGTGATGCTGGTGGGAATGATTGGGTCAGGGGGAGCTTGCCAAGAGAGTGTCCTGTTATTTATAATCTTCCAGCCATCACCATAATTCCGGTAGATCCTCGATTAGTATCTGCAGGAGGTAGATTGCGTTAGATTTCATAGTGTGTGTGTGTGTGTGTGTGTGTCCCAGCATGTGGAGATCTATAGCAAAGGCAGGTCTAGGTTGCCATAGCAACACAACATCACAGGGATGTGGGGCTGCTGCTTTCCCATTCCTCATTGGTTTTCAGAATCCCTGGACTGCTGGTGCCTCACCTCTCACCTTACATCATGGCTCCTCTCAAGTCCACATAGTTAGCATATAGTCAGCACAGCTTTTCAAAATGACCGGGCAGCCAGATCAGGTAACCAGTGACTGGCAGCAGCATGTGACTTGTCTACTAACAGCCATGGAAGGTCACTGGTCCTTCATCCGAGGACTGTCACCTTCATAACAGATGCTGGGAATGATGCCGCAGTTAGTGGCATTGCTGGAATAGTAGAAAACAAAGAATAGTACACAGTACCTCCTTATCCCTGCCTCCTCTGCTTCTCTTCCTTTCTCTGCGGTTTGCCTCTCTCCATCTTCCTCTCTCCTCTCTCTTTTTTCTTTCCCCCTCTCTCCCTCTCCATTCCACTTCCTCCCCCTTCCTTTCTTCTCTGATTATTCCACCCCTGTGCTGCGCTGTCTAGATCTCTCTCTGCTGGCATTTTCTGAGACACTCCTGTGAGTATGGGAGCATGTAAGAGGATTACATGGAGGAGGCTGTTAAATGGGACGGTTACATAAGACTGAGGGTGTAAGCTGGAAGAGGCCTGCAGAGCATGCTGTTCATGTATGGCTTGAATGGCTTTTCTAGGGTAGGCCCCCCTGAGAGCAGTGTTGACTATGGAGTGGATAAGCTGCACTGGCGGGATTTCTGTCTCGATGTTTCTTTCACATCAGAGGGGTCCTGGGTGCAGGGTGTACAGTGGCTGCCTGCAGTCGGTATCAGACCCAGAGAGCAGGGACAGAGGGTGTCCGCCCTGGAGGTGCACAGACTGCCCGCCATCAGCTTGTGAGTCATAGAGCAGGGACAGGCTCGTGCATCCTGGAGGGAGAAGAGCGAACGGGCCTGTCCACAGTTAGCACCGGAGAGCAGGGACAAACAGAGGAGTTCTGGAGGTGTAGAGACTGCTGTAGGGAGCATCAGAGTTGGAGTACAAGTATGGAGGGACAAGAACCAGGCGTTCAGCTTCTGTATTATGTATTTTCGGGCTCATGCCTTTTCATGGATAGCTCAAGGTGAGTTACATACAGGTGTAGTAAGTATTGCCTTGTCCCCAGGGCCTCATTTATTAAACATTTTCCCCATAGACACAGAAAGGGAGAAAAGCTTTAGTAAATCAGGCCCTAAATTTGTACCTGAGACAATGGAGGATGAAGTAATTTGCCTACATAGACTCATCCTCAAACCTTTTTCTTGGCAAGGGTTCCTGGAGATGGAAAGATGCATTTAGTGCATTCCCAAAATAAGAATTTATGAGTCGCTGAACGCTGGCTCTCCAGACACTTCACACACTTATGGTTTTTGGCCCAGCAGTTTCTTCCTCAATTTTGGGCTTCGAGCTCAATTAGAACCAGACTCTTTTGGGCTATGGTGCCAGGAGCCTTCATTCACAACTACCTAGGGATCTTCCCCCCCCCAGTTTTATACCCTTCACCCAGCTCAGCCCAGCCGTTGCAGTGATGGTCCTGTGCCAAAGGCCACAAACCACAGCTCCTTTTGGAAACCTGCTAACGTAGACCCTACGTCCGACCACTAGGTGTCGCTGATGAGTGATAGCTGAAAATCCCTTCTTCCAGGGCGCTGTGAGTGCTGCCTCTGCAGTATCCCCCAGTCCCAGCCAGCCCTGGGGAAGGAAAACCTGACCCAGAAATCAGACCTAGCTCCTCCGCATGGCAATGCGCAGCACTGCCACTGAGCTACCAGGCTTGGCTCATGCAAGGAACAGTCTGTACTGCTCCTCTTCAGAGAAGAGGAGCAGTACAGACTGTTTGTGGTGAGCTCCGATGAGTTATACCCCATCTGGTTATGAATCAAAGACATCAGATGCAGAACTTCAGCATCTTTGTGGTGATAATATAATAATTTTTTTTTTATTTTATTTTTAGCCCGCCTTTCCAAATGATGCTCCGTACTTCTTATAGCATTATTAGTAATAAATACAATAAATCCCCGACCCAAAACACTTACAATCTAATTTGATACTGGAGGCAACAGAATATAGGATGAGTTGCCCAAGGACACAAGGGGTGTCAGTAGCATTCCTGGGAACTCTCTGTATTTGACTCAGGGACAACTGCAGGTTTAGAGACCTGACTCTGGGTCTCCGGGTCCTAAACATTGCCTCCCCTTCTCAGCCAAGCTGCCCCTTTCCTCCATTTATACCGAGCAGGTAGATGGCCATACCCTAAAATGGTGCTGGCCGCCCTGGAGGACGGTGACAATGTGAAGTCACTTTGGCACCGTCCTCCAGGTAGACTGCGCTATTTTTAAAGCATCAGGACCCGAGCGGTTGTGAGTAGGCATTGCTTCTTCCCATTTTCACCAAGGATCCAGGAAGGGAGGAAGCGGGGGCTGGGATGGGAGCAGATTGGCCCCAGAACCTTTAAATGGGCCAGAGGGACCCAGTCAGGCCGGACCGGATTAGTTTTTTGGGCCAAGAATGGGGGTCGGAGGGGCCTGGGGAGGCCCAGCCAAGGCACCAGAGGACCATTTTTTCCCCTAAAAAACCATGAATATGAAAATATTTGAAAATGTTGGGGTATTTTTGTAGGCTGCTATTTTTTGTTTGTTCCATTAAAATGGACTCATTTGTTGCATTTTTGCTAAATTCTTACCTAGCTTACTACCTGTATTATTATGTATGCCCCCCACTGTATTTCATCATGTATTTATGAGTGTCAAACCTGTACACCGTTATGAACTAGTGATTCTCACATGGAATGATGGTATAGAAAATACTTAAATAAATAAATAAATAATATACATGCACAGCCCTAATAGAGATAAGGACAGAAAATGAGAAACAAAGATGCTGAGCCAGAAAATCAAGCAAGAGACACTAAAGGTTGGAAATTATTTTATTATCTGATAGAAAGCTTCCTCCCCCACCCATCTCACAGGGTCATTTATCAAATAGCGTTATGGCATTTTCGCATGCGTTAAGCACCTAAAACGCCTGCGATAGCACCATAACCCATGGTGCGATGCAAATCCGAAAAAGAGGAGGAAACAACAATTCCGAAATGTATCGCAAAGTGTGAAAAGGTTAGCGTTTCGCACAGGTATTAGTACACTTTGCGATAAACTGCCTATTACCGTAAAACACACCCCTTTTCCTATCGCATGCGATATTTACTAGTGCAATTTGATAAATCCAGGCCTCAGGGTGAGCAGAACTCAGACGTTCCTAAGTATGGTCAGTAGGTGAAGTTGGATATGAACTTTGATTTCCCTGGTTAGCCCATTGCCCTAATCATTGCAGTGTAAACCTGTTGACAATGTTATCAGCCAGACAAACCTATAGTCATTTATAAGGATGCACTTACCATTTTTGTAGCTGTTGAGTATTGCAATATGTTAATTTTTATGTGTGTGTGTGTGGGGGGGGGGGGGGTCAGTTATGTATTTATTTTCATTTTAATGTATGGCGTGTTGCAGGTTTCTGTCAATAACAAACCTCAGAATCCTGAGGGACAGAAGGGGAATGGAGCCGATGAGGAAAGCAAGGCCATTCCGCCCGCACCACCCAGCTACGAGGAAGCAACCTCAGGGATGGAGACTAAAGCTGGAGTGTATCCCCCACCACCATCGTCAATGCCTCATCAGCCCAGCTGGGCTTATGTGGACCCAAGTAAGTTCTCAGATGGATTACTGTAACAAGGGTCATAGTAAGGAAAATGTGTTCTTTTTAAAGTTATCATCTGATTATAAGCAAAGTATCATAGCTGCCGTGTTAGTCCACTTGAACAAGTAGAAATAAGGGTCAACAAACAAGGTGTAGGTGATGCATTTTTAATGGATTCATTCAATACATCTGTGTCGGGCTTTTGAGAGCTATGCTTCCTTCATCAGGGTAGGGAAGATACAGCACCAATGCATGAGGTTTAAGCAGTGCAGAGTCAGCTAAGCATGAAGTGGTCTGCATGACCATGTTAGGTGTTTGTTAGCATTTCCTAGTTGTTTTTGTGTTTGTTTATGTTATTTGATCATCATTTTCTGGAACTGTTGCAAGAATTCACATGACACCAATAGCAAAGGAGGAGTACATTAAATGGGCAACCAGCCTCTAATCAGGCAGAACAATCATGTTAGGCTCCAGAAGGGAATATGTTTTACTCTTTTTGGGTTTTTTTTACATATTTTTTGTCCTTTTCATGTATGTTTGGTGTTTCTCTGTTGTGCGCACCTTAATTACAATAAGTTTACTTAAGTTTCAGTCCTGTTGCAGGCAGTCTACCATAACATGGCCATGATAGGTGTTTTGTTAGCATTTCCTAGTTGTTTTCGTGTATTATTTATATGCCACCCTCCTCCAAAAGGGACCCAGAGGAACTTACAGCATAGTAGTGCAAAAATTCACTAACATATACAAGAAATTGCATCATAATAACATTACCAAAAAAAAAATATCAAAAATGCAAAATATAAAATACCATAATTAACACACAAAAAAATTCCATAGCAATCCCAAACATTTCTTTCACCTCCCTCTCTCACCAAGGGTTAGCGACAACTAACACTAATCTTCATGTCCCCTCCCCTCTGAAAAAAATAAATAAATAAACCTAGTGCTTCCGGTGCCCTCCTGAAGGAGCTCATCAAAGGGCCAATCCCCTTTGGTTTGCCCCTTTGGTGGTGACCTACCACAGGTAGCAGGTCTCTTCTTGTGGCCTGCCGCTGATCAGTGCCAGATTCGGGGATAGTCATCATTGGCAAATGCCTAATATACCAAATTCTGAAAGTCCCCAAAAATAAGGACTCATCCCGATGTTCTTTCGGGGCTGGAGCACCCCCATCCCTAGTCCTCTGCTTAAGGGCATCATAATCTTAAGTCAGGCTCTGCTGCTGATGACATCATGGAAGGAGATGGGTCATCTATGGAAACCAGTCATGAAACTGCAACAGCCAACTGGAGCAGAAAATGTCTCAAGGTTGGAGGGGGACCCAGATGAAGATTGTCTCTCCCTTTCCAGAAGGCAGATCAGTGGTTCCTCTGTCCTCATGGTGGCGAGCCTGTCTAGACCTCAACTGTGATTCAGAGGTCATTCCTGAGATATGTTAAAAGACCTAGTTTTAGGAAATAATAGCAGAAATGGTTGCTTCTTGCAGATATAGTCTCAGGGACCTGGGATGGGCTTGAGGGGACTTTTCATAGTGGGAAATCACTTGCTTCAAGTCTCTACTGATGGCAAGTTCTAATCCCCGCTAAACAAAGAAACAGTCTTCATGCAGTCATGAGGTTCCCAAGGCGTTTCTTTATTTACAAATTAAGGCAGAGGTTTATAAACTTCAAACAAAACCACAGTCTTTATACACGCCATCCAAAGCAAGAGGCAGAAGGACTTCCATACAAGTCATTTCTTACTCATCGGTCAGTTATTTGATCTCAGTTGAGTACAACAGCTGGATTATCAGAATTTAGATTTAAAGCATGTGAAAGTTCCCCTATCCTGGTGATCTTCCACAATTCAGAGAGGGGTCACTTTGCCACATGCGGGTAAGACACCAAAGATTCGGTAAATGAAGAAACAAGAGAAGCTTAAATACATTGAACAAGCTCTCTCTTGAGAAGTTTTACAGCCCTTCACTGTCTCAGTTCTTTCCCAGGTAACCT
The DNA here is from genome assembly GCF_901001135.1 of Rhinatrema bivittatum. Taxonomy (NCBI): domain Eukaryota; kingdom Metazoa; phylum Chordata; class Amphibia; order Gymnophiona; family Rhinatrematidae; genus Rhinatrema; species Rhinatrema bivittatum. The sequence continues at coordinate 299,187,832 of NC_042617.1, forward strand.
CCTAGAAACACTCTGGCTTCCTTCTGCAACTAGCGGCAACTCTCTAGAGATCGGCTTCTGCAGATTTTCACTCTCAGATCCCCTGCATTCTACTCCTCACTCCTCTCCACCCTAGAGACAACTTAGTGTTTCCCTAATGATCCTTATATCTTCTGAAACATTAGGGCAAAACCATTTCTGGATTAGAACCTGTTTAATTATAATTTTTAGTTGTTTTTGGCTAAAGATGGAAGCCAGATACTGAAAAGGGCAATTCTGATCATGAACTGAGTATGATCAAAACACTCCCTGTGCCTAATGGGTTAGCAAAATAGTGCTTTGTAGAGAAACATGGCAAGTTTTATGGGTGTTTTGGCTACATTCAACTGGGACTCTGTCCTCATATCAGAAAGACAGTCATGGTGCCTATTTGTGCATCTGATAAAATTTCTATACAAGCACTTGTCTATTGTCATTATTCTACTTATCTCGCTGCCTCCTATGAGCCTAAGAGTGTGAATTTCGAATCCTGACAACTAACACCATTATCAATATCATGATGAGCACATGTCGGTGTGCATTAAATGGGGATGGGGGGGATGGGAAATAGAAGTAAAGAATGAACATATCATTCTACCACCACATAAGGTGCATTTTATTAGATCACATTTGGAATTTGGGGTTCAGTTCTGGGCACCTGTCCTCAATCGGGATATCCAAATATTAGAAAAGTGACAAAGCAGGGTCACTGAATTATCTTCGTCTCCTGTACTTACTATATTTAAATGAATTTTATTTTAATTTGTATTTGCTTATTTTAATTGTTATTGTTTTTCCTTTATTAAGTCTTTGTATTCTTCTTAATTGTACACTGTCTAGATTGTCTACAGGTTGATGGTGTAAAATAAATAAATAAAACTACCTGCGCTTCGGCCTTCCTGTTATATGGTTATGTTCAGTTAATCCCTAAGTTTGATGTAAACCGGCCTGATATGAAGCTTGTCATGAAGTTCGGTATAGAAAAATGTTAAATAAATAAAATAAATAAATAATAAAATAATGAAGCGTCACAGGGACTGATATATGCTGAAAGATTGTTCAAACTGGGGCTACTTACATTAGAAAAAATATGTTGGGTACTCAGGCTGTCATTATACAGGTCTACTTCACCATCTGCGTGACCCATCTAAGAACCTGCCAAACAAATTTGGAAGGGATGACCCTTAATCAATAGAGAACCCCCTTCCATCATTTTATGCACCCCCAACCAGGGGTTACATATATGTAACAGACCCCTTTGTTACCATTAAGGCCTGGGTACACCTTTAGTTCATTTGAGAGTGCAGGTCAGTGTAGGGGTCTGGAATGGTGCTCAGGAAGCAATCCCTTCTGATTTGCTGAGAGTAGGAGGTAGAAAGCAGCTTTTGCTTAAGCTGTTTTTTTTTTTTTTCAGGCCCAGGCAGAGGAGCCAGCCAAACCCTGCCTGGGGAGACTGATCAGGGTCCGGAGGGGTTTCCCTTATCCAGTCCACTCCCTTGGCTAGTTAGGATTTTCCCTCTGGGTATATTTTTCGGGTTTAAGCTTTGAAAGTGGTAGGAGCCTTGTGAGAGCTTGTGCACTACCTTGGTTCAGGGCACGGGAAAACCTGTGCCTGGGGCTGTGTGGGTGAGGGAAGACCTGCCCTCCCTACCGTCCACGAGTAAGGGGGTGTCAGCGCCTTGCTGCAAGGAGGAACTCCAGTGTGTTAAATTCGGTTGAAGGGAAAGATTTTGATTTCAAGAACCAGGAGGAAGTTTTAGGCTGCCCTTCCATCCTGCCTGAAGCAAAGACTGCTGCTTGCTTCAAGGGGGATCCCTCCCATCAGGGATCCAGAAAGATGAACTAAAGAGACTGTGTAAGAACCAAAGAAATCTAGAAGGCCATCTCACTGTGAGTAACGAGAAATTTGAGATCACCGAGGACGCCCATCAGGTGTTTTCATACGCTGGGGAGAGAGAGAATTTATCTCTCTGTTGCAGAGACAGTAAATATATATTTTTGCCAGTTTGGAAGAAGTGTCCTGTCCATCTAAAGGAATCCCTGCCCACTTGGGGACTCTATTTTTCCAAGCCCTGGAGGATAGAAATGTCCCTGGTTCTGGTGCCAGAGATTCCTGCACAGATCAAGGAAAGAGACTGTAAAAGTAGCAGACCCTGTGGTGCTGTGGATTAAGTTGTTGTGCCATCCTACATACATTTTCAAAGGCAAAGACTTTATTTTTGGACACCAACACAGTGGCTCCAGTGGTTTTATTGGGCACACTCATCACACATTGGGGCATACAGATACCCCTCTCCCAGGGACGAGAACCAAGACATCAAGGGTCACCCTAGCCCTTGGGAGTAATCTCCTCCCCAACCCCCCCACTCAACCAAGAATCCAGGTCCTGAAAACAAGAGACGGTGTTCAAGCTGGCTTGGTAAGGTTCCAGCCCCAAAGAGTAAAACTAATTGATTTATGGCCCTATCGGGTAGCAATCTGCACCCGGGGACAGGATTGCATATAGATATATACACACACACACACAAACACACATCATTACTATCATCAGTCATCAACATAAGCGTCATCATTATTATCCTTTTAATCATCTCAGTACTATCTCTACTATATCATCCTCCCCACCCCTGTATTAAAGGCATCGTTAAGACTGTCTTCCTCACCATCATCACCAGCATCAATTGTGATGCTCGTGCATCATCAGCACACCTGCATCATCCTCTCATTACAGCCTGTGTCACTAACTGTGCCTGAACAGTCCCGAGGAGTACCCGGGTCAGTTTCCTTTCTTCCCCGCTTCACACGGTTGGTTTCCTTCCGAAAGGAAAATTGCCCAGGGTGGGGAAGTCGTGGTTCGCATTTTATGTGGCTTTCATGAAAGTGAGAAAGCGCTGGCCGTGGTTACCAGCCTTGGCTAATGATGTCAGAACAAGGCAGAGTCACATACAACAGTGGATTACCAAAATCTCTGACAGTCGAGACTAGGATTACCATCAGGCTGCTAGACAGTGACGAAGGAATCTTTCCATTCTGGTTCCTTTCTTCTTCTTCACTTTTCTCTCTCTCTCTCATTATACTTCTGCTTCCATTTCCATCCCTTCTCTCTGTCTCTGTCTCCTTCCCTTCCCCCTTCTTGCTCTCTTTCTCTCTCTTGCCATTCCTTGCCTTGCTGTGCCAGGCTCTGGGGGCATTATTAGTCTCTGATGAAAGCAAGAAAAGTCTTTCGGGATATCACCGGATGGAAACAACCTTACTGCTAGACTCAGGTGTTGCTTAGTTGTATGCTAGCTCTATGTTTTTGTGCCTATCATTACTAGGCATCCCTTAGGGAACTTAAATTGGAGAGGAAAAGGCTTTTATTTCAAAATGTTGGTTGATTTTATATGTAGAGCTAAAAACGAGAATGCTCTTCGGTATTTTCAGCATCTTCTTCAGTCATTACTAGCATTTCGAAGAATACTTTTTTTTATTCATTCTGAGCATCGGATGAGCAATTTGTTTTTGTTATGGCTTTATATAGTATTTTAGCCAAAGCGGATTTACAAACATATAGGGTCATTCATCAAAATGCGATAGGCCGTTATCGCAAAATGCTTATGCAAATAAAAAAATGTAATATTCACGTGGGAGGAGTTGGTGCGGGGTAAATGCAAAGTAGGGGGTGGTAGCACGGTGCGTGCTACGTATCGCACATTATCGCGGGTCAGTAAGGCGGCTAATAGCTACACCTTTTTCTGGGTTTGTACGGTCGGATCGCAGGCGGTAGCGCAGTCCGCGGTATTATCGCAGCATATTTCGCGAGGATAAACACTGCAATCAATACATACACACCTAACAAGCATTACTGGACCAATAAAAATGGCTGTTTTTAGCAGGTCAAGCTTCCTAACAGCTTTTGGTGAGTGGCAAGTGTACTTGTACATGCATTCTTCATGCCTCGCCAGCCTCACCACACGTGACAACACGTGGAAGATGAACAACCAGAACAGGACCCGAGGCCACTTCCAAGACATCCCAGGGAAGTACCAGCAGTGCAGGCAGAGGGTAGGCTGCCGTGGGCTCTAGGCCCTGCCCAGCGAAGGGCATGCGCCTCGCTACGGGCCGGGAGATTCAGGGACTGTATCTTTCCTCCATGAACATCCTTGCTGGGCATGCCTGAGGACTTATGTGGTTAGCAGGTATCATCTCAGCTCTCAGACAAACCTTGAATTATATGAACACATCCGAGGGGATCTGGATCCTGTCACAGCAAGGTCCTGCGCTGTCCCCGGCCTCACCAAACAGTAGGGGTGGTGAGGGGGAATGTCCCAAACCACATTCTCACACTGACTTGACCAGGTCATTGCAGCTGTAACCGACCGCATTAATCGAATCGTAAATTCCCTTGTGGCAGGCAGGACTTGATGGACTTGAAGAGAGGTTTCTATGCCTTTGCACACTTTCCCAATGTAATCGGAGCTATCAGCTTCACGCGCGTGGCCATCGTTCCACCCCGTCAGAAGGTAACAGAAAGCTCTTCCACTCCCTCAACATGCAAATGGTCTGCGACTCTCGAATGTGCATCCTGGGCGTGGTGGCCAAGTACCCAGGAGTGGCGCACACGATTCCTTTGTACTTAGGTATTCGGGCCTCTTTGACAGTTTTGAGGCCAACCTGAACGGTGACGCTTGGCTCATAGGTAAGACGCACTTTTCTTTCTCATTTCCATTACTGCTTATGGATATGTGGCTAATGGCACCCAAATGGGGAAGGGGGGGGGGGGAGCTGTGGGGGAAGACGCGATCGGTGACATAACTCCTGGCTTCTGCAGCGCTCAGTATGCAGGTCATTGTCCAAGGGCATGCCTTTCTCCACCCATGTTTCAGAGGCCTGCCAAATTATTTATTTATTTATTTATTTATTATTTTTACATACCGACAATCGATCTGAGATAACACATCGGTTTACATTCAGGTACTGTAGGTATTTCCCTATCCCCAGAGGGCTTACAATCTAACAGCTCAATACAGTAAAGTGCGGCCTCTGTTACCCTGCTCCTAACCCGCTTTCTACTCACTTTTCGGCCGCGTTAGTCCAACCCGCGATACACTATACCCTTTAATCCATCCTTACCGCCTCTTTAAATCACCGGATAACCCCTTCCGCACGCGGCATGTATATTACATGTAAACGATCGAATTAGCTATTCCCTCCCATACAGTAACGCGCGCCTCGACTATCGCTATTTTACCCTGCCATTTTGCCCCGCGTTTAACCTGCTAAGTTACCGCCTACCCTTACCCCTGCGTTAGAGGCAGGGGTAATGGTAGACGGCAAACTTTCCCCCAAAAGGAAACCTCTAAAAACCTAAAATTCCCTCCTCCCCTCCTCCCGAAGCGACTCGACATTACTTTTTGTTGTTTTCTTACCTTTTGTTGCTTTTCAGCCCCTTCCCTTCTCTGCCGCCCTCCGGAGGGGGCAGCAGGCCAACGAAAGCACATAGACGGGCATGCTTTCATTGGCCGGAGCGCCCGTCGATTTGGCGCTCCAGCCAATGAAAGTACATAGACGGGTGCACGTGACGTAAATCACGGCTGACTTTTCCATGCTTTCATGGCGTTGCTGATGCACATGTGTGTGAGCCCGTCTGAGTACTGCTGAACAGCCGCTATGCTGTAGGCTCACCAGTAACACAACACATACATAGATAAAAAAAGTAATAAATAAATAGATAAATACGAATTACCTATATATATAAGAAAAACGTGAAAAAGAAGATGACCATTTAAATAATGTTAAAGAGGAGATTCCTTCACAGTAACTAGTAGTGCAGCTACAGACATTAGCCTATTGGGAACATATAAAATATATAAAAATTAATTCCATAAAAATGTAAAATTGTTACTTATATGGACTTTTTAATGAATATGTAACAAAGGGTAGATGCAAGTGACTTCACACTGAATGACTAAGACAGCTGAGCCGGCAGTATAACAATACTGGTTGATGTGTATGAAATGTTAATGTTCTAAAAATGCAATATTTTTATAAAAAAAAACCCAAATATTACTTTTTTTATTTGAATGGTCATCTTTTTTTCATGTTGTTCTAAATATATAGGTAATTCATTTTTATCTATTTATTAATTTTTTATATATATGTGTGTTTTAAATGTATGAGATATTTTTATATATGTTTTGTATATATGTTTTTCATGTCATTTTTCACTGTGTTACTATTAATATGTGTGCATTTTTTAATTTTTAATTTTATAAATAAATATATTTATGAGCTCATGTATTAATATATTTATTCATTTGTATAGCCCCTGAAGCAGCCCATGTTGTATGGACGAAACTCAGCCCGCGTCGGGCATTGGTTTTTACCTTTCAATTAAAGTATTTCCTGACACCGATCTAATTTTGTTCTGGTTGCATTACTGCTACGTTGGATCGGCTTCCATGTTGTTTTCCGGGCTCACCAGTAACTCCTGTTACACACTAGTACTTTAATTAATAAGGTGCCCTGCTATAGTCAAACACAGTCCATGCAGTCCTATGTGTATTGCATTCTCTGGTGACATTGTGTGGTCAGGTGAACAGGTTATGAGTGTACAGAGAGCCTCCACTGTAACCACCATTGTATTTATTGTATAGGGCTACTGCTCCCACAGATGTGATGTGCTTGCCATGACTGATGATGCCCTTTACATGTAGGCATCTTGACAAGCAGGCTTTTTGTGCCACCTAATGCATTCAGGGGCCCATGTCACAATCTTGCAATAAGTAGGGGTAATATATGCCAGTCACAGAAGTGTTTCCTGTGGGCAGCTATGCATAATGCTTGTGGAGGAAGGAGTCACACCCACTCATTACATGTTACAGCAAGCTGACACACACCTGCTTTTGGTTTAGTTGCATCCTTTGATCGAACATAGGCCATGCTAATGTGTACGTTCAGGGACATCTGCATTAAGTCCCTACTGCTAACATAAGTGAGTATGGCACTCAGTGGCAGACGTTCTGTGTGGGGCTTGCTTACTCGCTGTGTGGCGGTGGTATAGCTTTCCCTGCTTGCTCCCTTGCGCCTCAGTTCCTATACACCTTACTGGGCAGTATGGGGTAGATTTTCAGACGAGCGCGAACAGCCTACTTTTGTTTGCGCTCCAGGCGCAAACAAAAGTACGCTGGATTTTAGTAGATACGCGCGGAGCCGCGCGTATCCACTAAAATCCTGGATCGGCGCGCGCAAGGCTATCGATTTTGGGGCGGATTTTCAGCGCCCTGCTCGCCTAAATCCGCCCAAAACCGGGCGGATTTAGGCGAGCAGGGCCCTGCGCGCCGGTAAGCCTATTTTACATAGGCCTACCGGCGCGCGCAGGCTATACAAAAATCCGCCCCAAAATCGATAGCCTTGCGCGCGCCGATCCAGGATTTTAGTGGATACGCGCGGCTCCGCGCGTATCTACTAAAATCCAGCGTACTTTTGTTTGCGCCTGGAGCGCAAACAAAAGTAGGCTGTTCGCGCTCGTCTGAAAATCTACCCCTTTGTATAGCCTGCGCGCGCCGAGCCGCGCTACCTCCCCCCGTTCCCTCCAAGGCCGCTCCGAAATCGGAGCGGCCTTGGAGGGAACTTTCCTTTGCCCTCCCCTCACCTTCCCCTCCCTTCCCCTACCTAACCCACCCGCCCGGCCCTGTCTACACCCCCCCCTTACCTTTGTCGGGGGATTTACGCCTCCCGGAGGGAGACGTAAATCCCCGCGCGCCAGCGGGCCTGCTGCGCGCCGGGCCGCGACCTGGGGGCGGGTACGGAGGGCGCGGCCACGCCCCCGGGCCGTAGCCACGCCCCGTACCCGCCCCCAAAACGCGGCCGACACGCCCCCGAAACGCCGCGTCGACCGGGCCCGCCCCCCGACACGCCCCCGACACGCCCCCCTCCGAAAACCCCGGGACGTACGCGAGTCCCGGGGTCTGCGCGCGCCGGTAGGCCTATGTAAAATAGGCTTACCGGCGCGCAGGGCCCTGCTCGCCTAAATCCGCCCGGTTTTGGGCGGATTTAGGCGAGCAGGGCGCTGAAAATCCGCCCCTATGTGTTTCAAAATTGAGCGTGGTCACCTTTTGCAGAACTTTCATGGAGTGGTTGTCCTCTGGAGAGGGGTGTGCATGTGACCGGCCTGCATATGGACATGTGTAGGAATGGTCTTACAACTTTAAGTGCTCATGTTCAACAATGACACTCACAGTTTATACGCACTGTTCGTTGAGGGGCAGAGGTGTGCAGGTGGGCATGGTGACACATCTAGTATGCTGGACACCTTGAATGTTATACTGCACATTTGGCTGTTTCTCTCATCTTGGGCTCACTCCCACAGTGATGTCTTTTCTGGAAGTAATTGGAGTAGGGCACATAAAGCCATGTTTAGGGGGTTGGGCTACCCACAATTATGCCTTGCACAGACCCTTGGAAAGTCATGGAGGGTGGCTGTGCAGCTAAAGATTATGCCCATTGAATGTGGGAATGCTGTACTGCATGGAACAGCCACTGTAAAGGAGTAGGTTCTGCTTGGACTATAGACGTGATTCACATGAGTGCTAAACACGCTGCAAGTACATAGAATTCCAGGTGCATGGCTTGGTCTGTATATGTGGGGGGGAGGGGGGAGGCTAGGAGCTTCTGGCAACCTTGACTCCTCACACAGGCATTGGGAACATCCTATTACTGAGATCCATCTTTGTGGCAGTGTTGTCTGTTTGCCTCTCTCAGTATATAATATCATGCATAGTTGACATAGAGGTAGGCTCACCAGCCCACCTTTTTTATCGCTCCATCTGTGCTGTGTTGCTGTGTACAAGCAGGAAGGGTACGCTTGCTGTCTATTGTCCATATGCAGGGCTGGTGCAAGGGGATTAGGCCCCCTAGGCACCTTCTGCCTTGAGCCGTTCACCCCACTCCGGTCGTGCCGATACTCCCCCCCCGGTCACAGCCCCATCTCCTACCTCTTGCGAGCGATTCGAATCTCTACTCCTCTTTGCCGCCATCACTGGCACCCCCTAATGGTCGGCGCCAAGGCCCAGGCCTAGCTCGCCTAGTGCTTCCGCCGCCCCTGCCCATATGGAACACTATACCTTTTCTTTGCCAACCTACATGTGCTCTGCCTATACCTACCTACAAAGATATAGCCCACTGTTTCTTAAACACTGTAGGAGCTTCACTTGTTCAGTATGCAAACATTGTGTTCCACTACGCTGTGTACTTGATGAATCAGGCAACACAGTCTCAGCTGCTGAGTGACAAGTAGGGAGGAGGAGTGAGTGTGGTACACCATCTGCAGAGGTGCCGAGCAGAGGCCGATGAGGTGTGCTGCTGCTGCTGCTGTGCACCAGGCAGACTTCTGCAGACTGGCTGCCATGCCTGTACTGTTCTGCCTTGGGGGTCAGTATATTATGTGTAAGGTAATTGCGTCCAAATCCTAAAGGCAGCCCAGTACCGGGGTGTCACCCAGAGTGTGGAAGGTCGCCAGCAGCTGAGAGTGTGTACCAAGACTAAGTAAGCACCACTAAGGATGTGGAAGAATGTAAAATCACACCATATATAAATTGATAAGAAGGCATGGGGTATGTAGTGGAAGGCTCTGAAGTCTGGACATTCTTATAGGCAATGTTGCTAGCAAGGTGTATAGAAATTCCATGCACAGAATTAGTAAGTACTAGCGGCAGTACATTGAGTATTTGCACGTGTTTTCACAGTTCCTTCTTTTCCCCCCATGACACCGTGTTTTGCCGTGGCTTTATCTGGAGGAAGCTTGTGTGCATGCTACTATGTGTCTTTTGATTTTCTGATGACACATAGCAGCATGCATACTTCCTGATGATGAAGCCACGGCAAAACACCGTCCCATGGAGGGGAACCAAGGAATTGTCAAAACACATGCAAATACTCAATTTACTGCCACTAGTGCTTACTAATTCTGTGCATGGAATTTCTACACACATTGCTAGCAACATTGCCTATATGAATGTCCAGACCTCAGAGCCGTTCACTATATACACACCATGCCTTCTTACCAAGACAAAGTAAGTACACAACTTTTAGGGTTTATAATATAGTGTATGTGGTTACTCTTGACTGAAACAAGTGGACAGAAAATAAAAAGCTGGGTCCTGAACACCCTTTACACCACCCAGCCTCTACATACACACTATAACTTGTGAGCTGGTGACATACAGGTCCATGTAAGGAGAAGTTAGCAAACAGTATGGTTTGTGAAAGAGGCAAAAGTGAAGGGCCACAAGAAGGGTTTTCTTATTTATCTCTGGATGTCTTGTTAACCAGCATACACACAGCTTTCGTTGTAATGCCATAGCCCTTATGGTCTTGCTTGCTCCATAAATGCACATTTTTAATGTGGCGGGGCATTGGAGCGTGCAAGGTCATGTTGAGAGCAAACCTTTAGCCATTGCTACCAAAAACACTAAAACCACACAATGAAACAACTCAACCAGAAAGTTCATCTTTCCAAACAGTGAACACTCTGGGGTAGATTTTCAGAGCCCTGCTCGCCTAAATCCGCCCAAAACCGGGCGGATTTAGGCGAGCAGGGCCCTGCGCGCCGGGAAGCCTATTTTACATAGGCCTCCCGGCGCGCGCAGAGCCCCGGGACTCGCGTAAGTCCCGGGGTTCTCGGAGGGGGGCGTGTCGGGGGCGTGTCGGGGGGGGCGGGCCCGGTCGTCGCGGCGTTCCGGGGGCGTGTCGGCAGCGTTTTGGGGGCGGGTACGGGGCGTGGCTACGGCCCGGGGGCGTGGCCGCGCCCTCCGTACCCGCCCCCAGGTCGCGGCCCGGCGCGCAGCAGGCCCGCTGGCGCGCGGGGATTTACGTCTCCCTCCGGGAGGCGTAAATCCCCCGACAAAGGTAAGGGGGGGGTGTACACAGGGCCGGGCGGGTGGGTTAGGTAGGGGAAGGGAGGGGAAGGTGAGGGGAGGGCAAAGGAAAGTTCCCTCCAAGGCCGCTCCGATTTCGGAGCGGCCTTGGAGGGAACGGGGGGAGGCAGCGCGGCTCGGCGCGCGCAGGCTATACAAAATCGATAGCCTTGCGCGCGCCGATCCAGGATTTTAGTGGATACGCGCGGCTCCGCGCGTATCTACTAAAATCCAGCGTACTTTTGCTTGAGTCTGATGCGCAAGCAAAAGTAGGCTGTTCGCGCGCCTCTTAAAATCTACCCCTCTATTAACAAACATATGTAGTGCACTGTTTGAAATGCAGCCAATTTCTTTGTTTATCACAGTCTGCAAGGACAAGATAGCTAATAGCACACAACAATGTATATTTCATTAACTGCACATTCGGTGTTAAGCTGTACAGTAATATATGCAAACAGCATCATGACATATACAGGTATTGCATGTTATCCTTAATGCAGAATTATGATTTGAACCAATAACATCGGGGGACATTTACTAAGCATTTTTCCCATAGTAAAAGAATGGGAAAGAAAACCTTTAGTAAATATGCCCCAGAAAGTGGAAGTGGCACCCCAAAAGCCAAAAGACAGCCTACAGGCCAGGCCAGCAAAATTACAGCAAAGGCCCCAGACAGTATATGTTGAAAGAGTGCACTCAAAGAGAACAGCCTAAGGGCCAGGCCAGCACAGCTCAGATGTAGGCAGCAGGAAAACGAGCAAACAGTTCAGCATGTAGGCAGCAGGAGTAGAACTGCAGAGTGAGCCATCGCAGGAGCAGCAGAAGACCCAGCAGCATGGAGGCAGGAGGCCCAGGACGAGACACAGCAGCATGGAGCCAGCACTTGCAGGAGATGAGACGAGATGACACCCCACAACATGGAGCCAGCACTTGCAGGTTTTGAGAAGAGATGACACCCCACAACATGGAGCCAGCACTTGGAGATGTCAGGATCCTGCAGCATAGAGCCAGCACTTGCAGGAGATGAGAAGAGATGATACCCTGCAGCATGGAGCTGGAGACAGGTCAGCTTCACAAAAGACAGCATCTGCGAAGACACTGGAGGCTACTTTAAGTCCCTATTAGGCCCAGAGGCTGAAGGACAGCTTGTTAGTGACTGTGCTGCTTGAAAATGCTTGACCTAACAGCATCCCATGTGCGTGATGACCCAGCAACTCTATGGTGAGCACACGATGAGCCAGTTTCATCCATCTAGACGGCACAGCAAATCTGTCAAGAGAGTGTCCCTGTGTTTTTTAAAACAATGCCTGCTTAGGCCTTATTGCCCATGCCTTTCCTCTTTTTAAGGCCCCTTGCCTCGCTGTGCTTCCCACTTTGGGGGGGGGGGGCAAGTTTTTTGGAGGCCGACCCCTGCGTGAGGTGTCGAGTCAAGGGATGTAGCTGACGATTCAGATGGCTGGTCCGGCATCCGCTGTAGTATTTGTATCATCAAGTTTGTTAGGTTGCTGATGGCTGCAGCTATTGTGTTGGCATTTTGTGTGCTGACTGCCATACTTTGCTGCAGGATCTTGTTTTGCCGCTGTATGGTTCTTCACAGGACCCTTATTTCTCCCCGCAACTGCCAGACTTCTGCTGAAGAGACGGCTGCTGCAGGTACTGGTGCTGCTGGCGTTGGGTGCTGCTGGCGGGGGCCCCTACTTGTGGTGCTGTGGACGCTGCTGGTGGTTGGCCCAATGCTGGCAGTGTTGGTGCAAGTGGTAAATTGATTGTGGTGTCAGAGGCTGCAATGTGGGCATAGCTGGGCTTCTGTCAAAGTGGCGTGGGGGTGCTGGTTCCTGGCAGCTGTTCCTCCGAATCTTGCCAGTCCATTAAGGTGTTGAGATCGAGGTCAACATTAATAGGACTTCTTGAGCCTGGGGACTGCATTACATACAGGGGCTCTGATCGCTCTGCCTCCTCCTCCCACTGTGTCTCTGCTTCCATGAGTAAGGGTCTGTGAAGCATGGGTATTGCATGGATGGTCCCAGGAGCATCCCGGCTGGTCCCTGGGCATTCCTGGCTAGGACCGCCACGTTCTTGCTCGAGAGCTGTGGAAACAGAAAAGAAATAAAAAAAAAACAAACATAAGTACATATGCAAGATTTGGGTTTTTGTTTTTGCCATCAGAGGTGCACTTTGTTTCTTTGCAAAAGGCCTGATTTACTAAAGCATTTCTCCCGTTCTATGTCTATGGGAAAATGCCTTGATGAATTAAGCCCAAAGTGATTATCTAATGGCAATTTCTGGGGCCTTTTTACTAAAGGATTTTTGCCATTCTGGGTCAATGGGAAAAACGTCTAGTAAAAGACCCCCTATGTCTACAGCCATTGCTGTCTGGCCATTTATGGGTGAGGTAAACTTACCGGCAGCGGCTCGTGTGGTGTCTAGCCGCTGGTCTATGCCCTCGAACACGTCCGGTCCCAGCCTTTCAATAAGTCGCTGCTCCATTTCTGTGATGACAATGGGACAGGGGGCTCCTCCTCCAGACTGGCGCACGTATTTGGATCGCTCTGCTAGCTTGGCCTTCAGCTGGGCTTTGATATCCCGGTAGCGATGGGCGACCTGCTGTCTGCTTCTTTGAATGTCGCTGTGCTGGGTGATGGCCTGGGCAGTGTTGCGCCAAATTTGCCCTTTAGCTGCTTTGGACCTCTTGGCTGCTCTGTTTCTGAACAAGCTGGCGTGGTGCTGCAGGACCCCAGCGATGAGAAGCTCATTCTCTGCCACACTGAACCTGATTGCCCGCAGTCTCTGCTGTACTGCTGGCTGGCTGGCCGAAGGGGGTGCCACTTCCTCTCCCAGAGAGGTGTCCTCCCTGCCCTCACTCTCCTCTCCCCTGCCTTCCTCCCTCCACCTCACCCTGCCCTACAAACTCCCTTCCTGTCTGCCCTCTCTCTCTCTCTAACCCTATGCTGCCGTACTCCTCCCCCTGTCTAGCCCCTTCCCCCACCCCCTCCCTCCTATCCCTTCTCTCCTGCCTGTCTCTACTCGTCCCCCTGTCCCTACTCCTACTCCTACCCCCCCCCCCCCCCCCCCCCCCCCGGCACTCCTTCCCTCCTCCTCCCACTCCCTCTGCCTCCTCCTTCCCCTGCTATCCTCCCCCCTCTTCTCCCTTCTCTTCCCAGGCTTATCACGCTCCATGGTTTCCTCCTCACGCACACTCCTCCATTCCTGATACTCCTACTCACACATCCTCACCCACTCCTGACACTCCTCCTCCACTCCTCACACTCCTTACACTCCTCCTCCACTCCTCACAATCCTCCTCCACTCCACAGAAAATAATAAACAGGACTTACTTTTTTTTCACTCAATCAACAATATTGGGGAATAACTAGTATACAATGAAATGTGAAAAATAACTAGCTATATGTTTGTTGCTGAGAATCAACTTAAATCTCCAGTAGTATCTCTATCTTAAAATCATGGAACTTTATTTCTCTCAATATAACTAAACTATTTTTATTTTAGAGAAAAGACCTCAGTATTGGCAAGAGATCCGAAAATTCGGAAACTGCTTTAAAGCCAATTGTTTCAGTCACCAGTCTTGTATTCTCTTATTTTTATTTAATAAAATTATTCAAAGAAACTCCTTGTTTGTTTTTTATAATATGTTCTTGTAACGGTGTCACTGTGATTTGATGTTAACCTACTATTTGATGAATTACTATTGACAATGTTTATCTTGATTGGAAAAATTACACTCCTTGTAACTCAATTGTTATTTGCTATTTTATCCACAGTCACAACTTGAGTGCCAATGTTTTTACTTTGTGTAGTCCTTATTAGGGATGTGAATCGTTTTTTAACTATTTAAATTATCGTCCGATAATTTTAAAATCGTCATTAATCGGTAAAGGACTCGATACAATAGGAATTCCCTCAATTTATCGTGAAAAATCGTTAAATCGAGTATGGGAATTATTTGGGGGGAGGGCGGGAAAACCGGCACTCCAAAACAACTCTAAACCCACCCCGACCCTTTAAAATCAATCCTTTACCCTCCCCCACCCTCACGAACCCTCCCAAAATGTTAAATTACCTGGTGGTCCAGTTGGGGGGGGGTCCCGGCGCGAGCTCCCGCTCTCGGGCCATCGGCGCCATTTTGGCTACCACTGATAAAAATGGCGCCGATGGCCCGATAAAAAAAAACCCACCCCGACCCTTTATAAATTACCCCTTTGCTTCTCCCACCCTCCCAACCCCCCCAAAAACCTTTTACATGTACCTGGTGGTCTAGTGGGGGGTCCGGGAGCCATCCCTTCAATCATACCCTCGGTGCCGGTGCCGGTGCTGGACTGGTTTCAAAATGGCGCCGATCGCCTTTGCCCTCACTATGTCACAGGGAGCGATGGTCGCTCCCTGTGACAAAGTGAGGGCAAAGGCGATCGACTGCCAGTATGGCGCCGATCGCCTTTGCCCTCACTATGTCACAGGGAGCTCGCACATGGAAAAAGACATCACTATCAAAGTTGGAGATATAATGAGACAGCCATGATCTTTGGAGAAATATGATAACTCTATAAGGACTATACAAGTAAAACATTGGCACTCAAGTTGTGACTGTGGATAAAATAGCAAATAACAACTGAGTTACAAGGAGTGTAATTTTTCCAATCAAGATAAACATTGTCAATAGTAATTCATCAAATAATAGGTTAACATCAAATCACAGTGACACCGTTACAAGAACATATTATAAAAAACAAACAAGGAGTTTCTTTGAATAATTTTATTAAAATAAAAATAAGAGAATACAAGACCGGTGACTGAAACAATTGGCTTTAAAGCAGTTTCCGAATTTTCGGATCTGTTGCCAATACTGAGGTCTTTTCTCTAAAATAAAAATAGTTTAGTTATATTGAGAGAAATAAAGTTCCATGATTTTAAGATAGAGATACTACTGGAGATTTAAGTTGATTCTCAGCAACAAACATATAGCTAGTTATTTCTTACTTTTTTTCACTCCAACAAATATCACAAAAGACAAAGGTAAAGGAAAATAAATGACAACACAAAACAGCACAACTCAGTCAGAAATTGCAAAACTACACCAACAGAATTCCTATACCACCACTAACCTCCTCTCTTCTCACTCCAACGCCCAACACACCCTCAAAGAAGGAGGGGCAGGAAAAAATATTGTTGTGCACGATGATGTACTGCGGTGTGTGTTATCTTGTTGTGCGCTGTGGCAAGCAGCTGATTTGAATATACACGTCCCTTTTGTTATCATGCACGGTAGGCGCACGATAAACAAAGCATTTTGATGAATCTAGGGGATAGGGCCTTATTCACTAATAAGTTTTTCATATTCTGTGTTTATGGGAACAGAGTTTAATAAATCCAACCTATAATCATCAGGTACGTCTAGAGATTAAGGGTAAGCAAAGGTCAAAGCCAAGAATTTCAAACCTAAAAGTCCAGGGAGATGAAGTGATTTGCCCAAGATCAGATGCAGGGCTAAAAGTAGCAGGGGGAATTTTGTACTTATGTCTCATAACTTTTCTTGAATCACAGTTCAGTGATATAATTACTAGGCTTTTGTCTTTATGCTTAGTAGGGATGTGAATCGGTACCGGACTCGTTTCCGGTATCAAGTTCGGGTAAAAACCACGGGAAATCTTTGTTCCCGCAATTCTTACCCATTTTAATCGGCTGTGTCGTGCCGAAAAAAAACCCACCCAACCCTTTAAATTTAATTTGTTCACATCCCCCACCCTTCTGGCCCCCCCCCAAATATTTAAAGTACCTGGTGGTCCAGAGGGGGTCCCGGGAGCGATCTCTCGCTCTCGGGCCGTCGGCTGCAACTAAACAAAATGGCGCCGATGGCCCTTTGCCCTTAGCATGTGACAGGGTATCCGTGCCATTGGCCGGCCCCTGTCACATGGTAGGAGCAATGGATGGCGCGGGCCATCCATTGCTCCTACCATGTGACGGAGGCCGGCTCCATTGGGGGATAAGAAAGAATTAAATTTAAAGGGTCGGGATGGGTTTGGGGTTTATTTTTAAGTGCCCTTTCTTCCCGTCCCCCCCCAAAATGATAAGAGAACCCCAAGAAACATTTTGTGGGGTTTTCCTATCGGGTTCAGGGGCCCCCCCGAATTCTGACGAGTTTGAAAATATCTTCCGATGTTTGCTGTAGTTAATGGGCATCTTCCGATATTTTCAATCGTCAGAAAAACGATTCACATCCCTAATGCTGAGCATGTTGTCAGGCTTCATTCCATTATGAATATCTTCCTAGCTTTTATACCATGCTGAGCATACTCATAGCTATTTCTGAGTGTTGCAATCCTTGGG
Source organism: Rhinatrema bivittatum (assembly GCF_901001135.1). Classification (NCBI taxonomy): domain Eukaryota; kingdom Metazoa; phylum Chordata; class Amphibia; order Gymnophiona; family Rhinatrematidae; genus Rhinatrema; species Rhinatrema bivittatum. The sequence continues at coordinate 299,205,084 of NC_042617.1, forward strand.
AGATGTTTTACATGTCTCATAATTCAGCATCTCTTTCTGTGCATTTGAAGGTTATGAGCCAGCACTGTGAGCGCTTAGGTTCTGGGAAATGAAAGATTTAATTCTTCCTCTTTTCCAGGTACCAGTCCAACCTTTGCAGGGTACTCTGAAGACACAGAGATGTTGACAGCCTTCAGCTGGGATGACAAGAACGTCCGGAGAATATTCATCAGAAAGGTGTGGACTAGGAAAGGAATACCCAAAAACTTTCTGCCCTTCTCATCTTCAAAAACTCTAACATTCCAGCAAGGGGTCTTAGCTAATCAAGACAAGGTTTTCCAAAGGTAGGGTGCCCCTGTAGTTGCAGTACTTCAGGCACACCCTGCTATCTAGAAAGCTCTACATGAGTGGTGTTATCAGAACCTAACATTGTAAGTGACCTCCAAAATACGTAGATGCCCATTAACTACAGCAAACATGGCCCCTGCACTCCAAGACCCAGACATATAGCTTGACCTTGAAGTCGTAACTGAATCTGGGAATCTCGAGAATCATTTAGGATAGGAGCAGGAGAACATACAGAAATGGAACAAATTAAGCCTGAAATCTTGAAAGCAAAGGAAGCTTAAGGCTGAACTTGAAAATATAAATCATCTTGATAGTGTTTCACTGTATAAATCAGAACTTGTAGATCCTAATTTCTATTGTGTATCCAAACGATGCAACTATACCCATTTCTTCTGGTCTCTCCTTTCAGGTTTATGCTATCATTATGATTCAGCTCTTTGTTACCATGGGCATTGTGGCCCTTTTCACCTTTAGGTAGGTTTTCAATATTTCATAAAAAAATACATTTTCTTGGATATTTTAGTAATGTTCTCTCCAGAATCAGAATATCAATACATAGGAACATTGTCCTTTCTCAGAAGACAGAGGATCTGTGTATTAGGTTCAAATCAATACTTGATTATCAATCTGAGGAGAGAGGATCTGTGTTTTAAGAACCTGGTTATCTCTCTGTCTGCGGAGAGAGGATGGGTGTCTCTGGTACTATATTGTATATGACAAACTTCACTTTCTGGATAGAATGTTGTGGAGTTTATCTTCTGGGTGAAATATTAAGGTATAAGGAATGATGAGGAAGGACTTTCTGTTCTGTTTATTTTGATGTTTAGCTAGAACCTTTTAACAAAACACTATGGGGGTAATTTTCAAAAGGAGTTACATGCGTAAATGTAGCTACTATTGTAGCAATTTTCAAAAGTCATTTACTCAAGTAAAGTGCACTTATGTGAGTAAATCCTATGGACAAGTCAATGGCATATATTGTAGCAATTTTCAAAAACCCACTTACTCAAGTAAAGTGAATTTACTTCAGTAAACCTGGTTTTTACTCGAGTAAATGCTTTTTAAAATCAGGCCCAGTATATAAAACCAGAGATCAACTACAAAACGAAATGTGCCCAACACAGAAGCATGTCAGTTCATGGTCTAAAAAAACAGGAAAAGCCTTTAGTCAGGAGAAGCAAGATGATGAACTAAAAAGCATAAAAGTTTAGGTAGTGAATGAACAGAAAAAAGGAAAACAATTTCAGAGATGCAGAAGAAGACAAGAGAAGGAACAAAGTTGTTCATAGAATTTATGTAGAGTAGAACTAATTCATTGGAAGGAGTGGGATTGAAACCAGACTGAAGGGGATGAAGGAGAGTGAAAAAGGAGAGGTCTGAAGAGTAGAGATGTGAATCGTGTCCTCGATCGTCTTAACGATCGATTTCGGCTGGGAGGGGGAGGGAATCGTATTGTTGCCGTTTGGGTGTGTAAACTATCGTGAAAAATCGTTAAAATCATGAGCCGGCACACTAAACCCCCCTAAAAACCCACCCCGACCCTTTAAATTAAATACCCCACCCTCCCGAACCCCCCCCAAATGCTTTAAATTACCTGGGGATCCGGCGGTGGTCCAGAATGGCGGCGGTCCGGAACGGTCCCCTCAATAGAATCGTGTTGTCTTCAGCCGGCGCCATTTTTCAAAATGGCCGCCGCAAAATGGCGGCGGCCATAGACAAAAACGATTCGACGGAGGAGGTCGTTCCGGACCCCCGCTGGACTTTTGGCAAGTCTTGTGGGGGTCAGGAGGCCCCCCCAAGCTGGCCAAAAGTTTCCTGGGAGTCCAGCGGGGTTCCGGGAGCGATTTCTTGCCGCGAATCGTTTTCGTACGGAAAATGGCGCCGGCAGGAGATCGACTGCAGGAGGTCGTTCAGCGGGGGTTCCGGACCGCCGCTGAATGACCTCCTGCACTTGATCTCCTGCCGGCGCCATTTTCCGTACGAAAACGATTCGCGGCAAGAAATCGCTCCCGGAACCCCGCTGGACTCCCAGGAAACTTTTGGCCAGCTTGGGGGGGCCTCCTGACCCCCACAAGACTTGCCAAAAGTCCAGCGGGGGTCCGGAACGACCTCCTCCGTCGAATCGTTTTTGTCTATGGCCGCCGCCATTTTGCAAAATGGCACCGGCTGAAGACAACACGATTCTATTGAGGGGGCCGTTCCGGACTGCCGCCGTTCTGGACCACCGCCGGATCCCCAGGTAATTTAAAGCATTGGGGGGGGGGGGGGTTCGGGAGGGTGGGGGATTTAATTTAAAGGGTCGGGGTGGGTTTTAGGGGGTTTTAGTGTGCCGGTTTTCCTGCCCTCCCCCTTCCCCCGATTTATGATTTTTTAACGATAAATCGGGGGAATTGGTATTGTATCGTGGCCCTAACGATTTTTTGACGATTTAAAATATATCGGACGATATTTTAAATCGTCAAAAAACGATTCACATCCCTACTGAAGAGAATTAGTGGTAGGACAACTGGAAAGTCGAAAACTCATTGGTACGACATCTAGAAGAATGACAGAAATCAGCAAGCTGAGGATTAAAAAAGGTATTTTTTGCAAGTAGTTTGCATGAACATTCCATTTTTTTTTTTTTTGCATTTGTTGGAAAAGGGTTCTCTCATTTCTGGTAGTTTTCAGAGAGGGATCAATATGGGGGGATTTTGTTTTTAGAGATTTGAGGGAAAACAGCCCAAATATTTCTGTATAGTTGGTGATATGGAAAGAATATCCTGAAACCTTCTCCAGTATTTCTTCACTTCAGATTTCTAACTCTGCTCTCTCTTATTTCCCACAGTGAACCAGTGAAAGGATATGTCCAGTCCAACCCAGCCTGGTACATTGCCTCCTAGTGAGTATCTGTCCTTTGATTCCATAGGAAATTAGCATTCTAAACACTTCCTTGTACTATCTCAGCCACTGAAAGAGGAAGGAAAGCATGGTTCAGTCAAGTTAGATCAAATTCCTTCTGTGCCAGTCTCCAAACTCTAATATCAGCATAGTAAATGGTGGGGTGCCAGAAGCAGCCCTGGGACCCTGGAAATTTGTGTCAGATTCAAATATACATTTTAATAAGGGTAACTAAACTTTTTGTTGGGAAAGTAAATAAAGAAAAGAGGAAAAAGAGGCCACTAAGGTTTTCTAAAGAAATAGCTGAAAAGATAAGGGAGAAAAGATAAGCGTTCATAAACTACAAGAGATCACAAAAAGAAGGTAAAAGACAATATCTGGAAAAGCTGTTGTACTTTATAACATAAAATGTTAATAAAGAAAATATGAAAAAAAAAATAGATAAGGTAAAGAAGCCAGATAGGATACATCCGAGGTTACTAAGGGAACGTAGAAATGTTTTGGCAGCTCCGCTGATTTTTTTCAATGTTTCTTTAGGGTCAGGTGTAGTTCTGGAGGACTGGAAATGGATAGATGTGTTTCCTATTCATAAAATTTGAAGTAAGGAGGCTGGGAATTACAGGCCAGTTAGTCTGACCTTGGTGGTGAGAAAATTAATGGAATAACTGCTAAAACAAAGAATAGTACAGGTTGTGGAATCCAATGGATTGCAAGATCTGAGACAGCATGGTTTTACTAGAGGTAAATCTTGTCAGACGAAACTGATCAATTTCTTTGGGTTACCAGAGAGTTGGATCAAGGGAAAGTGCTAGATGCAGTGTACTTAGATTTCACTAAGGCTTTTCACATGGTTCCATATAGGCAACTTGTAAATAAACTGAGCGTCCTTATTATGGGCCCTTGTATAACTGACTGGGCTAGAAACAGGCTGAGTGGGAGATCAGTAAGGGTAGTGGTAAATGGAGTTTACTCTGAGGAGCGGGGCATTACTAGCAGTACGCCTCAGGATTCTTGGGCTGGTTCAACATTTGCGTGAGTGACTTAGAATGATCGTCAGGAAAGGTTTGTCTTTTTGCCAATGATACCAAACCCTGAAACAGGGTAGACCGCCAGGAAGGTGTGTAAATCATGAGGAGGGGTCTAGCAAAACTTGAGGAATGGTCTAGGGTCTAGCAGCTAAGATTTAATGATAAAAAAATGCAAAGTAGTGCATTTACACTGCAAAACCCAAAAGCAAGGTACAGCATAAGCACCAGATCTGTGGGTGCTTGAGCACCTCCAATATTGTCTCCTGTGGATCAGAAGCTGAAAACTCCATGCTGCAGAGATGTGGGGGGCAGACAGAAAGGAAGTGATTCTGTCTCCTAGCTACTGCTCCTGTCTCCCCCTGCACCCCATTGGCTGTGGAATGTCTGCCCAATGAGCTTTGGGGAGGGCAAGCACTGCACTTCTGTCTCCTAGCTACTGTTCCCGCCTTTCCCTACAGCCTATTGGCTGAGTGTGGAATGTCTGACCAATGGAGGACCAGAGAGCAGCAGCAGCAGTCTAGGACAGCCAGGTTGTCTGAGGTGCAATGAAGATGGGGGAGGCTGCTGCTAGGACAGAGGGACAGAAGAGCTATAAGCAGGGTGAGAGAAGGGCTGAGAGAACTCCTGGGAGTTGGTTGTGAAAGGGGAGACTGGCTGGGAGAAGAACTGAAAGAAGGAAGTTTGGCTGGGAGAGAAGAAGGTGAGAAGTTGTGAGGAGAAGGACTGGAAGAAGAGTTATGGGAGAGGGAAAGGAGTAGATACAGGTTGTGAGGGTGAGAGGGGCTGGGAGACTAGCAGAGAAGGCTAACAGAGAGGAGATTTGGGCTATGAGAAGGGAAAAGGGGATACAAGCTAGGACATGGGAATGTGATAAGAGGAGCAGAGGTGAGTGGTTAGGTGAAGGGAACTTTAAAAGGAGGGGTGAAGAGAAACCTGTTGGGGAGTGCAGGGATGGGAAGAGGAATTGAGAGGGGAACAGAGGACAGCTCAGTGGGAAATGGGAGCAGAGCATTCTAAGGGGATGTAGGGAGTGACGCTGGAAGAGAGGGATTAATTCCTCTTCCCTCTAAATATAAAATTCAGAGTATGCCCATGTAAGAGGGTGAGAATGAAGAGAATAGCAGGAGTATAGAGAAGAGGGAGAAGAGTAGATAAGGAGAATAAGAGAAAGGGAAGGTTGAGAAAGTATGGTGGTGACAGGAGAGGATAGAGGAAGAGACTGTGATGTGGATGGGTTGTTGGTGGGGGTGGGGGAATGGAGCAGGAGGGAGGAGACTGGTAAGGATGAGCTGAGACTGGAGAGAAGAATGAATTATGGGACTTTGAGTGTTTTCCTGTACGCACCCAGATCAGTCCTGGGTTTTTCCTCCCTGCCAGCAGATGGAGAACGAGAAAGTTTTGCTGACGCTGCCACTTAACCTCATGTGCCACCTGCAGCTCCTCAGTATTGTATTTCTCTGTCTCCAGCAGATGGTGGATAGTGCAAACCTGCAGCTCTGCAGTGGACATAGGAGTTTTTTTCTTTTGAGACTTCCTCCCAGGGAATTTTGAATTCTAGTAGGTCCTTCCCTGTCTGTAATAGGTGGATGAGAGGAGGGTTGGTAACCCTTTTGTAGGCTGGGTTCATGCGCTCATTGGGTGTAAATCTGATGGTCCAGATCCCTCCCCTTCACGAGGCCACTACAGCAGCTGCAGGCTCGGGGATTGATTCCCCTTTGAAGCAGGGGTTACCCTATGTATCTTTTTACAGGGTTGCTAGCTTCATAAAGTTCATATAAATAAAAAAAAAAAAAAGAGAGAGAGAGAGAGGCAATTCCTCCTTCTTAGCTTGGTGGCTGTTTTTGGTGCTCTAGGGTTGTTTCTCCAGCACCAAGGTAAGCGCTATGGGGCGCAGGTTGGCATGCCGCGCGTGCAGCTCGGTGCAATTCCGCATGCCGTGTGTGCGGCTCGGTGCAATCCTGGGTTATTCGAGATGGCCTCTGTGCTGGTTGCGCCGTGGCTGAGGAGGGCTCATCCAAAGGTCGAGGCAAGAGGCTGCGTTTTGCTTTGCCCCCGCATTGGGAGCCCCACCGGGCAGCATGAAAGGGAGAGGATCCCTTCCTGCTCAGTGCGGGAATAGCGGCCATTTTAAATTCTGAGTCGGCCGTTTCTGGTTCAACAGGGGTAGAGGGGATGCCTTCCTGCTATTGTCCCCAATTCTTTTTAGTGCCGAAGGAGGCCAGGAGGGCTCGGGGGATGAGAAGGAGCCCTGCACTGCTACGCAAGTTAACTCTCAGCCGTTTTTGGCTAATTTTGTGTTATTATTGCATGAGGCTTATTTGGCCAGGCAGCAGGCATGTTTGCCCCCTCGGCGTCTAGTGGTCAATCAGAGGGGCAGCTGAAGGATTCCCAGGTGGCTCAGGGGTCTGCCAGTGGCATCCCGACGGTCCTGAAGGGGGAGAATTCGGAAGTCTCTGATGTTTCCCCTGTGGGGGCTGGGGCCCCCCTTGGGCAGGATGTGCCTGTAGACCCTGATTTGGAGCTGACGTCCAGGGAGCTGATATAGATGATATTCCAGTTTCCAAGGGTCATGACGTGAAGGTTATGCGTTTTCTCCAGAAAGAGGAGTTAGGTCCGCTAATTCCTCAAGTTCTTCATGAGCTAGGTTTTGAAGTGCTTCAGGAGGATTTGGATCTGGAAGGTGCTGATCAGGTTCTTGATGGTTTGAGGGCCCCATCAACAGTTTTCCCTTATCACAAATCAGTGAAGAAGCTTGTGGACAGGGAGTAGGATACTCCCGAGGCCGGCTTGAAGGTGGGGAGAGCTATGGCAAAGCTTTACCCCCTGCTTGAGCAGACATTAGAACTGTTCGCGCTCCCCAAGTCAATGCAGTGGTCTCTGCAGTAACTAAGAAGATGACTATTCTAGTTGCGGGGTCCGCAGCATTGAAGGATCTGCAGGACTGCAAGTTGGAAGTGCTTCTAAAGAGGATTTTTGAGGTGTCTGCCTTATGCAGAGGGCTTGTTTACACTGGACTCAGTAGCTACAGGAGACACAGCCAACCTTTGGAAGAGATGCAAACAGGGCAGAGCGCAGAGAGGCAGCAGTGGTGTATGGGGCGGATGCCTTGTATGATTTAGTGGGGACGTCTTCTAGGATTATGGTGTTGGCAGTATCCTCCAGAAGGTTGCTGTGGTTGTGTAACTGGTCGGCGGATGTTTCCTTCAACGCTCAACTGGGGTCCTTACCTTTTAAAGGTAAACTCTTGTTTGGAGAGGATTTTGAGCAGTTGATAAAGAACTTGGGGGTGAATAAAGTCCATAGGTTGCCTGAGAATAAACCTAAGAGTAAGAGATGTTTTCAGGTGCATTCTCGTTTTCAGGATTTCAGAAGGTCCCAGCAATCTAGGGGACTGTCGGTGCTACAGAAACAGTTCTCTACTTGGGGCCATTCCTGGGGTCCATTCTTTCATGGGTCAAAAGGCCATTCCAAGATGCTGCAGGCAGTAGTGCCACGGGGGCTAAATCTTCACAATGAGGTGTGGCTGGTCCACTCCGGAATTCCTTCCATAGCGCAGTTTTACGGGGAGTAGACCATGATTACTCAGGATCAGTGGGTTCTCACAGTGATAAGAGACGATTAAGCGTTAGAATCTGCATGGCCCATTCAGTAGTTGTTCTTCGTTTCTCGTTAGTCAAGTGGCTCACAGTCTGGGAAACGCTGAACAGGTTGCGGTGGCTGGTAGCGGTGGTCCCCATCCTTCGCAATAAGCAATGGAAGGGAAGGTATTCCATTTACTTCGTCATTCCAAAGAAAGAAGGCACTTTTCAGCCAATTCTGGACTTCTGGTTAGTGCAGTTAGTGTAACTGGGTTCAAAAAAGGTTTGGATAATTTCTTGGAGGAGAAGTCCATTAACGGCTATTAATCAAGTTTACTTAGGGAATAGCCACTGCTATTGATTGCATCAGTAGCAAGGGATCTTCTTATGTTTGGGTAATTGCCAGGTTCTTGTGGCCTGGTTTAGCCTCTGTTCGAAACAGGATGCTGGGCTTGATGGACCTTTGGTCTGACCTAGCATGGCAATTTCTTATGTTCTTAAAAGAAGGTGAATGTGGCGCTCAGGGTTCTGCGTTTTCACATGGAGACTCTGAGGTCCGTTATTGCAGTGGTGCGTGCGGATGAATTCTGTGCTTCACTAGATCTGACAGAGGCATATTATTTGTATTATATTTCTCTATGCTCTGTTTCCGGCTACTTCTCGGCCTCTCTCGGTTCTTTGCCCCTCCCCAGTACCTGTTTTATGTACTTTCCACCTTTTTAGTTCGGATGTAAACCGGTATGATGTTACTACTAATGTCGGTATATAAAAGTGTTAAATAAATATCTGCATGTTCCCATTCGAAGGGACCATCAGCGGTTTCTGCGGTTTATAGTCCTTGGTCGGCATTTCCAATGTCAGGCTCTTCCCTTTGGGTTGGCCATGGTTCCTCGTACCTTCACCAAGATGATGCTGGTTGTAGCGGCCATGTTGCTTCAGGAAGGTGTTTTGGTACATCCTTATCTGGACGACTGACTGATCAGGGCGAAGTCCGAGGATCTCTGTCGTCAGTGCAGAAGGTAGTCCGCTTGCTGAAATCACTCGGTTGGGTGGTAAACCGAACAAAGAGTCACTCGGTTCCTGCTCAGTGCCTGGAGTATTTAGGTGCCCAGTTCAACACGCAGCAGGGCAAGGTGTTTCTGACAGAAGAGTGGGCTCAGAAGCTGCAGAGGCAGGTTCAGCATTTGCTGGCCTTGCCAATTCCCAAGGTGTGGGATTATTTGCAGGTTCTGGGCTTAATGGCTTCTACCCTGTAGCTAGTCCCATGGGCATTTGCCCGTATGAGGCCTTTACAGGGGGCTCTTTTAGCCTGATGGAACCTGCTGTTGGAAGAGTTTTTTATTTCCCTACCTCCCAAGGACATGGCATGGAGCAGTCTGACTTGGTGGCTACTGGATTCCAATTTGCTGTGTGGGATAACATTGGAGGTTCCAGATTGGATAGTACTTAACTAGAGATGCCAGTCTCTCTGGTTGGGGAGTTGTTTGTTAGTATCAGTCGACTCCAGGTTCTTGGAGTATGGAAGAGGCTTCCTGGTCTATCAGTCGGTTGACGACCAGGGCGATGTGGTTGGCACTGCAAGCCTTTCTGCCAATGGTCAGTGGTCGGTCCTTGAGGGTGCTTTCAGACAGTGCGACTACAGTAGCTTATATCGATCGACAGGGGAGGACCAAGAGTCAAGCTTTGGCCCAGGCAGCTCAGGAGTTGATTCAATGGGTGGAGGAACATTTGGAGGGCATAGCAGCATTGCACATAGCAGGTGTAGAAAACATTCAAGTGGATTTTCTGAGTCGCAGAATGTTGGATCCCCGAGAATGGGAGCTGTCGGAAACAGCAATGCAGCTCATCCAAGAGAGATAATAGAAGGACTAGGGGGCACTCCATGAAGTTAGCAAGTAGCACATTTAAGACTAATTGAAGAAAATTCTTTTTCACTCAACACACAATTAAGTTCTGGAATTTGTTGCCAGAGGATGTGGTTAGTGCAGTTAGTGTAGCTGGGTTTAAAAAAGGTTTAGCTAAGTTCTTGGAGGAGAAGTCCATTAACTGCTATTAATCAAGTTGACCTAGAGAATGGCCTCTGCTATTACTGTCATCAATAACATGGGATCTTCTTGGTGTTTGGGTACTTGCCAGGTTCTTGTCGCCTGATATGGCCTCTGTTGGAAATAGGATGCTGGGCTTGATAGACCCTTAGTCTGACCCAGCATGGCAATTTCTTATGTTCTTATGAGGAATCCTCACGTGGACCTAATGGCAACTTGTCAGAATGCCACGGTTTTTTGGTTTTTTAGCCAGAGAAGAGAGCTTGGGGCTGAGGGCGTAGATGCTCTGGTGGTGCCCTAGCCTTGGGGAGTGCTGCTTTACGTTTTTCCTCCATGGCTGCTAGTGGTAAAGGTGTTACATCAAATAGAGAAACATCAAGGTGAGGTGGTCTTGGTGGCTCCAAAGTGGCCATATCGGCTGTGGATCGTGGATCTGGTAAATTTAGCTGTGGATGGGCCGATATGATTCGGTCAGATTTCAGGCTTTCTTCACCAAGGTCCCATATGTTCAGACTAGGCAGCTCACGTTTGTCTAGCAGCATGGCTTTTAAGAGGAGGAGATTGAGACATAAGTACTATTCTGAAGCTCTGGGGACAACCCTGTTGCAGACTAGAAGAAAGTCTACCTTGCTTTCTTATGTCAGGGTCTGGAAGGTGTTTGAAGCCTGGTATACCATGCATGGTGTGCATCCTCTAGAAGCTGTGGTAGTGGATATCTTGTCCTTTCTGCAGGAAGGTTTGGTCAAAGGTCTAGCACTAAGCTCTCTTAAAGATCAGGTGGCGGCTTTAGGTTCTCTTAGAGGCAAAATTGAAGGTGCTGCCTTGTCTTCTCATCCGGATATTATTCGGTTTCTTCAGGGTGTAAAGAATTTACGCCCTCAAGGGTTTGTATGGGGCTCCTTTTGAACTGCTCAGAAGGGCGACTCTTAAGGATTTGACACTTAAAGTCATTTTTCTGGTAGCAATCTGTTCAGCTAGGAGAGTTTCCGAGTTGCAGACCTTCATGAGCAGAGGCTTAGCTAGTTTCTCCACAAGAAATATGCAGGGCAGCAACTTGGAAGTCGCTGCATACTTTTGCAAGGCACTATCACCTGGATGTGGGGGATACAGGTCCTCGATCCTTTGGTGAGAGCGTTTTGCAAGCAGGACTATTCAGGCCTCACCCAGTATAGGGAGCTTTGGTACATCCCAGGAGTCTGGATTGATTTGGGTATGTACAGGGAAAAGAACATTGGTTTACCTACTAATCTTCGTTCCTGTAGTACCACAGATCAGTCCAGAACCCACCCGACCTTTGGAGGATGAGAGTCATCTGCTCAGACTATTTTCTGGTTTTATATAATGCAGACCATTAAAAGAAAATAAAAGAAGTTATTTGGAAGTTTGGGAGAGTTTCTTTCTTAAGCTTTGGTACAGTTCAATATTGAGGAGCTTCAGGTGGCACATGAGGTTAAGTGGCAGCGTCATCAAATCTTTCTCTGTCTCCATCTGCTGGCAGGGAGGCAAAACCCAAGAGTCTGGACTGATCTGAGGTACTACAGGAACAAAACTTAGCAGGTAAGAAACAATTTTCCTTTCCCTGACTTTTGTTTTAGCCACATGAGTCTTTCTCATGTTCACATTACTTGCTCCTCTCTGGACATTTAAATACAGACCGGTCAGTCATATTCATAACCTACCGTGTTCTGTTTTTTCTTTTTCACTGGGGATGATGTAATCTGTGTTGAGTTCAGCACCCCCAATTTTTTTCAAAAGTTGGCTCTTATGAGATACAGTATTGAAGGTGAAATTCTTCTAAACACGAAAAAAGGGCAGGATCTGGGGGTAATCGTATCTGATGATCTTAAAGTGGCCAAACAGGTGGATAAAGTGATGCAAAAGCCAGAAAAATGCTTGGCTGCATAAGAAAAGGAATGATCAGCAGAAAAATGAGGTGATATTGTTCCTGTAAAGGTCCCTGGTGAGACCTCATTTAGAATACTGTGTACAGTTCTGGAGGCCACACCTTCAAAATAAACAATAAACAAAGAGCTTTATATTCAAAAGCATTTAGCCGGTTAACTCATAAGTTATTTATTTATTTTATTTATTTATTTAGCATTTTTTATATGCCGATAACCATTTGCACATCGTATCGGTTTACAATTAACTTAGAACTAATAGGCAAAGGCCTTTACATGGAACAGTAACTGAAATTAAAACATGGGAACAGGAAACAGTAATCAAAAAAAGGGGGGAAAACTAGTTTACAGAAATTAAATTTACATAAATTTACAAGTATTTACAAAAATAATCAGAGACAAATGTCTGTGGGTTCTGTTAGCAATTATGAGGACGGATTGGTAGACGGGTAGGCTTGAAGAAAAAGCCATGTTTTGAGTTTCTTTTTTAATTTAGGTGTGGATGTCTCTGTGCGCAGGTCAGGAGGGAGGGAAATCCAAATGGTAGGGCCGGCGAGGGAAAAAGCCCTATTCATTGTGGAGAGCAGTTTGTAGGGATTGATAGAGGGAGTGCGGAGGGTTCCTTGAAGGGCAGGACAGGTGGGTCTTGTGGAGGAGCGAAGAAGGAGAGGGGGGCAGAGCCAATGGAGGTTATCGTTGGTAATGCTCTTGTGGATGAGGGATGTTTTGTACAGGATGCGTGATTGAATTGGTAGCCAGTGGTGTTTGATGAGGGTTGGTGTGATGTGGTCTCTTTTTCTTGTGTTACAGAGGATACGGGCAGCAGCATTCTGTAGAAGTTGCAAAGGTTTGGTGTGGTTGGAGGGGAGGCCGAGGAGTAGGGCATTACAGTAATCAAGTTTGGAAAATATGATGGACTGGATTACAGTGCGAAAATCTGAGAAGTGTAGGAGGGGCCTGAGTTTTTTTTATAGTTTGTAGTTTAAAGTAGCAGTCACGTAGAATATTTTGGCACTTATCCAGCCAATTCTAGCCAGCTAATAAGATAAGTGGCTACAGTTTAGCCAGCTAAGTTAGGGGCGTTCCAGGGGCAGAACTGGGAGGAGGTGAGTTAGCTGGTTAAGGTGGCCAGCTAACTCCAGTATTTAGAGTTAGTTGGATGGCTTAGCCGGCTAAGTCTGGTTGGGCCAAAGAGCTATCCTAAAGTTGGATGGCTATAGTTAGCTGCTAACTTTAAGATAGCCGGCTATATTCAATGGTGCAGTTTCACTATTGAATATACCTCCAAAGTTAGCCGGATAAACTTATCCGGCTAACTTTGCTAGCCAGACTGTATCTGAATATGGACCTCTAAAATGGTATAAACCAGCTGGAGTTGGTCCAGAGGTGGCTACTAAAGTAGTCAGTGATTTAAAGATCTAAACATGTATACTCTAGGAAAGCAGAATAGAGGAGGTAGAATAGAGACATTTAAATACCTCCAAGGTTTCCATGCACAGGAGGAAAACATCTTTCAATGGAAAGGAGACTCGGGAATGAGGAAGGGGTCATGGGATGAAGGTGAAAGGGGTTAGACTCAGGAATAATCTTAGGAAATGTTTCTTCACAGAGAGGATAGTGGATGCATGGGACGGTCTCCCAGTGGAGGTGGTGGAGACAATGGTATCTGAATTCAAGAAAACATGGGATAAACACAGGGGAAGCTAAATTAATTGGGCTGATGGGGAGACTGGATAGGCCATAGAGTCTTTTTCTGCTGTCATATTTCTATGATTCTATGTTGATAGTGCATTTTCAATTAGATTCTTATTTATTTATTTTATTTATTTAAATTCTTTTAATATACCGATGCTCAAGACCAGGTCTTATCGTACCGGTTTACAATAAACTAGGGGGTAAACCAGTTAACACTGAAAGCGAAAGTTACATTACAACAGGGAATGTGGAACAAGGCTCCTGGAAAAAAAAAGGGATAGATTAACAATTTCTAACTGGAGAGCAGTGCATGTAAGCAGAGAGTAATTGCTTACATGGTAAGAATTATATACAATTTACACAGTGGAGTCGATTAGGCAAGTTATATGAGAGCACAGTTAGCAGATTCTTGCCGGTTGCGTTGTCTTTTACTGGACCAATATAAAAATTATCCATTGGAGGTGCTGTACCCGAGCTTTCCAGATCATGCAGGCCCTTACTTCAGATGACTTTTGACATAGTGTGCATAGTGTGAAAAGCTCCTGCATGGCACCATCATTGGCTAAGTCTTAATTTGGTCCACTGAAAGGCATCACAACTCAAATACAGATACAGAGCCTTCTTACTGGTACAGCCATCTACCACTCAGTAAAACCAGTGACAGGTTTACTAACCAGTCCTTCCTTTCTTTCTCTTCCCCCTCAGTGCTGTTTTCTTTGTGACCTACATGATTCTGGCTTGCTGCACAAGTGCCAGGTAATGTTCTTTTTCCTTAATAAGCCAAATCGAGGGCAACTGCACAGCTTTATTATCCGTGGGTGTGAGATTCGATCTTTCTCAGTACAATAATATCGCAGTGGCACTTCACTCATACGCGGTGCTTTGCCGTCATGGAATAATGCAGCCATATCGCTGCTGTAATACAGTTCATGCAATGCAGTCTTTGTCTTAGAGCTGTAGTACAGCAAAGATAACACATTTGTGCATTTGTGCCTCAGTGCTAGCACAGTAAATACAGCTGTTTTTACAGTGCAGCCTGTATCTCAGCATTATAGTATAGTGTAGCTAATTCATTAGTGTATTACAGTGCAGGTCTCAGGGTTGTAAAGCAGGGCAAGTAATGCAGCTGGGTTTCAGTCCTCCAACACCAAGCAGAATAATGTAGTTGTGTTTTGTAATAACAATTCAAGGTGATCAGTGAATATACTCCTACGATTTCTGTAACAATAACAGGCAATTCTATTTTATCTGTAGCTAGCAGATGAATGTAACTGAGATAGTTGTCAGCTTTATCATTTGCCCAGTGATCAGGCAGATTACAAATCAGCTTTCTTACTTTGAAGTAACAAATCCTCCCAATTGCCTTTCTTTGCAGGAGACATTTCCCTTGGAATCTAATCCTCCTGAGCATCTTTGTAAGTAATATGTACACACAGTGAAAATGTTCCATTTCCTGACTCTTCTGGATTCTCGTTTGTGTGGTGGGAGGAAGGATGCAACCCCCTCACTGCTCCAAAACCATCCCTGCTAAGCTTGTGTAAGGTTCCCCATATAGTTCCTGAGAAAGGGCAGTGACTGGAGTAGAGTCCCTTGGAAATCAAACGTATCATTGCATTTAACAGCCGCAGAGCCAACACAAAATCTCAGCTGTGATCTTTTGAAAACCTGCATTGTTTTTGGAGTGTGTGGATGCAGTTGAGCGTTGGAAGAAACCCACTAGATTTGTCCAAGCCAGTTTAGAGCAGAAATGACTAGATTTTAAACTCCCTGGAGCAGGGGCTTTCTCTTCTGCTGATTACACCTGTAAGAACACAAAACACTAGAATTACTGAAGTTCTGCTGGCTTAAAAATTTTTTAAAAATCGGCACCAATCACACTGGAAGAGCCAAAAGGGACACACTGTACTGGCTGATTCTTTCTCAATCAGTGATGTGCTGCCATGTGCGCATCCAAAACACGCTTCCAATTGCATGCTAAGGTGTGCGCAGCGGCTAGTGCACGGTATTGCATTGGCCCCGTGCTGTCTTAGTGCCTTCTTCCAGCTCACCCCCTCACTCTCCTCTCCCCACACGAGGAGAAGGAGGGGAAGCTGGAGCATACACTGTAGAGTAGAAACATAAGAACATGCCTTACTGGGTCAGACCAAGGGTCCATCAAGCCCAGCATCCTGTTTCCAACAGTGGCCAATCCAGGCCATAAGAACCTGGCAAGTACCCAAAAACTAAGTCTATTCCATGTTACCATTGCTAATGGCAGTGGCTATTCTCTAAGTCAGCTTAATAGCAGGTAATGGACTTCTCCTCCAAGAACTTATACAATCCTTTTTTAAGCCCAGCTATACTAACTGCACTAACCAAATCCCCTGGCCACAAATTCCAGAGTTTAATTGTGCGTTGAGTGAAAAAGAACTTTCTCCGATTAGTTTTAAATGTGCTACATGCTAACTTCATGGAGTGCCCCCTAGTCCCCCTAGTCCTAGTACTGTGCTCTTCTCCAGCTCTTCCCTTTCCGTTTCCTGCTGGCTGCCTGGAAGGGAGAAGCTGAAGAAATAAACAGAAGAATTGTTCCGGGCTGCCTGTGATTTGGGGCACTGTGGCCAGAAGCGGCAGAGTATGAGCCTTGTTTACCCATGTCCAGCAAAGCCCCTGCCCCTGCCATATATTACTGCATAGAGGAAATGGATTGTGTGGTTGGCCCTTCCACAATGCCAGCATTGTGGAAGGGCCAACAGTGAGCGAGCAATGAAAAGAATGCCACGTGGCTGTCATAAGTCATGTGTATTACACTTAGACTCATAGGGCGCAGAAAATGTTTTGGACTTAAAGAAATAGTACAGCTAGGCGCACCCATCAGCAGCCTCTGCTTCCCTCATGTGCTGAACCTCAGGGAATTTCTGGGCCAGATTTTGCCCCGCATAATGAAATCTGCCAGATACGTCTAATATCCACATCAGCACTGTTCTGAATGGGGATCAGGTTTCAAAGCATCCAACCTCTTTACTTTGATGGTTAGATCGTACCCTCCTCTGAAAACTGCATGGGGCTGAGCAGCTAATTTAAAGCCGCTCAAAAAGTGGGTGGCACCAGAGGAGGAGGGGAGGAAGGGAGTTAGCCAACTAACAGCAGCACACAAAAGGCAGGCCTAAATCTAGGCTGCAAACTGGGTGCCAGAATTTGGCCAGATAGGCCACTGAGTTTTTTTTCATAGACCTCAAAAAGATCATTCCCTATACAAACCATCAGTCCAGACTCCTGGGTTTTGCCTCCCTTCCAGCAGATGGAGACAGAGAAAATTTCATAGACACTGCCTCTTAACCCGGTGTGCCACCTGCTACTCCTCAGTATTTCTGTCTCCAGCAGATGGAGGAGGTGCAAAACCTGCACCTGAAAAAATAAAATAAAATAAGAAGAAGAGGTTTCGATCCAGCAACGATTTGTTTCCCAGGAGGTTGGAAGGTCCTGGTGGGACCATGAAGAGATGGACGAGCAGGGGTTGGGGGACCCTAGATTGCTCACTGGATTTCGACTGAGGTGAAAGCTGGTGGACCAGTTCCCTCACCTCCAGGAGGATTGGGAGAAGCCTCTGCCACGCTTCAGATAAGATTGTTCCTTTTGTGTTTTTTATAAAGTTTAAAAAAGTGGAAAAAATAAAGAGGAAATCAAGGGAAGCAGGTGCATTGACTTTGCTTTAATCTCCTGTCGCTGGTGGTAGAGGGAGACAGCTTCAGTGGTGCATATTTTGTTTTGGGCTCTCCCACTGCCTTTCCTCCCTTGGGCATCTGCCACGCGGTCGCAGCCAGGCCTGATCATGCCGAAGGGGTGCCGATGCACCATGTGAGGTGACAGCTCCGCGCGCCTTTGCCTCTCTGGTGGAGAGGGCACATCAGGAGGGACTGCGGTGGCAGCTCTGAAGCAACACGACTCTGGTGGGCCGAAGGCTGCAGTGCAAGGGGACGACAATCCATTTTTGCTGAGCGTAGGAACAGCAGCCATCTTGGATACACTCGCAGCTAAGGGGAAGGCTGCAGCGGGGAGAGGGGATCTCCGGTCCAAGCTTTTTCCAGTTGAGTTCAGCTCCAAGGAAGCGCGGGGGCCTACAGGAGGCAGTCAGAGGAGGAGATTGATCCTCTGGAGGAGGATTCTGATGATGACTCTCCTTTTTCAGCTGCGTTTGTGCTGTTGATGCACAAAGCATTTTTAGCCCGCAAGGCTGCAGAGCAGTCCTTTCCTAAGTGAATGATTGTAGAACCTTCCCCAAGGAAGATTCTACTATCATTCGGGAGCGACTAGGATTCGGAGGGTCCTTGGTCCTACCAGGTCAGGAGCCACCGAGGAGGGTTCCTCAGAGGACTCTGATCAGAGATTGCCATCTGGGAATGGTTCTCCTGATGCTGAGCCTTCTCGATGCTCACAGGATCCGCAAGAGGATATGACAAAAGTCCCAACGATGGAAGGCAACGATCCCATTGTGGCTCGCCTGTTTCAAAGGGAGGAACTCGGGCCTCTGATCCTGCCAGTCCTGGCAGAATTAGGAATAACCGTTTCGTAGGACCAGGCTGACCTGGAGGAAGTGGATCTGGTCATGACTGGTTTGAGGGGTCCAGCCAAGACTTTTCCTTTTCACAGGTTGATTAAAGTGTTGGTGGTTAGGGAGTGGGATACTCCGGAGACTGGCCTTAAGGTTAGCAGAGCTATAGAATAACTTTATCCTTTGCTCGAAGACACTTTGGAGCGCTTGAGGGTGCGGAAGTTGGATGCTTCAGTCTCGGCTGTTACAAAAAAGACCACCATTCCAGTAGCTGGCATGGTAGCTCTTAAGGATTTACAGGACAGGAAGCTCGAGGTACATCTGAAGAAGATCTACGAGGTGTCTGCTCTAGACATCCATGCAGCTGTGTGTAGCAGTTTCATGCTCCGGGCTAGTTTGAGATGGATACAGCAGTTGCAGAGTGCCAAAGATATGTCGTCCTAGAAGTCCAAACAGGAGGAGCGATTGGAGGCTGTGATGGCTTATGGTGCAGATGCTTTGTATGACCTCATTCACACTTCTTCTAGGACTATGATGTCTGTGGTTTCCGCTAGGAGGCTTCTGTGGTTAAGAAACTGGTCAGTGGACATTTCGTCAAAGGCTCAGCTGGGAGCATTGCCTTTTAAGGGAAAACTTCTGTTTGGGGAAGACTTGGAGCAGCTGATCAAACATCTGGGAGATAACAAAGTACACAAGCAACCGGAGAACAAGCCAGAAGGGTCCAAAGAATTTCTTCCAGTGCACTTTCGGTTTTGGGGGCAAAGGCGTTTCCGTCAGAGCAGGGCTCCAGTTGCTGGCCAAATGCAAACCTTGGGTAGGTTGCAATCCTGGAGCCAGCCATTTCAGGCGCAGAGTGGACCAAGACAGTTCTGGCCAGGGTAGTGGTGGAGCCAAGCCTGCGCAATGAGGCGAGGCTGGCCCACTCCTTGGTTCCAGTCATCGGGGTTCATCTGAATCATTTTTACGAGAAGTGGGTCAAGATGACGTCATATCAGTGGGTTCTAATCATGATAGGACAAGGCTACGTTTTAGGATTTGCTTGGCCGCTCAGAAATCTGTTTATGGTGACTCCCTGTGCCTCGGCAGAGAAGTTGATCAGCAGACCATACAGCATCTGCGAATGCTGGGGGCCATTATTCCCGTCCCCCAGGCCAAGCAGGGGATGGGGCGTTATTCCATTTATTTTGTGGTGCCAAAAAAGGAAGGCACCTTTCATCCAGTTCTGTATTTAAAGAAGGTAAACATAGCTCTCTAAGTTTCCCATTTCCGGATAGAGACTCTGAGGTCCATCATAGCAGCGGTGAGAAACAGGGAGTTCTTGGCTTCCTTGGGTCTGATGGATGCGTATCTGCACATAGGGATTCACCCAGATCATCAGAAGTACCTCCGGTTTAAGATCCTAGGGAGGCATTTTCAATTTTGTGCTCTTCCATTCAGCCTAGCGACTGCCCCAATGACCTTCACCAAGGTGATGGTGGTGGTGGCGGCAGCCCTCAGAAAGGAGGGTGTGCTAGTACACCTGCATCTGGACAATTGGCTCATCCGGGCGAAGTCGGAAGATCTTTGCAGATGAGCAGTGGACATGGTGGTGCAATGCCTGAGTTCGTTGGGATGGATAGTGAATCTGTCCAAGAGTCACCTTTCTCTTTTGCAGGTTCTGGAGTTCTTGGGTGCGTATTTCGATGCCCGAGTGGAGAAGGTTTTTAAGAACATAAGAGCATAAGAAATTACCATACTGGGTCAGACCAAGGGTCCATCAAACCCAGCATCTTGTTTCCAACAGTGACCAATCCAGGCTATAAGTACCTGGCAAGTACCCAAAAACTAAGTATATCCCATGCTACTGATGCTAGTAATAGCAGTGGCTATTTTCTAAGTCAACTTGATTAATAGCAGGTAATGGACTTTTCCTCCAAGAACTTATCCAAATGTTTTTTAAACCCAGCTATTAACTGCACTAACCACATCCCCTGGCAACAAATTCCAGAGTTTAATTGTGCATTGAGTGAAATAGAATTTTCTCCAATTAGTTTTAAATGTGCTACTTGCTAATTTCATGGAGTGCTCCCTAGTCCTTCTATTATTCAAAAGAGTAAATAACCGATTCACATGTACCCATTCTAGACCTCTCATGATTTTAAAGACCTCTATCATATCCCCCCTCAGCCGTCTCTTCTCCAAGCTGAACAGCCCTAACCTCTTTAGTCTTTCCTCATAGGGGAGCAGTTCCATCCCCTTTATCAATTTGGTCGCCCTTCTCTGTACTTTCTCCATCGCAACTATATCTTTCTTGAGATGTGGCGACCAGAATTATACAGTATTTCTAATGGAGGAGCGAATTTTCAAGCTGTTCGGAACCTGTTGGAGACCTGAGGGCCCAGGGTCTGAGATTACTTGCAGGTCCTGGTTCCATGGCCTCGACCTTGGAGTTGGTCCCATGGGTGTTTGCTCATATGAGACCTCTACTGAAAGCCTTGCTATCCCGGTGGTATACGATTTCGGAGCAGTTTCATCTTCCACTACTGCTTACAGTCTGCCAGATCCAGTCTTTTGTGGTGGCTTGGCTGGGACCATTTTTGCCGAGGGGTGGACCTCGAGGTGCCACAGTGGATTGTAGTGACTACCAACACCAGTCTCTGTGTGTGTGTGTCAGTCCCAGTCGGTGCAAGGCCAACGGTTGGCGGAGAAAGCGGCCTGGTCCATCAGTCGCCTAGAGACGAGAGTGGTACAGTTAGCCCTGCAGGAGTTTCTTCCTCTATTGCACAACCGTGCAGTCAGAGTCCTGTCAACAATGTGACAACGGTGGCCTACATCAACCACTAGAGAGGTTACCAAAAGCCGAGCAGTTGCTCTGGAAGTGGAGATGCTGATGTCCGGGATGGAGCAACATCTGGCCTCACTAGTGGCCTCGCATTTAGCGAGATCCAACAATGTGCAAGTGGATTTTCGCAGCTGACAATGTTTGGACCTGGGAGAGTGATAGTTCTCAAAGGAGGCAATGACCCAAATTTCTTGCAGATGGGACATTCCTCATATGGATCTTATGGCAACTTAGAGGAATGCCAAGGCGCCATGCTTCTTCAGCCGGAGAAGAGAGCACGGAGCAGATGTCGATGCCCTGGTTATTCCTTGGCCGCACGACATTCTGATCTATGTGTTTCTACCATAGCCCCTGGTAGGCAAGGTTGTGAGGAAAATAGAGGTCCATCCAGGAAAGTGATTCTCATGGCTCAAGAGTGGTCACAAAGGCCTTGGTTTGCAGATTTGCTCAATCTAGCAGTGGACGGCCCCTTGAGACTGGGCCATCTGCTAAAGCTTCTATGACAGGGCCCTATATTTTCAGATCAAGCGGATCGCTTTTGTCTGGCGGCTTGGCTTTTGAAAGGAAGCAATTAAGAAGGAAAGGATATCCTGAGGATGTTATTTCTATTCTGTTGCATGCTCGTAAGACTTCTACTTCCTTGGCATATGCCAGGGTCTGGAGGGTTTTTGAGGCTTAGTGTATGGATCAAGGGTTAATCCTTGGCAAGCTTTGGTGACGCAGTTTCTGGCCTTTTTGCAGAGATGCCTGTCAAAAAGTTTCTCCTTCAGTTCACTGAGAGTGCAGGTGTTGGCCCTGGGCTGCTAGCGAGGCAAGGTTCATGGAATAGCCCTAGCTGCCCATCTGGATGTGATACATTTTCTCCGAGGGGTGAAGCATCTGTGCCCCCCCCCCCCCCCCCGTTCATCAGATGTGCCCCTCTTGGAGCCTTAATTTGGTCCTCAAGGGCATGTGTGAGGTGCCATTTGAGCCTCTAAAGAGGGCCACCATAAAATATTTGACTTTAAGGTATTTTTTTTGGTGGCAATTTGTTCAGCCAGAAGGGTATCTGAGCTTCAAGCCCTGTCATGTAGAGAACCCTTTTTGTGGATTTCAGATTCCGAGGTCTCTCTGAGGATGGTTCTGACTTGTACCGAAGGTAGTTTCAGCGTTCCACTTAAGTCAGTCAGTGGAGCTTCCAGCCTTTACAAATTTGGAGGTTGGTGCGCCTCATGCAAAAGAATTAAGACGGTTGGATGTCAGAAGAGCTTTGTTGTGGTATCTGGAGGTCACTAACAGTTTCAGATTGTTGGATCTCCATTTTGTGCTATGGGCTGGTGTGAAAAAGGGTCAGAAAGCATTGAAGACCACGACTGCACGGTGATTGAAGGAGGCTATTGGGTCGTCCTATCCTGGAAGGGTTAAAGGCTCATTCTACCCGTTCCCAGGTGGCCTCCTGTGCAGAATGCCAACTGATGTCACCGCAAGAGATTTGCAGGGTGGCTACATGGAAGTCTTTACATACTTTTGCCAGGCACTACTGATTAGACATCCGGGCCCGGGATATGGACAGCTTTTGTGAAAGTGTTCTTCGAGCGGGACTCTCGCAGTCCCACCTTGGTTAGGGAAGCTTTGGTACATCCCAGGAGTCTGGACTGATCTGGGTACATACAGGGAAAGGAAAATTGGTTCTTACCTGCTAATTTTCATTCCAGTAGTACCACAGATCAGTCCATAATCCCATCCAGTGGTGGAGAGAAGTTTCAGAGTCCGCTTGATCTGTTTTTTGTTCTTGAATAATTCTGAAGAATGGCAAAGGTTTCTCGAAAATCCTTTCAATAGAGTTTTTGAATTGCATTATAAATTTTTACTCTTTCCTGTTCTTGTTCCAGGGAATTTGATAGTGTTGAGTATTGGAAACATTTTTTACCTAATTGACTTTTTATGCTTGGGTACTTGGTAATACTGAGGAGCTGCAGGTGGCACACCGGGTTACGAGGCGGTGTCTGTGAAACTTTATCTCCATCTGCTGGAATGGGAGGCAAAAACCTGGAGTCTGGACTGATCTGTGATACTACAGGAATGAAAATTAGCAGGTAAGAACCAATTTTCCTATATTCAAATGCTTTGTCTGGGTCCAGAGATTTGAAAATGTCCCCACTCCTTGGATAAATTTTGTCCAAATAACTCGGGTTAGCCAGACAAATTTTACCCAGCTGCAAAGAGTTGGTACTTTCCAGGGTAAGGTTTCAGTCTGTCTGGGCAATGCTGATATTCAGTGCTAGCCAGACAACGATACCTGGGTAAGTCTGGTCAGAAACTGTCCTAAAGTTACCCGGGTATATTCAGTGGAACACTTACCCAGGTGTATTCCAGTGAATATCCGGGAAGAGCTATCCAGATAACTTTTCTGCTCACCGACCTCACAATGTTTGGAGAATGTACAGACGGTAACCATTGTATGTGTTTTCGTTTTAGACCCTGTCCATGGCATATCTTACAGGAATGTTGTCCAGGTAATGACTGGGTTCCCACACCTTCTGTACAGTTTTTTCTTTCATACCCCATTAATTCCCTAAGTCCTTTTCATTTACAGTAGGTTAGCTATGACTCTCTGTCCAAATTCTGTCCCCTGCCTCTCCACATTCTGTTTAAACCTATAGCCTTACCTTCATTTCACCTCACCCATCATATCCCAATCTTAATAGTAAAGAAAACTGAAAAATATGTATATTGGTGAGAAGAGAAAGAGTTAGTGTAAAGATTGGTGCAGGAACACTGGCTGTAGGTGACCTCCCAGCTTTGGCAGTCCCACACTCTCCCAAACAGGAGATGATGTGGGAGATGATGTGGGAAGATTGCTAGCTTGGTAAAGCTCCAGCTTCTGCAGTCCTAGGGAATGGTAAAGGAATGTTGCATTGGCTGCAAGGCAGCTCAAAGTGCCTACATTCCCAGCCTCTTCCGGCAAAAGGCATTGTACGAAATGGTGCAGGACCGCTGGCTGTGGGGGAGCTCACAGCTGTGTAGTCTGACTCTATTTATTACTTCCTGACTATAAAGGATGTATATGTCTCTGCAAATGTGTATTTATATTTCTGCATGCCTGAATTGGTTTGTTTCTGAGTATATGGGCATTTGTTTGTGTCTGTGTTTATAGCTCTTTATGCATTGCTGTCTGTTTGCTAATCACTTTTAATTAAAATTCTGGTTTCTTTGGATTATGCAGTTATTACAACACCAAATCAGTGCTGCTTTGCCTGGGGATCACAGCTTTGGTCTGCCTTACAGTCACCATATTCAGTTTTCAGAGCAAGGTAGGAATGATAGAGTAAAGACCTAAGTACTGGAAGAGAAGGGAGAAGGCATGTATAGGGTTAGGAGAAGATGCGTATACACAAACAGGTGGAAAGGGAGGAGGAGAAGGGGAGAATGGGGTAGGTGTGAGAAGCTGGTGTCAAAGATTACTTTCAGAGGGGTTGCATTTAGGTAAACATAGAAAAGGTGAAAAAAGGAAGACTAGTTAGGATGAAGGGAGGCAGGGATGGTACAAGGGCTTTAGGCACCTTAGGCAAATTTTCAGCTTTATGCCTCCCATTAATTTTCAGGTCCACAGACCTACTATCACCCCCCTCCATCCTGATATTTTGATAATTAAATCCAGCATTCATGATTCCCCCCCTAACCCTGTAAAAACACACACTTGGACATAGTGAGCACAATTTTCAAAAGCCATTTACAAAGGTAGATACCGATTTACCGGGATTAAAGGGTTTTTGAAAAATGCCTACCCCGAAAACTCGCCGAGTTCAAAGGGAAAGTCTGCTCAGACCTTCCCTTTGTTGCACGGGAGGAGGACCCTTGGGCCGAGGTGGGGTAGACGCTACCCATAGGGGGGATCCTATGGGTCCCCACCGTCGGCAGGCAGAGTGGGCTGACGGACGGAGGCCGGCTGGAGCTTCGCCAATACCAGCCCTCGTTCCCCGCGGGTTGAGCCTTTGGGTACTGGGGCCGGCTAGAGTTAGGTGGGCCTCCGTATGCAGTCGTTGAGGAGAAGATGAAGAGGTCAGCCCAGAGACTATAGAACTGTAGAACTGAGGAGTCTGTGCTGGACGAGGCGGAGTCCCGGAGACCCGGGCGCCAAAAGGAACCAAAGTCTGACAGGAGGCGCCCGAGCAAGAACAGGCCGAAGCCTGAAAGGCCACATCCAGGACCAAGATTAGAGAAGCATCATAGAACAAGCTGAAGTCAGGACAGGCGGCAATCCAGGAGCAGTGGCAAGGCAAGGCAGAAGTTGGGGCTAGGAGAAGATCAATGGCGTAGTCAGGCAAAGCAGAAGTCGAGTCCAGGAGAAGATTAATGGCGTAGTCAGGCAAAGCAGAGGTCGGGTCCAGGAGAAGATCAATGGCGTGGTCAGGCAAAGCAGAGGTCGGATTCAGGAGATCAGTCCGAAGGAAAGCTGGGTAACAGGAATGCAGGAAAGAAGAAGGCAATCAGGACTAGGAACGCGGAGGAATCACCAGGAGGCAACGAAGTACACGACCAGCGTGGAGACCTGTTGCAAAGGCGACTAACAGGAGCTGAACCCGGCCTTAAGTACCAGAGCTTCAGCGACGTAATCATCCTGGGCTGCGGCCAAGTTCCCACTGCGGGCCCTTTAAAAGACACAGAGGTGTGCGCATGCCTAGGGAGGGGCACAGCGCTGGAAGGTGGAGTCTCTCCGCAGACCACGCGGAGTGACCCGCCGCGGAGCACAGGAGTCCTTCGTAGTACCAGGAGCGCCAGGGACGGCCCGAGGACAGAGTCGGCGGCCTACCGCCACGAGGGAAGTGGAACCAGACGCTGGATTGGGCAGCCAAGGGTAAGGGGGCCGAGCCATGGGCCTGCCGCAGCCGGCACATGCAACAGAACCCCCCCCCTTATGCCCCCCCCTTGGACGTCTTGGTTTGCCCGGATGGGCACGATGAAACTGGAGGAGGAGGTTTTTATGCAGAATATTACGAGCTGGTTCCCACGAATTCTCTTCTGGGCCGTACCCCTCCCAGGAAAGGAGGTATTCCCACTGGCGGCCCCTATGGCGAACATCAAGAACTTCATGGACCTTATAAGTGGTATCAGACTCTGTAACCAACTGGGATGGTTCAGGAACCCTTGCGTGAAGGCCAGGAGAGGATAACTGGCCTAAGCAGTGACACGTGGAACGTGTTGTGGATTCCCAAAGTTGGTGGCAGCCGAAGCTGGTACATAACCGGTCCAACACGACGAGTAACTGGGAAAGGTCCAATATATCTTGGAGCGAACCTTTGGGAAGGCATCTTAAGGTGAATGTATCGTGTACTCAACCAGACATTTTGGCCAGGAAGGAACTCAGGAGCCGAGCGTCGGTGAGTGTCTGCTGACTTCTTGGCCCGGGTTGCAGCTTGGCGTAGGTGAAGATTCGTCTGATTCCAGAGAGCCTTGTGGGCATCAGCAGTGGCTTGTACAGATAACGGTATGGGTAGAGGTGGTCAAGGTTGCTTACCATAAACAATGGAAAAGGGTGACGTGCCTGTGGTAGCGGCAATGTGGGAGTTGTGGGAGAACTCCACCCAAGGAAGGAGTTCGGACCAGTTGTCTTGACGGTCGTTTATATAGGCGCGAAGAAAGGCTTTCAAAGAGCGATTCATACGTTCAGCTTGTCCGTTGGCCTGTGGATGGTAAGCGGTGGAAAGGCTGATGTTGATGCCAAATTTGCTGCAAAGAGCACGGCAGTAACATGCAACAAACTGCGGACCTCTGTCCAACACAGTGTCCTTGGGTAAGCCATGCAGACGAAATATGTGAAGGAAGAACAGGCATGCCAATTCTGGAGCAGAAGGTAAGCCCGGTAATGGAACAAAATGGGCCATTTTTGAGAACCTGTTGATGGTAACCCATATGACCATGTGACCTTTGGATGGTGGTAAGTCCACAATGAAATCCGTGGAGAGATGCGTCCACGGCTCTTTGGGAGCTGGAAGTGATTGGAGCAAACCCCAGGGTTGACTGATCGGGGGTTTCTGTTGAGCGCAGGTATTGCAGGATGCTTTAGCGTCAGTGGGCCACCAGAAGATACGTTGGAGCAAAGCTAGAGTTCGTGTTCACCCTGGGTATTCTATCAATCGATTAGAGACCAGAGCAGTACAGTTCACTTTGCTTGCCTTTCTGCCAATGTTACAGGGTCAGCCGGTCAGGATTCTATCAGACAATGCTACAGCGGTGGCATATATCAACAGATAGGGGGGAACCAAGAGTTGAATGGTGGCACAGGATGCCCAGGAGTTGATCCTGTGGGTGGAGTACCATTGGGAGCGGATAGCGGTGTCACACATAGCCAGGTTAGAAAACGTGCAGGCAAATTTTCTAAGTCAAAAGAGATTGGATCCCAGAGAGTGGGAGTTGTCTGAGATTGCTATGCATCTCATTCACAACAGATGGGGTTTCCTTCATATGGACTTGATGGCAACCAGACTAAACGCCAAAGCACTGCGGTTTTACTGTCAGTGAAGAGAATATGGGGCAGAGGGCATAGATGCCCTAGTGCTACCATGGCCTCAAGGCATTCTGCTGTACATGTTTCCTCCATAGCCTCTGGTAGGCAAGGTGCTACGGAAGATAGTGAAGCATCTTGGAGAGGTAATTCTGGTGGCACCGGAGAGGCCCCGCTGCCCATGGTTCGCGGATCTCGTAAATATGGCCATAGACGGACTACTGAGGCTCAGCTGTCTTCGATCCTTCTTCAACAGGGACCAATATTTTCAGAGCGGGCGGATTGCTTTTGTCTAGCAGTCTAGCTTTTGAGAGGAGATGGCTGAGAAAGAAGGGAAATCCTGACATGGTTGTTAGCACCTTGTTGCAGGCCAGGAGAACTTCCATCTCTGGTGTTTGTACAGGTTTGGAAGGTGTTTGATTCTTGGTGTGTGGCCAACGGGATTCAGCCTCTTCAGGCTTCCATGGCAAGTATTTTGACTTTTCTTCAGGATGGATTGGTCAAGGGTTGGCCTTTAACTCTCTAAAATTGCAGGTAGCAGCCCTGGGCAGTCTCCTCGGAAAGGTACATGGCTATTCTCTGTCGAGGCATCCGAATGTCGTATGTTTTCTCTGGGGCGTGAAAAATTTGCAGCCTCCAGTGAAGAAAACTTGTCATTCGTGAAACTTGAATTTGGTGCTTAAGGTTCTGGGCGAGGCTCCCTTTGAACCTCATAGAAGAGCAATCTTAAAGGATTTGACTCTTAAAGTATTTTTTTGGTTGCTATTCAGCATGAAGGATTTCAGAGCTCCAAGTTTTGTCGTGTCGAGATCTGTTATTACAGATTTCGGAGTCGGGAGTCTTGTGGTACATGGTGCCATCCTTTTTGCCTAATGTGATGTCGGCGTTCCATGTTAACCAGATGGTGGAACTTCCAGCCTTTCCGAATTTGGACCACTCTGAGTCTCATTCTAGGGAGCTTCGGTATCTGGATGTGAGACGGGTTCTGTTGAGATATTTGAAGGTCACTAACGGGTTCCGCAGATCAGATCACCTTTTTGTTCTGTGGAGCGGTCCAAAGAAGGAACGCCAGGCTTCTAAAGCTTCGATCGTTTGCTTAAAGAAGTGATTGTGTCCGCATATATCTCTGAGGGTCGAGTAGTACCTGAAGGTTTGAGAGCTCATTCAATGTAGGCTGAGGCAAGGCAGTGACTTGGAAGTTGCTGCACTCTTTCGCCAGACACTATTATTTGGATGTCAAGGCCCTGACTTCCAGGGGATTTGGTGAGAGTGTTTTGCAAGCGAGACTCTCCGTGTCCCACCCAGTTTAGGGCTACTTAGGTACATCCCAGGATTTGGGACTGATCTGGGTACTGATCTTCTTACCTGCTAATTTTCGTTCTTGTAGTACTACAGATCAGTCCAGAGTCCCACCCCTTTAGGGTGGGAGAGTCAGCCACTTATTTTGATGTAATGCAGGGGTTTTCTGTCCTTTTGTATTGACTTTAAATTTTGGTCAAAGTTTTCCAATTGGTTTAAACATCACCGTCCTCCTGTTCTTTTGGGGGAGTTTGGGTTGTTAAAGTACTCATCTTTTTGGCTAGGCTACAAATCAATTCTGAGGGCCTGCAGGTAGCACACTGGGTTATGTACAGTGTCAGTGAAACATTCTCTGTCTCCATCTGCTGGCTGGAGAGCAAATCACAGGAGTCTGGACTGATCTGTGGTACTACAGGAACGAAAATTAGTAGGTAAGAACCAATTTTCCTTTATGCGGTTCCATCTCTTCATACTGTTTGGAACTTTTTGAATGCTCAGACTGTGTATTCATACACAAACCCTCAGCCTTCCTTCTCCAATAACTTTCTGACAGAGAACCAAAACAATTTGTTTTTCTGGTTGCAGATGGTAGGCAGGGAGGAACTGGGCAGGGCTGCAGGCCCTGTCTCTGCAGCAACCAGCAGTACTATGAGGTCAGGAGGGAAGGAATGGAGCAGTATCAAAATGGCTCTTTTCTGTCCTATTGTGTGCACTTCCTGCTCCAGTCCTCTGAAGTGCTGCTCAGTTGCCATGTGGCCAGGAGGGCATGAGCCACATTTTGCACATGACAGAGCTACAGGTTGGCTACCCCTGCTATATAGCAAAACTTCCAAACCAAGACAGCAGTAACTTGCAGAACGCAAACGGCAGCAACCCCACCTGTTTAACGGCAGCAATACAAATATTACACAAGGCCCTAGAATTGCATTACTATTC
Source organism: Rhinatrema bivittatum (assembly GCF_901001135.1). Taxonomy (NCBI): domain Eukaryota; kingdom Metazoa; phylum Chordata; class Amphibia; order Gymnophiona; family Rhinatrematidae; genus Rhinatrema; species Rhinatrema bivittatum. The sequence goes on from NC_042617.1 coordinate 299,234,606, forward strand.
TTCACAGCAGGGAAAAGAAGTGGCCTAGTGATTAGAGCAATGGCCTAAAAGCCAAGGAAACCATTTCCCCTGACTCTGTAATTGTTACACTGGTGACCTTGAGCAAATCACTTTATTTCCTTTTGCCTCAGATATCCACTTTTGGGGCAGGGACTTACTGTACCTGAATTCTTAAAATGATTTAAGCCACCTTCAGCATTATTTGGAAAGGTAGGCTAAAAATCAAAATTTATTATTAGCAATAAACATACTTTTTGGGAAAACTGGACAAGCTGGAATACATAGATACTACTCGTTAGCAGAACATCTCATGTTGATCACACACACACAGAACAGAAAAATACTTTCACCAAATGCAGAATTTGTAACCATAAATTATAAACAGAAATATGCAGACAAAAACTGAACTCTTGTCTACTCACCCCAAACCCATTCTCTGCAGGACAGAAGGGAAGAGGGGGAAACAATAGGAGGGGAGAAGCTGGATTAGGGAGCAGAATGGCTCTTCCTTGCTCTGCTCTGTATACTCCAGGCTTAATCCTCCCTTCCTGCTCCATGCATTCTGTCTCAGAGGATACATTTCTGAAGGGAATAAGGGATATAATGGGAAAATGGACAGGAGAGAGAGAGAGAGATAACAGTGACAGTTTAAATCTAGGAGAACAGGGGATGGTATGTGAGAGGAGGCTCATCAGGAACAAGGGGTGAGAACAGTGGCAAGGCAAGAGAGGAGAAGACTGAGTGGGACAGGTCTGAGTGGGTCTCTCTGAAGCAGTGTCTGGTCCCTCCTGACTTGTACATAGCTTGCTTTGCATCCTCTCTGTCTCTAATTCTGAGGTCGCCATTTCTTGTCCACAGTTTGACTTCACCTCATACCAGGGTGTTGTGTTCGTGCTGCTCATGGTGCTGTTCTTCAGTGGCATCCTCCTGGCCATCCTCCTGCCTTTCAAATATGTAAGTGCTATGAGGTCCACATGCAAAGGACTGATCTGGGTAACTTTTTCAGTTACCTGGATAAAAACTATTCATTGAGCATTTCACTTCTCTCACCGGCCATGTTCTACCTCTGTAATCGGGCAGCATTTACCCTAGTAAAAAGGGGGAAGGTGGGAGATGTTCCGGGGCCAAGGCTTAAATTTAGCTGGATAGTGCCACTGTTGCATGCTACCCAGTTAAACCTTACCCGGAGAAGTCTGGTTTGAGAAAACGCTGAGCTAATATTACCCAGGTAAGTCCCACTGAGTATCTCAGTTAACGTCACTCGCTGCCCTACTGAAAGTTGACCTCTTAAAAGTCTGGGGAGTGCCGTTCAAGTACGCGGTGTCCGCTCATTTGAAACCGGAACTCAATATCAAACTACAGATGAGCTGACGGCGATCTAATGAGGCCCTTATTGAAGAGGTTTGTCCAGAACTTTAGCCAGAGAAACTGCTAAAGTTCAGCACCTTAGATTTATCCAGGTTCGGTGGTTAGACAGGTAAAGCATAGCTGGATAAATCAGAGACATTCCAGGGGCATTCTGGGGCATTCTGGGGCATCCAGACAACTCTGGATTTAATTGGGTATATTCAGTGGCGCAGCTGTGCCGTTGTGAATATCCGGTTAAAGTTAACTGGGTACCTGGGCAGCCTGTGCCCGAACATGGACCTCAGTATGTTCAGACCAGGATATACACCTAGCCAAGTCCATCATCTCCACAGACTTCAAAGGAAAATTAGTTTCTTACCTGATAATTTTTGTTCCTGTAGTACCAAGGATCAGTCCAGGACACCTGGGTTGTGACTCCGCACCAGTAGATGGAGACAGACTAAAACTTGTGGGCGGAGCCATATATGCCCCTGTGCCAGTCACAGCCCCTCAGTCATACGAATGTCAAAGTAGAAAAGCCATAATACAACATAGCTAACCATACAAACTCGTCAGGTAAACGAAAATAACTCCAACACCCCCACAGGAACCAGACTCTCCAAACCAAGAGAGCGAAGTACAAGGGGTCAGTGTACTGAAGACAACAATGAGCGGACTCTCCGTTATAACAGCGCAGCACTGCGGGCGGGATCCTGGACTGATCCTTGGTACTACAGGAACGAAAATTATCAGGTAAGAAACTAATTTTCCTTTCCCTGTACGTACCAGGATCAGTCCAGGACACCTGGGATGTACCAGAGCTAAATTACCGAGGGTGGGAAGCAGAGAGTCCCGCTCGGAGTACCCTCTCTCCAAAACCCCCGCAATCAGTAGCCCGAACATCCGATCGGCAATGTGTAATGAAGGTATGTAACGACTTCCAGGTAGCAGCCCTGCAAATCGCTTGAGGCGACACCTGTGAAAAATTCCGCCCAAGACGCCACTTGAGACCGTGTCGAGTGAGCCCTGAGGCCCCCAGGAATAGGTTTTCCTCCCGCACAAGGTATGCCGAACCAATGGTTCCTTGTTTGCCAACAGACAATCGTCTTGCGGGATGCCGCGGCCCCTTTCTTTGGACCCGAAAAGGAAAACAAAAGATCTGTCATCGGTAGCGTGGAAGGGAACTCCGCACAACAAGTCCCTTGAAGTCCCTCGCTGGAGGATCAGAGGAGCTCCCGTCCGCAAAGCGGGCAGCCCCACTGACTGATGCCAATGAAAAGACGAAACGACCTGAAGGAGAAAGGTAGGGATCAGACACAAGAATACCCCCGAATCAGAAAGACACAAAACGGTACTCTACAGGAGAGAGCCTGCAACTCAGAAAAGCGCCGCGCCGAGGCAAGCGTCACCAAAATACCGTCGTCAAAGAGAGATCCGGAAGAGTTGTGCGCTTCAAGGGTGCAAACGGTGCCGAGCACCAGGTGGAAAGAACCGAATTGGAAAACGCAATGGCGGACGGAGAAGCTTAGCCCCCCCAGAGAAAACGGGAAAACATCCGGACCCGCAAGCAACCAAGCGCGGACCCCCCGGGAACTGCATGCCAAGCCTTTGGCCAGACCAGCCTGGAGAAGCCAGAACATCAGATACCGAAGCGGCAGTGGAATCCACACCCCGCTACACGCACCTTACCGCAAAGACTACCCAGGCCCGGACGTACGCCAAGGATGGAGACTGCTGCCCGGAACCTCAGCAGCATAGCCACCAGCGCGGCAGAGTAACCTTCCCCGTTTAGCCGAGTCCTCTCAAAATGCCAGGCCGCGAGACAGAAGGGATTCTCATCCTCCCAACAGACGGGGCCCTGACGGAGGAGCCCCGCGAATCCCTGGAGACGGATGGGACGCATGGGAGCCGCCACCGACAAACTGAACAAGGTCCGCGAACCACGGACGGTGAGACCATGCCGGAGCCCCCATGATCACGTTGAACGGGTGCAAATCTATGCGGCGCATAATCGTGCCGAACATCGGCCACAGAGGAAAGACGTACAGCCGGACATCCGTCGGTCAGGGAAGCACCAAGGCGTCGACTCCTTCTGCTCCTCTTCCTCGGCGCCGACTGAAGAATCGTGGAGCCTTCGCATTATGGCCTGTGGCCAACCAGTCCACGTGGCCTGTGGCCCTCCAGTCCATGTGGGGAATACTCCACGTCTTGCAGATGAGGCGAAACTTCGACCGCCAGCTCCCATGCCCCGGGATCCAGATGATGACGGCAGAAAATCTGCCTGGACGTTGTCGACCTCGATGATGTGAGAGGCTGCAATGTATGTGAAGCTGCAATGGACGTGAGATTTTGCTCCGACCAAGCCATCAAGAGCCGCGCCTCGTCTGCTACCTGTGGACTTCTCGTCCCTCCTTGGCGAGTGATGTAGGCCACTGCGGTTGCGTCGTCCGACAAAACACAGACTGCCCGTCCCCTCAGCAGAGGTAGGAACGATTGCAGCGCCAGACGGACCGCTCTGGTCTCCAGTCGGTTGGTAGCCCATCGGGCTTGAGACGCTGACCGTAGGCCTTGAACTGACGTCCCTAGGCAGACTGCTCCCCATCCGGAGAGACTGGCATCCGTGGGCACCACTGTCCGGTTGGGCAATAGGAGTGACCCTGGAGAGGTCAAAAGACTGGAATCGAGCCACCAGGACTGGCCGGATCTCGCCCGGCCTACGAGTGGAAATGGACGGTAGAATGCTTCCGAAACCGGCTGCCAGCGGGATGGTAAGGACGCCCGCAATGGCCGTAGATGAGCAAACGGCCAGTGGACCAACACGAGAGTGGAGGCCATAGTACCCAGGACCATGAAGTAATCGCCGACCCGCGGTAGCCGGAGCGACAGCAAGCACCTCACTTGAGCCTGTAGTTTGCACCTTCCTTCCTGCGATAGGAACGCCCTGCCCCGTTTCATCGAATACGGCTCAAAGGCATTGCAGGGTCTGCGTGGATACCGGCGTGGGTACCAATGGACTTCTTGTTGAACTCGACTAGCCAGCCTAGAGACTGCAAGAGTTGTAGGCCCCTGGCCACTGACAGTCGACACTGATCCTCGGACTTCGCCCGAATCAACCAATCGTCCAGGTAAGGATGAACCAGAAATCCTCCCGGCGAAGTTGCGCCACCACCACGACCATCACCTTCGTGAAAGTACGAGGCGCCGTTGCGAGCCCCAAACGGGAGAGCCGTGAATTGATCCTTAGGCATTGCTGAAGAGAAGGTGGAATGCCTACGTGAAGGTACGCCTCCGTGGAACCTAGTGAGGCTAGGAACCCTCCTGGACGCACCGAGGTGATCACCGACCGTATAGTCTCCATTTGGAAGTGAGGCACCCGCAGGCATCTATTCACCCCTGTTAGATCCAGGATTGGTCTTGAAGTGCCGTCGTTCTTTGGAACAATGAAGCAAATAGAGTGACGTCCTTCGCCGTGCGGACTGATCGGAACGGAGGAAATGGCTCCCAAATGTTCCATGCGCCGGATGGTGATTAGCACTGCTGCCTTCGCTTCGGGAGCCTTGCACGGCGAGACCAGGAATTAGTGTGCTGGGGAACGAACAAAATCTAATGCGTAGCCGTGCTTCATCACGTTGCGGACCCCCTGGCCCGATGGTATCCAGGCCCCCTCGCTGACGGGGCTCCACGGGGCTGTCTATCGGAGCGTGTACCCCGAAAAGACTGCTGCCATTGATGGTTACGGGAAGAAGCCGACCTATAAGAAGAACCGGTAGACCTGTGATGACGCGACTTCCTGGGCCCTCGGAACCGGGATCTGGGCGAGCAGACGGAGCGCGCCCTGAATCTGTCCTCGGGCAGCTGCTGTGAACGAACCATCTGCAGCCAGGTTGTGCAGCCACAGCAGGCAACGTGCCGAAACAGCCGCCACCCCGGACCTAGCGGACGTACGCAGCAAATCGTGGAGAGTATCTGCCCCATACGCTATTGCTGCCTCCAACCTATCTGCCTGTGATGCCTCTTCCGCCGACAGACCTGCATTCGCCTGAAGAATATGGGCCCAGCGCAGACTCGCTCACATAGCGAAGTTGGTACAGAAAGCAGCCCGCACATCCAGGGCAGTCACCTCAAAATCTTCTTGAGTTACACGTCCAGCTTCCTATCCTGTATATCCCGGAGAGCCGTGGCTCCCGTAACCGGAATGGCCGACCTCTTCGTCACCGCAGAGACTGCGGAATCCACCTTGGGCCGGCGAAGGAGTGCCAGCACATCCTCCGGTAGCGGGTAAATCTTGTCTATGGCCGTACCGACCTTAAAGGCGTATCCCATTCATTGAACAGGAAAACTGTCGATGAAAATTGAAAAGGAAAATCCTACTGTCGGCCCCGAGAGACCTATGCTCCTCTTCCTTGGAGAGCATCGGATCCAGGATTGCCTCATGGCAGATCCATGTTTGTCTCTCGACGGGTCCCCCCCAGCTGAGCCTCCATTGCCAGTTCCTGAAGCATTGCTGGAGTTAGTAGGTACAGTTCCTCCCTGCGAAAATAGTCGTACCACCTGGGGGTCATCCCCTTCTATGGCGAGTGCTCCTTTGCCCGCACTGGGCTGGGCAGGACCGTCCGCAGCCGAGGACCGTCCGCAGCCGCCTCCCCGGCCCCCATCAGGGACTCCTCTGGAGACTCTGAGTCAACTGCCGATGAAGAATCCGTCTCAGACTCCTGAGGTACGCCACGCGGCGGACGCTTCCCCCGCGAGGGCTCCCGAGAGCCCCACGCAACATCCATAGTGTTCTAGCCTTCGGAACAGACCTGCGGGTGGCCCCCCCCGCGCGACGCCCCTCCGGCAGCGCTAAATATGCTTATATTTAAAAAACCCTGCACAACAGAAGCGCAAAAAAAAACCAGATAAAAATCTGAAGAACCATCCGCGGGAGCCAACGGGGAACGAGGCCCCTCCGTGGGGACCCCCCCCCCGCCGGATCCCGCTGTGGGGAAAGCGCGGGGGGCAGGGCTGTATCCCCTGTTGTGAACCGAGCGATTTCGCGGCCGGAACTAAAATGGCCGCCGCGCGCGCACAATGCAGGAGAAAAACAAACATCTTGGGGCCGAACAGTCGAGCCCCCCCGCGCAGCGGCGATTGCGCGGTTCTGGACTGGGCCCCCCGAGGCGCTCCGGACACTCCCTCTCTGCCCGTGCGACCGTAGCTGCAGAGGCCCTGCCACGAAAAGCGTGCGCGAGCCGAGCCGCAGGCCCGGCAGGCCGACCCTCGTGGCCTGCCGGCGAGCGCGACGAAAAAAACGGGCGGGAAACGCGGCGAAATGTGAAGTAAAAGTAAGAATTCAAAATCGGCGACCTCCCTCCTGGTACCGGCGCCCCCCCCTCAAAACGGAGCGAAGACGCGAGGGAACGGAGAGCCGCACAACGAAACAAAAACCCTTTTTTTTTTTTTTTTTTTTTTTTAACAAAGCTTGCAGCTGTCCTTGGTTCTGGAGCCCTTTTCCTGCAGGGGTGAGTGAACCGGGCTCCCCGGTGTCACCCCTGACGCTGCCACTAGCTCAGCCGGGTCCTCAACCCTGGCAGCGGCCTCAACCGGGGGAGGGTAGTCCCCTCAGGACCTCTCAACCCCCCCGGGGAGGCAGGGCACCCGGGACTAAAATTAAAAACAAAACCCAATTTGCCACGAATACCTCGCAAAAACAGTCAGGCCTAACAAAATTAGCCCCTGAAAACCAAAACTGACTAACCACCAAAATCAGGTCAGGCAGGGCTGTGACTGGACCTGCACCATCTACTGGAGACAGAGTAAGACTGAGGGGCTGTGACTGGCACAGGGGCATATATGGCTCCGCCCACAAGTTTTAGTCTGTCTCCATCTACTGGTGCGGAGTCACAACCCAGGTGTCCTGGACTGATCCTGGTACGTACAGGGAATGATGTTTCCCTCTCAAATATCGCTTCCCCGTGTCAGTCACCTCCATAAACCTCAATGACATAGTCCTCTTAATATTTAGAAGATCCCTGTTAAAAACTGTAACAGGTCACAAACATTTCACTTACAAGTGGTTCGGCATATTGAGAAGTATGATCTTGAGAGCCAACAGCAAGTCTTCTAAGACCTCACAGTGCATCCAGATCATATTTGCAGTTTGCGAAGCCCAGGCTGTTGCATGCTGCGGGATCCTCTACCTCCTGCAATCAGAGGCTTTGTTAGGATTCAGTGAAAGCCCCACTGCTATTTCTCAGATAAAGTTCAACCCTGCTTTGGGACCCACTACCATTCTGCAGTGTTTGGCAGTCATTGCTTTCCCAAAGTATAACCCTGCTGAGGTTTATTCTCTCACTAATGCCCCATCTTTCTGTTTGGTTTAGGTCCCATGGCTGCATGCTGTTTATGCTGTACTTGGAGCAATAGTTTTCACTGCGGTAAGTACCTTCCTACCACAAAGATTTAAGGATGATAGGAGTCATGTGTGTGTGAGTGACTGTAATCTACAACATGTGCCAAAGTGGATTCTTTTACCTCAGTCACTGCATTATACATAAGGTCTGTGAGGGCCCACTTTCGGTGTAATAAAAAAACAAAAAAGGTTTCTGAAAACAAACAGCTTCTGCCTGTCTTCGCCATTCTGCTCTTTAACAGAGCCTGCACCATAAATCCTAGGAGGTGAGACATATGGATATAAATATGAATTGTATACCTTAGAACAATGGTTCTCAACCTGGTCCTCTGGGACCTGCTCAGCCAGTCCACAAGGAATAGGCATAAGGTAGATTTATACAAAATGGAAGCAGTGCATGTCAGTCTTATCTCATGCCTATTCCTTGTGGATATCCTGAAAAACTGACCAATGGAGTGATCTCAGAACACTGGATGGAGAGCCAATGAACTAGAGCAGAGGTGAGATGTGTGGTGGGGAGGGGGAGGGGGTCTGTCTATAGTCATTCAAATATTTTAATGGGTAAATCCTGAATGGGGGGAGGGGACCTTAACTGGCAAAGTATATGTGTACTTTTCAGTCAATGCAAGCCATGCCAGTGTTGAAGCTCAAAGTACCGGCCTACAATGTACTTGACTATCAGCTTGTTGTGCAAGTGAAGTACGAGGGTACATGTGTGTGGTATTAACCAAAGGGGTATAAAGTGCACCTGCTAGTGGTGCACGTACCTTGCACATACATTATTTTCAAGCATGACTTTGAACCACCCTCCCCAACAACTCAACACCCCCTTCACCGAGAACACCTCTCTTCTGCGCAAAGTTCCCTACATTATGGGGGCACCTTTTAAACTTTCCATGCTGATGCAAAGTCTGTGGGTACATTTATTGCCAGGGAACTCTATACCAATGTTCAGTGCATGCACGGACTTTCTCCATGAAAGCTGCTGCAGGTAGAGATGACCCACAGACTTTTGCATCTGCTTTTTGTGCTACAGAAAATAACGTGCATAGATGTGAAGAGACAATCTTCCTACACTATTGTCTGATCCTGCCCAAAACAGGCCCTCAAGAGTTTCTGCTCCACATGTGGCTTACTGCACAAGCATCGTGGGATCCCACGTGTACTTTTAGCTGGATTTAGGGAGGCAGTTTTCAGTCAGTTTACCCAAGTAAATAGCTTTGGGAATTGCTCTCTGTGCAAATATGCACATCTTTTCCGGTGGCTAAAAATTCACTTACCTAGCTATAACTAACTTAGGAGGGTTACTTTTTACCAGCATCAGATACTCCCAAGCCTTTGAAAATGTACCCGCAAAGGTTCAAATAATGCATGAAAGACGAGCATTTTCTATTGGAACGGAAGTGCTAGAACAGAGGTTGGCAACTCCCAGTACGTGTGCCAGAAGACGTTCTACCTGACTCACTGCTTTGACAAAGCTACAGTGCTAGCTCCGTAAACATTTTTAAATTCATGGGTCGGCTTGTGCCGATCTTGCAGTGCATTGTAGCTCACTTGGACTGGTACACCGGGCAGGCGGAGCATGATTCATTCAGGGGATCCCTCCCAGCTGCAGGATCCATCTGGTGGGAGGACCCCACACACACACATCAACATTGTCAATGCCTATTCTACGACAAGGGGGTCAAAATGTATCAGACTTATGGTTCTCAAGAGTAATGCAAGTTGCTATTACTTCATTGAAAGGATGGAAGGTATATGGAACACTGTCAGTGTTGATGGGAGCAAAATCAGTGTCAGAATTCACAGAGGCATAGGACAAGAACAGAGGATCATTAGTGGTAGAGATGTGAGAGCTAAAGCAGGAAATTAAGTAGGATCTGCAGTATTGCAGCAGAAAAGGAAAATGTGTGGATTAGATGGACTCTGTAATCTTTATCTGCTGTTATATTTCATATTTCTGTTCTTTAAGTCTGTTTCTTTTACCATCAAAGGGAATAAGGAGATAAAATTAGCTCACCAAAGAAGAAATGTATCTAGATTTTGCTTCAGTTTTGCACATTTATCAAGAAAAATATTCCAGTGGTTCATTAATGCAGAGAAGAGTTTGATAATAGACACTCAGGCTAAATTTTCAAAAGCTGGTACAGTACTGACACATCTAAAATTGCAAAGCAGAAATCCAACAGAATCAATTAGAAGCTAATACATTTTCAAAGCAAGAAGTTAGACATGTAAGTGAAGTTTGACAGCTGAATTGTAGACGTAAAAAATAGTGGAAGTTCTAGAGGTGTGGCCTTGCCATTGGATGCTCCCAGCTAATTTTCAATGTAGTAAGTAGGGTGGGGGAGGTGGCAATGTTCAAATTGTCTGCTTTGGGACAAAGTCCATAGATGCTTTTTGCTCACAGATTTTGTGCTTTTTCTGCGGGTAAGCTTTCTATGGAAAATAATGTGCATAGATTCAAAGATACAATCTGCACGTATTGTGTTGCAACCCCTCCTAAAACATGCCCCCAGGAATGCCTCCCCTAAATTTGTGGCAGTTTCCAGTCAGTAAATGTATGCATGTAAATTGCTATTTACTCCCATAAGTGGTTTTGAAAATTGTTCCCCCCTCCCATTCCACTCATGACTAAAATGGCCATAATCTACAGCGCCATATATTTCGACATCTAATTAGGTACCCCATTGAGGCCTCCAACGACAGTGCATGAACAAAGGCATGTGCTTTAAAGCCTCATTCAGGCACACCATTGCTTGTCTTTGAAAATGTTCCCAACTTTACGGGGTGTCATGAGTCACCCGCAAAATTTGTGTAATTCAGCAAGGCAATTAAGAGGCAAGTTTGAATAGCCCATGTTGTTGGTAATACATACACATGGGGTGCTTTTAGCTCACAATCAAGCCGATGCAGTACCGTGCGTTGGCTGCAGCACACAGCTTAACACACGAGTGGACACACATTTTGGTCACATGTCCATAACCCTCGATGCAAAACTCGTGTACAATAGAGAACATAAGAACATAAGAAATTGCCATGCTGGGTCAGACCAAGGGTCCATCAAGCCCAACATCCTGTTTCCAACAGAGGCCAAACCAGGCCACAAGAACCTGGCAATTATACAAACACTAAGAAGATCCCATGCTACTGATGCAATTAATAGCAGTGGCTATTCCCTAAGTAAACTTGATTAATAGCCGTTAATGGACTTCTCCTCCAAGAACTTATCCAAACCTTTTTTGAACCCAGCTACACTAACTGCACTAACCACATCCTCTGGCAACAAATTCCAGAGCTTAATAGTGCGTTGAGTGAAAAAGAATTTTCTCCGATTAGCCTTAAATGTGCTACTTGCTAACTTCATGGAATGCCCCCTAGTCCTTCTATTATTTGAAAGTGTAAATAACCGAGTCACATCTACACGTTCAAAACCTCTCATGATCTTAAAGACCTCTATCATATCCCCCCTCAGCCATCTCTTCTCCAAGCTGAACAGCCCTAACCTCTTCAGCCTTTCCTCATAGGGGAGCTGTTGCATCCCCTTTATCATTTTGGTTGCCCTTCTCTGTACCTTCTCCTTCGCAACTATATCTTTTTTGAGATGCGGCGACCAGAATTTTACACAGTATTCAAGGCGCGATCTCACCATGGAGCGATTATAGAGGCATTGTGACATTTTCCATTCTATTAACCATTCCCTTCATAATAATTCCTAACATTCTGTTTGCTTTTTTGACTGCTGCAGCACACTGAGCCGACGATTTTAAAGTATTATCCACTATGATACCTAGATCTTTTTCCTGGGTGGTAGCTCCTAATATGGAACCTAACATCGTGTAACTACAGCAAGGGTTATTTTTCCCTATATGCAATACCTTGCACTTGTCCACATTAAATTTCATATGCCATTTTGATGCCCAATCTTCCAGTCTTGCAAGGTCCTCCTATAATGTATCTCAGTCTGCTTGTGATTTAACTACTCTGAATAATTTTGTGTCATCCGCAAATTTGATAACCTCACTCGTCGTATTCCTTTCCAGATTATTTATATATATATTGAAAAGCACCGGTCCAAGTACAGATCCCTGAGGCACTCCACTGTTTACCCTTTTCCACTGAGAAAATTGACCATTTAATCCTACTCTCTGTTTCCTGTCTTTTAACCAGCTTGTAATCCACAAAAGGACATCGCCTCCTATCCTAGGTAATAGCTCCATCATATGTAAATTCATGTTGATGAGGCTATTAACTATTTCTCCCCGATGCTAAATAAAAATTGTGCCCGACACACATTTTTACCTAAAAAGTTCACAGAAAAGCAGAAAATACTGCTTTTCTGTACTTCCTCCAACTTAATATCATTTTGATATTATGTTGGAGGAACAGAAAAAGGAGGAGAATGTTTAAAAAAAAAATAGTGTGCCGGTGGCCAGATTAGGAAAAGGGATACTCAATTAACGAATGTCCATTTTCCTATTCTGTGGCTATGTACAGGTTAAGAAAACGGACGCTCGTAAAATTGAGTGTCCGTTTTCCTAACCCGCTGACAGCCACCTCTCCTGGGCGCCCACTGCAAAGGAGGCACTAGGGGCGCACAGTTTCCCCTAGCGCCTCCTTTTTACCACGGCAGTCCATTTGCATATTGCATTAGGCGTCCCGGAGTGGTCGATTGGCGCGCATTAGGAGAACGGGCACTCAAATCATGATCTGCCCATTTTCCGCGCGCCAATTCCGCGTGCCACTATTGCATTGGCCTGCTATAGTGCAGCCAACCTTTAAAGGGAAATCACCTGCGGAGTGTTTCTCTTTGCAAATGAGCAGCCACTAAGGCAGCACATAAAAAGAGTCCATACGCTTTGCACCTGTGGCTAAGCAGGGGCAAAACTCTAGCACACCAGGACTTGAAAAATCAAATTGATGCACAATGCTTTATTCTCCCCACCTGAATGACTTCTTTTAAGCTGGCTATAAGTGGGAATGCAATGGGAGCCTGGCGGGCCCGCTTAGCTAGACAGTGGTGGGCAATCTTTGGACAAGCCCTTTTACCCAGGTAAAAAACAAAACTCATCCTCTAGAACCATAGTACGATGCTCTGCCATACACAGCTGCAGCACATGGGAACTCTGTATTTCCAGTTTCATCAGCTACTTGTTTTCTCCTTCCCCCGTCTTCTTTTCGCTGCCCATAGGCAAACTAGGCGGTCGCCTAGAGCATCAAGATTTTGGGGGCAACAAAATCCTGCCAGCCAGAGGTCTAGAGAGGTACTGACAAAGAAGGGAGCACTGTACTGGAGCCACTGCCACCAGTAGTTGGCAGGCAATTAGGTTGTGGTTGATGGGATGATGACCAAAGGTTCACCTAGGGCACCAAATAGGCTTGCACCAGCCCTGCCCATTGAGAAAGTGGGCATCGCTGTGTGGCAGGAAAGCTGGACATCTTCTCAGCAGGAGAGCGGGGGCCAGAGCTTCAGACTTCAGTCCTTTTCCAGCATAATCCTAGCAACCTGCTGCACAATTTACTAAATTGCTATGAAAATAATGTCAGCGGTGTAGTTGCAAATTAAACGAGCTGTGACTCAGGGACTTAATGATAGCTCTGTAAACAGCCTGTTCTAAAGAGCTGTCAATTAGCGAGGATGACTGATAATTATGTTACATTCACGGTCTAAACTAATTATATAGCATGACCGAGGTAACCTCCATTCTTTTGTAATTTAATATTTATTAAACAGGATAGCTAGATAATATCACATATCTTAATGTTTACATAATGATATAACAAATTAACAATAATGTTCAAGATCAAAACAGTAAATATAAGAAAATATATGAAAGAACATTCCCTGTATGTACCCAGATCAGTCCAGACTCCTGGGTTTTGCCTCCCCTTCAGCAGATGGAGGCAGAGAAAGTTTTGCTGACACTGCCACTTAAACCGAGGTGCCACCTGCAGTCCCTCAGTATTTCTCTGTCTTCAGCAGATGGTGGAGGTGCAAAGCCTGCAGTCTGAGTTAAAAAAAAAAAAAAAGGAGTTAAATTACAGTATTTAGAAGTGCTTGTCTTCCAGGGGGTTGTTAGGTCCTGTTGGGACCATCTCCCTTGGTTTGTGAGGCGGATGAGCAGGAGGTCAGAGACCCTTTGTTGCTCGCTCCTTCATCTCCGGACAGGACTGAAAACTGGGGGTCCCGATTCCCTCGCCCTCAAGGAAGAACTGAGCTTGCAGCAATTCTTCTTTGAGGGAAGTACTTGTTTTATTGGCTATTAAAGATTTTGTTTAAAAAAAAAAAAAGAGAATTAAACAAGTGAGCGATTAGGAGTTGATGTGGGATGGCACATCTTTACCCAGGCTCTGTTGCTTAAGCAATCGGGCGGCTCAGTTATTATTCCACGTTCCTCCAGTGGCTTTTCTACTCTTGCTGCCCCGTGGTTCGGCTTGTGCGGCTTCTGGAGATGTGTGCAACGGCAAATACTCCCGGTGCCTCTCCGGTAAGGTAAATAAATTGGCCAGATACCGTGAGCTTGGGAGGCTCTCGCCAGCGATCCCTTCCCGCTAAGTGCGGGAATGGTGGCCATCTAGTCCAACTTTAGGGCTGCCGCATGGGCCGCGGAGGAGAATGGGGATTTCCCTCCTCCTTTATCTCCGGTGGTGGAGACCTCCGGGGGAGGTTCAGACACTGTGGGGCCCCCTTCAGGAAGTGAGGAGGACCACAGGAGGACTCTGATGCCTCTTTTACTTTCTCCTCAGATTCTATTCTTTTATTACACAAAGCTTATAAGGCCATGAAGGCTGCGTGGCACAGGGCCGAGCAGGAAGCTTCGATAAGGCTGGCAAAGAGACCCAGGTGCCCTGGGGCTGGGGGGGCCATGAGGTTCAGGGGAGTCTTAGGGGCCCCGGGACCACCGCCTGCCATGGAGAGCTCTGAAGAAGCTTTAGAAGCGGATGATCTGTGAGTGGAAGGCCCTCCGGGGTTGGATCTGGGTTTGGTGGATCAGGACCCAGATCAGGCATTGTCGAAGAACCCGGCCATTAATGGCGATGATCCCAAGGTGGTATGGTTCTTCCACAAGGAGGAGCTGGGTCCCCTGATACCCCGCCGTTCTGGTGAAACTGGATATAGAGGTCCCACGAGAGGAATTGGAATTTGGAGCAGTGGACCTGGTCATGGTTGGCCTCCGGGGTCCAACAAGGTCTTTTCTATTTCACAAGTCAGTCAGCACATTGCTGTTTAGTGAGTGGGATACTCCCGAACCAGGCCTGAAGGTCAGTAGGGCCATGGATAAATTGTATCCTTTGCCAGAGGATACGCTTGAGCTTCTGAAGGTCCTGAAGCTGGATGCATCTATTTTGGCTGTTACTAAGAAGACGACCATTCCGGTTGCTGGTTCTACAGCTCTGAAGGACCTACAGGATAGGAAGCTGGAAGTGCACCTCAAGAAGATTTTTTTAAGTGTCTGCCCTAGGCGTTCGAGCTGCTGTGTGTAGCAGTTTAATGTTGAGGTCCGGCTTACACTGGGTGCAGCAGTAACATGCTGACAGGTCCTTGTCTGAATCTAAGACAAAACAGGCGGAGCAGCTGGAAGCTGTAATGGCGTATAGTGCGGATGCCTTGTATGATCTCATCAGAACCTCCCCCTCGACTGTGATGTCGGCAGTTTCGGCCCAGAGACACCTCTGGTTGAGTAATTAGTTGGCTCACGTTTCATCCAAGTCTCAGTTGGGAGCTTTACCCTTTAAAGTGAAATTGCTCTTTGGTAAGGACTTGGAGGAGATGATCAATCTTCTCAGTGAAAATAAAGTCCATAAATTGCCTGAAGATAAGTCGAAAGGGAAAAGTTTCTTTCCTCCTTGTTCCCGCTTCAGAGGGAGTTGGTGATTTTGCATCGGGGAGTACACAGAGTCAGTTCTCAGGCAGACAACAGTCCTGGAACTAGTCCTTTCGAGGGAGTAGGTCGGGTAGAGATGGCACTTCCCAAAGTGGAGGTGGAGCCAAATCCACCCAATGATGTGAGACTGGTCCAATCCTCAGTTCCAGTAATAGGGGGCTAGCTGGCTCTGTTTTGAGAGTGGACCAAGATTACGTTAGACCAGTGGTTACTTTTTAGAATTTGCTTGGCCACTAAGAGATCAGTTTATGGTCTCCCATGTACTTATGAAGAAAAGAGTCTGGCAGTGTGAGAGACCGTTTGTCGCCTGCGCAGGCTGGGAACCATTTTTCCTGTCCCCCTGGAGGAGCAGGGGACAGGCCGCTATAACATTTATTTCATAGTTCCCAAGAAAGAGGACATATTCCGTCCAATCCTCGATTTAAAAAGGTGAACATGGCTCTGAAGGTTCCTCGGTTCCGAATGGAAACCCTGCGTTTGGTGATTGCTTCAGTGCACAAGGGGGAGTACCTAGCATTTCTGGATTTGACCGAAGCATACCTACACATAGGTATCTGTCCTGATCATCAGTATGTAAGCAAAGACCCCCCTTGCCAACTTCCCCTCCCCCACCCCACACTTCAGCCACCCACATCCACATGTTCAGCCCTGAACTGTTACTTTCATTGCACAGCTGCAAATTCTTGCTGTGAATTGTAAAAATATTGGTAATAATCAAATAAAAATGCAATCTGAAAGGCAGCATGGGAAATGTAGTTCTAAAAGCTATTCCTAGCACTGGAAATACCCCAATAATCTTGTGAACTACATTTCTCAAGATAATGGTGATAGTGGCTAAATTATCTTCATACATTGAAAAGGCATTTACACCCTGAACATTAAAATGATTTATTAAGGTTATTGTTATTATGATTTATATTACATTTCATAATTCTGTTATTCTTTTTTTTTGTAATTGACAATTTTTTATTGAAAGTCAAAAATAGCACTTTAACATGCTTGAGGTATTTCAATGTAACAAAAGACCTCCAGTTTACATTTACAAACTACCAGGTATAAACCGTAACCCTTCTCTCCCCACCCCACCCCCTTACCTGAATCATGCATTACAAATATATGGCTCTTTAACCGTCAGTAGTGAAGCACAGCGCACAGCCAGTTATCTCATAATCAAGAAAACAATCAGTCAGCAATCGGTCAAAAGGTTTAGAACAGAAGTCTGAATAAGAGCGTAGGTAAAATAAACAAAATGACAAATAAACAATTAACTTAACCTAAGGATACTAAGCTGTGAGGGATAATCCCTATCAAAGCCCTAGATAAGAATGGGGTTACCCCTTCTACATGATCTATAGAGAACCTCCAATTACCTATTGTCTCCTTTCAACAGCATCTCCAGACCTTCTTAAAAGCATCAAATCGTTTAGATTTAAAGGCTTGGATAGTTGCCATAGGGTGGTAGAAGTGCATCCTTTGTAGTACTACTTGTAAGGAAGGAACCTCATAGCTTTTCCAGTGTAGGGCCATTTCACACCTGGCAGCTAAAAAAAAACCTGATGGCAGAACCGCAATTGAAATTTATCCAGACATGGCAGAGGGACATTGAGTAGCATTAAACTCGCATCCTTTAGGCCAATGACAGAGAGCTTCTTTTCCAGCCAGGGCAGCACCTGATCCCAGAAACGTGAAATGGGGGAACAAAGCCACCATGTGTGGGAGAAAGACCCCTCTAATCCGCAATTCCTCC
This sequence comes from Rhinatrema bivittatum, assembly GCF_901001135.1. NCBI lineage: Eukaryota > Metazoa > Chordata > Amphibia > Gymnophiona > Rhinatrematidae > Rhinatrema > Rhinatrema bivittatum. Next base: position 299,251,977 of record NC_042617.1, read on the forward strand.
AGCAGAGTTCACAAGTGGTCGGGTACGTTCCAATCAGTCTCTGAGGAGTAAGGTACCAACGGAAAAGCATTTTATAACATTGTTCTTGCAATTGTGCTGAGACAGAGCACCTACTTGTGGACAAATAAATGTGGTCCCACACCTCAGGTTCCAACCTGATACCTAAATCAAACTCCCATGCTTGTATATGGGAAGGCTTAGCCTTAGATAAACTGATTAATAAGGAGTAAATCTTTGCAACTAAGCCACTGGTCTTGTTTGATTTTGTGCATCTAAGCCACTGGACTTGTTTGCAACTAAGCCACTGGTCTTGTTTTATTTTGTGCATATATGTTCAAATAAAGTTTTCCCCAGGGCTAAAGATGGGCTAACCTCTTTCAACATTAGAAAATGTCGAAGCTGGGCATAGGCTAGGAAATCAACTCTTTGGTAAGCTTCCATGGAAATGAAAGAACCTCCCCCTGCAGCAGGTGTTCAAAACAATATATATACCCTTCTTAGTCCAGGCTTGAAAGGTAGAATTTTGAAGCCCTGCCAAGAAGTTCTCATTGTGAAACAGATGTATTTTATTCTTTTTAATATCTTCTGTTCTCCTCAATTTTTTACACTACCGTTGCTGTTTTCTCCTGCTCCTTTGGGCTTCCAGCGTGATGGGAACTGGTCTTTACTGGAGCTATTAATTTATTTTTTAAAAATGCATTATTCGAACAATTCATGGTTCTTGGCAAGGTACAAAACAATACAAGGGAGAGAAATCTTTAATCTTCTAGTACTTAATAAATGACTTCATACCCTAAGTCTTCTCAGAAACACTGTCTGCCTTCAGCTGCTCGATAGTTTCATCAGGTTACATTTCTCACAATTCAAGGCTAAACTGAAGAACTGCAGCCATTTCAAATAGGTTTTAATGGATTCGTCTCATGCTCCAAAAGCTTGTCTGATAAAATAACCATTTTAACTGTTTACCGAACATTCAAATACAAGGTTCGATAACAACTTTTCTGGAAGGGAGTTCCAGAGCTCTGGGCCAGCTACTGTGAATATCTTCATTCCTGTGTTTCATCAAGATGCATTAGTCAGGATGAGGAGACTGTAGTCTGCTATGCTGCTATGAACCTTTATTTGCAGCTACTCGGGGTTCCTCCTGTTTAACCATTTCTTCCTTCTTATTTAGCTCAGTCATGGCCATGATAATCCTTGGCCAGAGGACCACAGCTCCTTCTGGAATTCAGTACATGTGCACCCTGAATCTGGCCACCAGGTGTTACTGTTGTGTGATTACCCAAGGATAGTTGTTTATATATTTATATAATTTTATATATAAATAACTATATAAATAAATAAATCATATTCTGGGTGGATTACAACAAAAGAAAATACAACAGTTGCATACATGGTCAAATAATACAAAAAAATACATCATAAAATTATACATACTACTGTTGAGACTCACTACTCCTTTTTACCCCAGCCTGTTCTTGAGGCTGTGAATACTGCATGTATCGCAAGTCTAGCTGGTCCATGAAACAGAATGTGAGCTTGGAAATCAAACCCAGGTCTCCTGCATGGCAGGAGACCTGGGTTTGCATTGCCTGCAATGCCTCTGAGCCATTCAACCAACTCTCATCTTCTCTTTTCCTTTGAAAAGACTTCAGTGAGATACCATTATTTGAAAGCTATTAAGAGGGAAAGATCTTAATTTTCAAATTCAGATAGAGGCTGAAGACTTTCAAGGGTGAGATAGAGGGAAATGGTAACCTTCTTGGTCAAAGAAGAGGGTGTGTTCCTCCTACAGAGGGAGAGTTCACAACTCTATTGTTCTGTTTAATTGCTGGTGGTTTGGGCTCCCTGCAGCAGAACTGGTAGGGTAGAGAAGACAGGGAAATTGTTTTTTAAAATATGTATATATGATCTGGAAAAGGGAGTGAAGAGTGAGGTGATCAAATTTGCTGATGACATAAAATTATTCTAAGTTGTTAGATCAGGAGCTGATTGTAAGGATTTGCTAGAGAACTTTGTCAGACCTGGATGGTTGGACATCTAAATGGCAGATGAAGTTTAATGTGGACAAAGTATAATGCTGTTTCAGTATTAGGCATCACCACCAGGAAAACGATCTTGAAATCATTGTGGACAATACTTTGAAATCCTCAGCCCAGTGTGCAGTGGCATTCAGAAAAGCAAATAGAATGTTAGGTATTATTAGGAAAGGAATGGAAAATAAACGATTAGATATCATAATACCTCTGTACCAATCCATGGTGCGACAACACCTTGAATATTATGTGCAGTTCTGGTTGCTCCATCTCAAAAAAGATATAGCAGAACTAGAAAATATACAGAGAAGGATGAACAAAATGATAAAGGGAATGAAAAGGCTCCCCTATGTACAGAGCCATAGTTACACTATGGTCAACATGGCCTAGGCCATAGACACTACTATTTGAAGGGCACACTCCAGTTGGAGGATGAGGCAGTGTCTGCCGACACAGCTGGAAGAAAAAGACTCCTCAATTTGGCAGACTGAGAGAGGATAGGTCTTTAGTTGGCCCGCATAGCTGGATGAAAAAGATAATGTGTGTCAACAAGCAGAGAAGGGCGCAGGTTGGTTGGCACATGGTTGGTTGGCACATGGAGTTGGAAGAAGTAAACTGCACAGGTTGCCAGGCACAGAGGGAGCAGGTCTTGCGTTGGCCATGTGGCCAGAAGGAGAATTGTGTTACCTCAGTTCATGCAGACTTAAGGAGGAGGATGCTGTGCTGTAGGTGGAAGGCATGTAAGAAGAGGGCTTCCCAAACGTTTTTGCCAATGTGACCCATTTTAGCACTTGAAAATTCACATGACCCCAGAGGATGACCAAAACAAAACGGCAAGAGGACAGTTCATTTCCAATAATCACTCCATTCATACCCTGCTCATACTCCAGGTGATCCCCTATCCCAAACTCCACATTCCTCTGCACTCAGGCAGGCCAATCCACACCAGTGGGTTATGCACTCCTATCAGCAGATGGAGATGGAGTAAAACTGGCTCGCTGATGTCACTGACATAAAACCCTGCCTCAACATCAGCCTGCCAGTATTTTCCATCTCAGGCAGATGGTGGGCATGCAGCTCCCTTGTGGAGCTTGCTTGTGGTATTAAAAAAAAAGAAAGAAAGAAAGAAGATAGAAGATTAGGAGAAGACTTGAATGCAGAGCTTAAACTCCTGAGGCGACATCTGATGGTCCCTATCTCAGTTGAGCACTTTAAGCCTAACCAGGTGTAGATTTAAAAAAAAAAAAGATGGAGTGCTCAGTGGTGAAGGCTTGTGCCCTCTCCCTCCGCAGTCGGAGACCCAATCATGCTCTCAGCCAGGAAGGGCTGAGCTCAGGTAAAAAAAAAAGAGTTAAGAGGGAAGCTTAGGCTCTCTCTTCTCCTTACCGAGTCTCCTTTACCCTCAGTATTTCCCTTTTGCCTCTCACTTCTCTGGGGAGTTAGTGAAGAGTGGAGACGGCATGGGTTAGCTGGTTGAGCAGCTTTCACTAGGCCCCGTGTTTCAGGCTCAGTTCAGTCAGCCATGTGGTAGGCCACGGCAGTGGGGGTTTTTTCCATGCGCTCAGGCGTGTGCATGAGTTTTCGGCATGTGGTGGTGTCTTAAAGTGGGCATGTGCATGCTCTGGTATTTGTGCATGTAAGGCTGTGGCTTAGATTTAAGCATGTGTTTGCACAGATACACCGGAGCGCAGTTGATGTGTGTGCAGCAGGCCACATAAAGGCAAGTTAAGAAGAATAATGGCACCAGGGTCAAAAAAGTTTGAGTGCCTTGCTATTTGTACGGCATGCCATATAAGGGCAATTCAACCATCATTCTGTCTGCGCCTGTGTTAGCACTATTTAGACGCTTAAGGAGATTTGCCTTTTACAGATTTTGCAAATTTTGGAATTTCCCCTCGGCTTATAGTGGATCCAGAGGGGAGAGATGCAGGAGGCGACATGGCCGACAGTTGCCCTCCCATCTTGTTACCAATGGCAGATATATCCCCGGAGGAGGGGTCAGAAAGTGCCATGTTTAAGCCTATGGATCCCCGATATGGATCCATCCTCCTTCTCCTGGGTGGAAACCAGGACTTGCAGACTTTTCTGCAGGGGTGTCCAACAGAGGTGAAGCAATCCACTAAGAAGGGGTTGCATTCTCGGGCCTCCTCCTTGCCATCCACTTCAGGCAAATGCCGCAGAGAGGCTGCCCCGGAGATGTTCAGGGGGATGCGGATCATGACATGTCAGATGATTCCAAAGGGGACCTGGCTTTCTCACCTCTGGAAGAATGAGAAATTCCACTAGATTTGGAGCCACATTGAATTCTACTCTGTTTTTTTCATAGAAACGAGTTGCCGAGTCTGTTGAATCAGACCCTGAAAACACTAGGAGTAGACGGTGGTAATGCTATGGGCTCACATTATAAAGATCCCATATTGGTCACTTTACACAAAGTGTCCTGTTTTTTTCCCCTCCTGGAGCGAATTCAAGAGTTAATTGATCTTGAGTGGAATGCCCCAGAGACAAGTTTTAAAGGAGGGCAACAGCAAGGCAACAGCTGAGATTCCCAAAGGTTGATGCCTTGGTATGCGCTGTTACTAAGTGAACCACCTGTTGGATTCATGGACCCTTGGGCCGGCTGAGACGGATGGTGATGCACTGTGGGGAGTCCACAGCGGACGTCGCAGCCGGGAGGTGGCGCTGAAGAGGTGGTCCTGGGATGGCTTCACCACTGGAAGCCCGAGGTCCCCCCAGGAGGAGCACATAGGGATCCGGGCCTCTTGGACTTAGGCGAGATCCTCTGCGACCGAGGACCTGAAGAGAGATCCTGAAGAGGTAGTCCAGTGAAATGGCTGAGCCAGGAGGTCAGAAGAGACTTCACCCTCGGAAGCCCACGGTCCCCCCGGGAGGAGCCCGTGAGGACCCGAGCCACTGGGACTTAGGTGAGACCTCCTGGCAGGTGAAGAACCAGATACCTGTGGAAGGCGAGAGGTCAGGAGCCGGAGTCCAGCCAGTGATGGAAACTGAAGCCGGAGTCAGTGGACAAGCCAAGGTCGGAAGCCAGAAGTCAGAAGCCAGAGTCAAAGCCAGGGACGAAAGCTGAAGCTGGAGTCAGTGGACAAGCCAAGGTTGGAAGTCAGAAGCCAGAGAAGTCAGAAGAACCGCAACTCAACTCAGGAGAAAGAATCTCGTTGCAAGGCAGGGCATTGAGGCAGCTGCAGGGTTTAAATATCCCTGCAGCGTCTGACGTCATCTCCAGGGCTGTCCTTCGTTTCCCGCGCTGGCCCCTTTAAATCTGGAGCTCCCTGTGTGCGCGCTAAGGGGGCGGGGCCAGGCACCGAGGATCGGCAGTGACTCCCTCGCAGGGGGAACGCCGCGGCAGGAGCCGGGTCAGGCCTAGACAGCCGAAGAAGCCTTCCAGCGGCCCAGGCCGGGCCCCGAGGTAGGTGGAGGGACCGGGGCATGGCCTAGGACCGTAACACCACCATACTGATTGAAGGAGGGCTAGCTCTAAAGGATGCTCAGGATAGGAAGATTGAAGCCATCCTTAAACAGGCCATGGCAATGAATTTGCAAATTGCTTCTTGCTTCTGCCTGGTGGCTTAGGGTGGTTTGTGTTTTTCTCAGGAGACCCAAGGAACGGGCTCCAATAGCAGGTCAGTGATGGAAACAGGAGTCACATTTTAGCTGATATGGGCTGTTACTTGATACGGATGGCCGCTAGAGGGGTTGCTTCCATGATAGTGGCTAGACACCAGTTGTGGCTGCGAAATTGGTTCGCAGACACTATTTCCAAGTCCAGTCTCACAAGATTACCCTTTAAGGATTCTCTTTTATTTAGAAGTAAGTTGAAGAAGAGGGCGATTAGAGGGGGCCAATCCAAGATTCCTCAATTGCTGGAGGACAAGAAAGTGGCATCACATTCTTTTGAGGTGAGAGGCCACTCCAGGGATTCCCCTTGGTTTCATCCTTACAGAGAAGCAGCTACTCAAAAGTCTCTTCCCTTCAGTTGATCTCAGTCCTTTAGGCCCAAGAAGCCTAATAAGAATGTGGGCTCCAAGACTGGAGCACTGGAGATTGTCGATCTTCGCAATGAAGGTGTGGGGGCTCGCCTACTGAATCAGGAGATAGGTGGTTGTCTATATCACTTTTATCAAAGTTGGGCCCAGATTACAACAGTCCTGGAGGTAGTAAGGGACGGTTATGCTCTAAAGTTTTTCCGAATTCTTCCAGAAACATTTATGTTCTCTTCTTGCAATTCTCTATTGGAGAGAATGGCAGTGGATCTAAAGGGACGCAATCTGTATTGACGTGTGACTCACTTCAGGATGGAAACTCTGCCCTCTGTAATTATGGCAAAAAGGAGATTTCTCATATCTCAGTCTGATGGAGGACTATTTGCATATTCCCATTCGACAGGAACATAGTTTCCTATGTTTTGCCATTCTGAAATATCATTATCAATTTCAGGCCCTGCCCTTCAGGCTCACTACTGCGCCCAGAACCTTCTCCAAGATCATGGTGGTGGTAGCAGAGTCTCTGCGCAAGGAGGGCATTCTGGTCCATCCGTATATGGACGACTGGTTGATTCGGGCCAAGAATGCGGAAGAAAGTCATTTGGCATCTTGCAAGGTGATTTCTTGCTTCAGGAACTAGGCTGGGTGGTAAGCTTAGCCAAGAGCAGTTTATAGCCGTCTCAGACCCTAGAATCCCTCGGCATGTGATTCAGTATGGACCAAGGCTCTAATGGAGAGTCACATTCAGAAGTTGGTTGCTCAAGTGCAGGCCTTGAGATGGATTTTTCGCCTGACGATGCTCAGATCTATGATGGCCACATTAGAAGTAGTTCCATAGGCGAGGGGGCACATGAGGCACCTCGCCCATGGAGGGGCCTCATGTACTTTGTTTCTTTTAGCTCACTGGAGATAAAATCCACAGTCGCAGAACTATACAGTGAGACTCCAATTGCCATTGGAAGTGAGCATTCAGCTGCAGTGGTGGTTACAAGCGGATCATCTCAGACTGGAGACACCAGACTGGTTGGTGCTAATGACAGATGCGAGCCTTCTAAGTTTGGGGGGTGGGGGCTCATTGTCAAGAGTTGGTGGTACAAGATCAGTGGAATGCCAAGGAGAGGCAGTAGACCATCAATCGTTTGAAAGTGCGTGTGTTTCGACTGGCATGCTTGCAGTTCACCGAGCAGCTGGAAGCTCGAGTGGTAAGGATAATGTCGGACAGTGCCATGAAGGTAGCCTCCAGAAGCTAACAAGTGTCAGTGGAGGTAGATGCGCCCATGATGTGGGCGAAACAAAATCTTCAGGACATATCTGCCTCCCAAATTGCCAGGAAGGACAATGTGAAGCCAATTTCCTCAGCAGACAGGTCTTGTACCCAGGAAAGTGGGAGCTGGCGAACGAGGTCATCCTTACGTGTCTTCTCCAGGCATTACTGCTTGGATGTTAGGGCTTTCGCATATGCGGTGTTGATTGGCCTGCAGGCAGCCTCCCACACTTTTTGGGAGTAGCTTTGGAACATCCCACTGGTGTAGATTAGCCTGCCTGAGTGCAGAAGAAGGAAAAAATTCTACTTACCTGATAACTTCCTTTCCTCTAAGGAGACAGGTCAATCCACAACTCACCCTGGGCTGCCTACTTACTTTTAGTTCATGTTTTATATGCGAACAATGCAGAGGATTATTTTGTTTGATTCGTTTGAAGGACCGGTAAATGAAAGATATTAACTTTTTTGCAGAGCTCAGTGTTTCCCGGTTGGTTGGGAGCTTGAGTGGTTGTCGATTAATAATCATGTTCAAGTATAATCAGCTTGTCTACAGTTTGGCTTTTCTAGAGATACTGGCAAGTTGATGTTAGAGTAGGGCTATATGTCAGTGACAACAGCAAATCAGTTTTACTCTGACTCCATCTGATGGTAGGAGTGCGTAACCCACTGGTATGGATTAGCCTGCCTTCATAAGAGAAAGGAAATTATTAGGTAAGTAGTAATTTCTCCGTCTACAGTCAATCCTTTCTCCCAATCTCTATCCCCTCTAAAGAACCTCCTCTCTTAGTCTCCTTCCCCCTCTAGCAGACCTCCTCTCAACCTCGGCCCTTCCATCTGATCCCCTCTTACATCCCCTAGCTTCTCACTTCCCCAATCCATCCTCTCTCTCACCCTTTCCAGCAATTTGTGTATCATCCCAGCTGATTCTTTTACCCCAAGCCCTTCTTATAACCCCCAAATGATACTCTGTCTTCCCCTCCTTCCAGACTTTCATCCCCATCCCCTTCCTCTCACTTCTCAGCCTCCCCTCCTCCCCTCAACTCTTCTCAATCTCCATGTGATCCATCCCTCAAACTCCTCCTGCATCTGATCCTTGCCTTCAAACAGCCTTCCCTTCAAACATCCCTCTGGCAAGGTTCAGTGACAATGTTCACAGCCCGTGTACAGGAAAGAAAGTCATTATCATTGTTAAGAGCGACACCTGATGACCAGATTTAGAGCATATGATACAGGGTCCCAGAAGGAGCCTTGATACATGGCTCCTGGCCTCAGGGCCATTGCTGAGGGAGAAGAAGAGACTATAAAGCTGGAATTTGCTAATGGAGAGGAAGGGGCAATAAAGATGAGAAGGATACATGGATAGGCAGACTAGATGGGCCATATGGCCTTTGTCTGTTATTATGTCTATATTTTTAGGTTGCTGCAATGACTAGAAACTGTGGAAGGGTAGTCTGTTAAGAATAGGAGAACAGTCCCTTTGTAGATGCAAATGAAGTCTCATGGCAGTAGGATGCCAGACCTAGCTCCAGTGAGCTAAAAGAAAATGAGAAAAGAGAAACTACTAGGTCAATAAAAAAATGGAACCAGAAGCACTTCTTTCTCACCAGAAGAGACTTCTAACTCCTAGTAGATGTCATACAACACTTATGCATCTAAGTTAATTTGCAGGTCAAAAAGAAAAGGACCCTAAGACAATCCATCTTGAGGATCTGTCAATGCTGGCACAGATTTTTGATGCATCAATTCAAACTCTGCTATGCAGGCATAGTTCTCAATTTATTCGTCTTCTGTCAGGAATGAATGACTAACTTTTTCAGTATGGCTTCTTCCTTTCAAACTTGATTGTTTTCTTTCTTCTGTCTCATTGCTGCACTGACTGCATTTGGTATGGGCACATCTTCAGGGAACCGTGTAGATAGAAATGTTTGTGCCTCCCTGACAGAAGAAAACCCTGTCTTCTCTTCCTTCCAAGCAATCTTTAACTTGACTGGGTAAAGATAGCAAATGAAATTCAGTATAAGTGAAATCTTTGCTTAATTCCTCAGAATTGTTGATGTGCCCTATCTAATTCAGGGCAGAAATCAGAAACCCTCCCCATCAATTTCTGGCTTTCACATTTCAATCTGCCTACATTCCTAGCAAGTTTAAGAATACATTCCTTATACTTAAACTTTACAAGCTTGTTCGGCATAGTCATATCAATTCTTAAGGTGCCAGTGAAGATGGATTCAATATGCTCTATCACTAGAGATCATCAGGGATCTGATATGGTTAGAATGTTTCTTACAGGAGAGCCAATATAAAATCAGACATGCTGCCTCTTTCAGAGCCTTCTAATTGTTGTCACCCAAGCTGATATTTCTCCTTCTGTGATTTACACATCATCAAATTTAGCAGGTTTTGTAACATCAAATGATGCCTGTTAGCATTTTGTTTTACTGTGGATAATTCATCTTCTGTTACTGAAATGTGCAGCTCAGTAGCTTTTATGCAATTCACTGCCTTCCTCATCTCACAGCAGACTGCCCCCAGCTCTGCTTGTATCTGCTTTAGATGACTACTAAACCAAGAATGACCCAAATTGATTTCTTCAAGGATTGAGGATAAACTCCCATTTTCTACCACATTTGCAATTAGTAATTTGCTTGCTGCCTGCAAAGTGCCTGCTTCGAACTTCTATCCCTCTGGAGGATCAAGCAGCACCAGTACATTCTTGTGTGACCCATTAACCTTGCCATGCTATGTTGCCACATTACTCTAGGTGGCTTTGCAGCATAAAGGTAGCCTTCATCAGTCTTTTAACATGGACTTTTGAGGTCACGTTTGGAAGAATAACTTCCGTATTTAAACAGTAAGATTGCAACCATGGTCAGCAAAGAGAACACGCTAAAGATGCTAAAGAACAGGCTGCCAGGCTACCACTATTATATGTGCACCATTTTCTAATGCCTACTTATTCTGAGAAGGGATTGTTTTATTTGCTTGATTATTAGGAGGGCAATTTTCAAAAGCCATTCCTGTTCAAACCCCAGATCAGTCCAGACAAGTGGGTTTTGCATTCTTACCAGCAGATGGAGGTAGAGAATAAAAACTTTTCAGGTACTGCTTCTTAACCAAGGGTGCCACCTGCAGTCCCTCAGTATTTCTCTGTCTCCAGCAGATGGCAGACGTGCAAACCTGCAGTCTGAACTTGGTTTAGAAAAAGAAATAAGAAAAGAAGAAGATATAGATTTAGTATACAATAGAGGTAGAAAGAAGACAGAAGTGAAGCTGGAGCTCCCAGAGGTGTTAGGTTCCTTCGTGGGCCATCCCTCTGGTTGAGCAGGGGATTGGAAATCCCTAGCCAGGATCGACCCTTGATTCCAGGGGGAGGGAAAGCCAGGGGTTCTGGTTCCCTCACTCCCTCTGAAGCCTTCTCTCCCAGTCCGGCCATCTGCAGCAGTCAGGAGCACCCAGAAACAGGAAAGTATAATTTCCCTTTGTTTTTCTGGGCTGCCAGGGGTCTGTTTCTTTAAGAAAAAAAATTGTCAGGTAGGCCTTCGTTTGGCGGAGGCAGTCAGCTCAGCATTGGGGTGAGCAGGGAAGCATGCACAGGTCTTGCTATTTTTTCAGCACTTGGGGCCAGGACAGCGTTGACAGCAGTGCTGGCCCTTCTCTCCCGCTCGGGGCCTGTGAGGGGAGGTGATCGCACCTCAGTGCAGCCCTTCTCTGCATCAGCTGGAGGCGGAGCCTCGGCAGAGGGATCAGCAGGCAGAGATGCTGCACCCGTTCTGCAGGCCCTATACAGGAGACTCCAGGGGGGAATGAAGGAGACGGCGGCCATTTTGTCTCCACATGGCATGAGGCCTGTCATGGATAGGGAGTACAGGGACTCCCCTCCCCCACTTTCTTCAGTACAGCAGGAGTCTGCGACAGGTGGAGAGATGCCAGCAGAACCAGGGAATGACCTGGCAGCTGCAGAAGATGGGAAGCATGATGTATTTTCCATGTATTTTGTATTGTTATTACATGAAGCCTACCTCACCAAGAAGGAAGCCATGGGTAAGCGATCGACCATCCAAAAGTTCTGAAGCACAGCTAAGCCTCAAGCTGAGGTGTCTCCAAGGTTGGGGGGCATTCTTTGCCTCTTGGGTCGGGATCTACCGGGAGTGGAGGAGAACTCCTCTGAAGATTGGATGGTGACAATCCTCAGGGAGATCCGCATATTGACCAGGACGCTGGTCAGGGTGCGAATCCAGCAACTGGCCCGCTGGGTGCTGACTTGGATGTGGATGATGTTCCTCTCATGGAGGGGGATGACCCTAGGTTGATGAGGCTATTCCGTAAGGAGGAGTTGCTGCCGCTTATTCCCCAGGTCCTAGAAGAACTGGGAATTAAAGTTGCGCAGAAGGATTCTGACAGCAAGGGACTGCGAGGGCCACCAAAGGCCTTCCCTTTGCTGAAGAAGCTGATTGACTGAGAATGGGATTTCCCGGAGGCAGAACTGAAAGTTGCCAGGGCTATGGCCAGGTTGTATCCCCTACCGAAGTACACCTTAGATCTTTGGAAGCTTCCAAAGCTGTATGTGGCAGTGTTGATGGTAACAAAGAAGATGACCATCCCTGTGACAGGATCGGCAGCATTGAAAGATGCCCAAGATCGGAAGCTAGAGATCCTGTTAAAGAGACTGTTTGAGATCTCGGCTCTGAGCCTTAGAGCGATGCTCTGCGCTAGTCTGATGCAGAGAGCTTGTTTGTGCTGGATGCAGAAGGCATAGAAGACATCGGTGACCGCTGCTGATTCTGGCCAGGATGCTTGGTTGAAGGTGGGGGTGGCCTATGTGGCAGATGCCCTCTATGATATGCTTCAGACTTTGGCCAGAAATACGATGTCTGTGGTGGCCGCTCGAAGACTCCTGTGGTTGTGTAATTGATTCGTGGATGTGTGGTGAAAAGCGCAGCTTTGTAATCTCCCCTTCAAAGTAAAGTTGTTGTTTAGGGAGGACCTGGAGAAACTGATGAAGCATTTGGCAGATTCTAAAGGGAATAGATTGCCCGAAGATAAGAAAGGGAACAAGAAGACCTTTCCTCCGCACGCTCGCTTCCGTGAGATGAGGAGATTTCACTCCAACAGAAGTTCTTCTGGATCCACACAGAAGCAGGGTGCAGGAAGACAGCAGTCCTTTTGAGGGACCCGTAGACCAGCAAGAGAAAGTTTCGGGCAGGGTTCTGGAGGTGCGAAACCCATCCAATGAAGACAAGCTGGTCCACTCCTCTCTGGAAGCTGTCGGAGGATGGTTGTCTCGTTTTTACGAGGTGTGGATCAGAGTCACTTCTGACCAGTGGGTTCTGGAAGTAATAAGGGACGGCTACACATTAGAATTTTTACACCCCCTCAAAGAGGCCTTTGTGGTCTCTCATTGCACTTTGCCCGGGAAACCCTTCTATGGCTATGGCGATTGGAAGCCATCATTCTGGTGCTACAGGAGCAGCAAGGTCAAGGAAGATATTCTGTGTACTTCATGGTGCCCAAGAAGGAGGGCTCTTTTCGGCCCATTCTAGATCTGCAAAAGGTCAATGTGGCCTTATGGGGTGCTGTGCTTTCGGATGGAGACATTACGGATGATGATTGCAGCGGATTGCAAGGGGGGATGTCTCACCTCCTTGGATCTAATGGAGGCCTATTTCCACATTCCCATCCAAGCAGACCATCAGTGGTTTCTTCACTTCACGGTGCTAGGAGGGCATTTTCAGTTTTGAGCTCTGCCCTTCGAGCTAGCTACCACACCAAGAGCATTCACGAAGGTGATGGTGGTGGTGGTGGCAGCCCTCAGAAGGAAAAGGATACTAGTGCATCTGTACCCAGACAACTGGCTCATTCGGGCAAAGTCGGAGGTAGATTGTCACTGTTCCATTCGACAAGTGATGGAGTGTCTTAGGTCCCCGGGCTGGGTGATAAACCTGGCAAAGAGCCATTTGTAGCTTTCTCAGTCCTTGGATTATCTGGGAACAGGATTCAACACCCAGTTAGGCAGGGTGTTTCTTTCCACAGAAAGTGTGATCAAGTTGTAGTCGCAAGTAATTCATCTGCGGGATCTGCCAGTCCCCAAAATCTGAGATTATTTACAAGTGCTAGGTTCCATGGCTTCTACACTGAATTTGATGCCATGGGCCTTTGCTCACATGTGTCATCTTCAGAAGGCGCTTCTGACCCATTGGAATCCATTGTCGAAGGAATTTCAGCTACTGTAACCGCTCCAGGAGGAATCCAGGTCCAGTCTCTCGTGGTGGCTTTCGCATCAAAATTTGGAGAAAGGAACGGATCTGGAAGTTCTGGACTGGTTGGTAGTGGCCATGGATGCCAGACTCAGCGGTTGGGGAACAATATGTCAAGGATCGGCAGCCCAAGAGCAATGGGCACCGGTGGAAGCATCCTGGTAAATCAACTGGCTGGAAACGAGTGGTCCGGAGGGCGTTATTGTTCTTTCTTTCTCAGATTCATGGACATGCGGTGCATGTGCTCTCAGACAATGCAACGATGGTAGCCTTTATCAATTGGCAGGGTTGAACGAAGAGTCACTTGGTGGCTCAGGAGGTTCAGGAACTCTTTGCCTGGGTGGAACTTCATCTAGCAGCACTAGCAACCTCTCACATTGCAGGGGTGGACAATGTGCAGGTAGACTATCTCAGCAGACACTAGCTGGACCCAGAGGAATGGGAGCTGTCAGTGGAGGCCTTTGCCCTCATTTGGTGCAGGTGGGGTGAGGCCCAGTTCGATCTCATATCAACGCTGAAGAATGCCAAGGTGGGCAGGTTTTTCAGCTGCTGGAGGGAGTTCGGCTCCGCAGAGATTGACGCCGTGGTTCAGCCATGACCAGGGAGACTCCTGCTATATGCCTTCCCCCGTGGCCGCTCGTAGGTTGAGTGTTGCGCTGCATCGAGCAACATCAAGGAAGAGTGATCCTGGTAGTGCCAGAGTGGCTGTGCCATCCGTGGTTTGTGGATCTAGTTCAGCTGACGGTAGATGGACCCATCCGGTTAAGATACCTGAGGGGAGTGCTGCATCAGAGACTCATCTTTTCGGAGCAAACGGGTTGCTTCTGTCTAGCGGCCTGGCTTTTGCGAGGAGACATTTCCACTTAAAGGGGTATTTGGAGTCAGTGATTATGACTCTGGTATTCAGGCGAGAAAATCCTCTACTTCTTTGGCATAAATCAGAGTTTGGAGAGTCTTCGATTCCTGGTGTGGGTTCCATGATGCTGATCCTTTACAGGTGAACATTGCCCAGGTCTTGGCCTTTCTGCAAGAGGCCTTGTCAAAGAGTTTAGCCTATAATTCTCTCCAAGACCAGGTGGCAGCTTTGGGTTGTTTGAGAGGGAGGTTGCAGGGATGACCCTTAGCGTCCTATCTGAACTTAGTTGGTTTTCTTAGAGGAGCGAAGCATTTGCGTCCTCCAGGATTTGACTGACCTGGAGTCTTAATTTGGTTCTTCGGGTACTGTATGGACCTCCCTTTGAATCTTTGAGAAGGGCTTCTTTGAAGGACCTTATCCTGAAGACGGTGTTTCTGGTGGCGATTTGCTCAGTGAGATGAATTTCACAGATTCAGGCCTTAGTGTGCATAAAGGTTGGTCGATCCTGGAGGGGATTGCAAGTGCATTCGACTAGGGTGCAGGCAGCCTCCTGGGTGGAGTGTCAATTGGTTTCTTCGCAGAAGATTTGTCGAGCAGTGACTTGGTCCTCTTTGCACACTTTTACTAAATATTGTTTGGATGTCAGGGTCCCAGAGGAGGCCTCCTTTGGTTAAAGTGTACTGCATGCAGGTCTTTCAGGATTCCAACTAGTGTAGAAGGGCTTGGGTATATCCCACTTGTCTCAAGCTTTGGGGACTGCTCTGGGATATGAACAGGAAAGGAAAATTGGTTCTTACCTGCTAATTTTAGTTCCTGGAATACCACAGATCAGTCCAGATTCCCGTTCCCTTATGTTTATTATTTTGAAAGACCTTTCCTGCCTCTAGTTGCTGCTGTTGATGCAGAATTTAAGTTTGTGCTGCAGAATTGTGAACAAATTGTGAACGAGATTGTACATAATTCTCAGTTATTTTGAAACTGGAAGTTTTTTCATTACCCTAAGTTAAGGGTTCAGTTAGTTGGGGGTTCCAACTTATTCCTCAGTTCGCTCTAAAGGGAGAAATCCCTGGAGTTTGGGAAGAGGTCATCGTGGCTTGGGTACAGGTCAATACGGATGGACTGCAGGTGGCACTCTCGGTTAAGTATCAGTGCCTGAAAAGTTTTTATTCTCTGCCGCCATCTGCTGGTAGGGATGCAAATCCACTTGTCTGGACTGTCTGGTATTCCAGGAATGAAAATTAGCAGGTAAGAACTTGCGTAAATGGCTGCTTGCCCAGGTAAAAGGGCTACTTGAAAACTGCCTACTCTGTATGTGGATAGAAGTATGTGCATTGTTCCACAAAACATGCACTTTACCTCATTTTTTCAAGGAGGCATTCCAGGGACAGGGTTAGACTAGGGGAGGCAACAATGCTTGTGCTTTTGAAATTTCAATACTATGCACAATGTTTTGGTCAGAAACAGTATCTGCATAAAAGCAGGTTCAAGTCTCTGTGGGTACTTTCTTCATCTGGGCAATTTTCAAAGGGAAAGTATGCACATAAGAGCCCTTTGAGAACCGGGGCAATATCCACATATAAAAGTACCATTGGACTGTGCACCTGCCTGCACCGGTTTCAGAATCGTCCCTTAAATTTGACTTAAGCATTAATTTCATTGATAATTTCTGGCAATTTCAAATTGCTTTGTTGGGGTTTTTTGGTCTAATTATGTTTTAAATCCTGGAAAATCCTCAAATACATGAAAAAGACAAATATGCCTCTCTTCACAAAACTGTTCTCTGTATTTCCTTCAATTACTTAATAATTACCACAGTTGAGTCAAAGCAAAAGGTCCATCTGACTAGCATCCTGTCTTTGACAGCAGCAAGCAGTGGAAGGGGAGACAAGAAGGTTGGGAAGGGGTAAGGGATATATAGCTGGACGAGTGAGAGACAATTGATAGAGGAAAGACGGGAGTTAGAGAGGTGAGAGGTAAATAGAATGCATGAGGCGCAAAAGAAAGAGATGTGTGAAGTGCTGATGAATGGCAGAAAGGCAGAGAAGAGAGAGAGGTAGGGAGAAATTCAGGTACGAGAAACGATGTCAGCTGGCTTGCGTAGAAGTTTCCATCCACTGTCATTGCCATAGAGATTCCCCATTGCCTTGCCCTGTTGTGGACTGGAGTACAGTGTGCTGATTAACACTCCTTCAGACACCTTAGTCACACAATATTATAGCGATTGCTTGCAAACCTTTGGTACTTTACTACCAGAGCATATAAAAAGTTGTCACATTGGGTCAAACTAGGACCATGCTTAATGGGGTGCTGGTGGTGCAGTGGCACAAGGCACATCTTTTAAGAGGTGCATAGACTGATGCTTATTGCTAGCCACTTGATGAAAAAGTGAGGAGGAGGAGGATGCTTCCTGCTCTTTCAGCAAAGGGTGTTAAATTCCCTAGCAACAGCACTGATCAGCTCAAAATCCATTCCGGCCAACATCTTGCCTCTGACGGCGGCAAATAACAAGTGTGCAGAGAACATGAATTAAGAACAGGGCATGGGTAGAACTGTCTGTCCTCTGTCGGACCTTCCCACTTTCTACCAGTCATGGTTTATGGATGTCCTGAACCTGAGGTGACATCCCTAAATTGCCTCGTTGCTTGCCTGCAGGGAGATCCTGGCACCGGATGAGTTGCAGCAACGATGTAATTAAACCATCCAATCTCATCAGATTCATTTGCTGTTTGCAGTTACACAGTGACGTATTATTAGTATTAATGCGTCTAAATTCCTTCTCCAACTCATTAAGACCCCAGGCTTGTAGGCTGCTTCTTGAGCAATTCAGTCCCTGTGTTTGCAAAAGCCATGTTCCCAGCTATTAGATTTTAGTGGCCCTATATTTCCTCATTGACGTAAAGATTGCTTATGGCACTCATTAGTATATAAAGATTGCAAACTATCTCTTAGCTGATAATTTGTGCAATGGTGCATACCAGGGGCTGTAATTGCAACCAGCAAGAATGCTCCAGTTATAGACTGGTCATGGACAAAATAGCATTTATTGTGAAACATTTTATAGACTTATTTGTTAAAGAGACTCCATTTTCAGAAAACTATGTCATTCTGTTCTAAAGCAGGGCTAAGCAGCTTTTTACAAATGTTCAACTTGTTTCTGTGCACTATGTAGTCTCGGGTGCTGCATGGTAGGATAGAACTAGTCAAGACACATTTAAAAAAAGGCCAAGCAAAACACAATAAAATCTGTATACAGTGTTGGGTCTGAGGTGCCTCAGGGTCTGAGGTGCATTGGCAGAGCTATGTTTATGAGTTGTACTAGAATAGTAGGGGTTGCTGTGGGTCAGAAATGAGGTGCGTTAGCAGAGCTGTTCAGTGAGCCTCAGTACTGTCAGAAATGGAAGATTTGCAGGGTAGGAAAGAGGTGCATTGGAAGACCTGTGTGCATGGGGTCTCAGTACTAGAACAGGGTATTTGTATTTTATTGATAGATAACAAAGTATTCACATATCTACATAATTTCCAAAATACATATAACAAGAAACCTGGAACCATCATTACCAATACTCAACAAAAACAAAAATCTTTCCAAGGGAGTAGTCAAACAAGAAATAACAGAGAGCCCCCTTTGCTGGAAGCTGATAGACATCAACTATAAAACTTTTTTTAATGTGTCCATCATATAAGGTATGCTTGTAAGTCATGTGTGACAGTCTCATGCACACTCAAAGTTACAATCATAGGTCACCCTACAGTCTTATTATTGCCAAATTTAGGTATCCACCTCATATGTTTAATTTTCTTCTGAATTCGAGCACAGCTTAATATACTGCTTTATGCAGAATGTTTTGAAAGCCGTAAAACGTATTCGAAACACTAAGCCATTGTCCGCATACAGGATAGACCTTCTGAAGACTTATCCTGGCTAAGATAAGTTTATTTTATATGCAATTTAAAAAGCCTTAAAAAAAATAAAACATTTGAGGTAGATACCTAAATTTGGTTACAATAAGACTGCAGGGTGACCTATGATTATAACATGTAGTATGCATGAGATTTGTCACACGTGACTTACAAGCACATGTTATTATACAGTATGATGGTCACTTTCCAAAAGTTTGTATAGTTTATGTACCATCATTACCTACACATTATTTAATTCCCAGTAACTATTTACATTAAAAAAAAAGAAACCTGGGATTATTGCTACCAGCACATCACTCTTTGTAAGCAACAGAGTGCTGCTGTAAGGTTATCCCAGATTTGTGGGACCTAATATTCCTTTTCAGAGTGTCTGAGTTTGAAAACGTTACGCTTGGCAGCCCACGTGCTACTCCTGCAGACCGCTGCACTCACCTCCCTGGCCAGGCTCATTCTACCTGCTCCAGACACGCTGCCCGAACTCGCCACGCTCCATCATGGCAGGTGCCACTGACTCCTCACATGGCCCCAGTTGACATGCTTCTCCCTAGGTGCACACGCGCACAACCTCTATTAATTTAAAGGGCCAATGGCAGGAAAGGCCCCGTGGTGTGGGATGATGATGTCACTACTAAAGCCCTATAAAGGGCTCACTCGCTCCTGCTCCTATTGCCTCAGCAACAGGTCCCCTACTCCTGCAGTAGAGCGTGTTGCTCCAGCGTCTCATCTTCAGTTCCAGCGTCTTGTCCTCAGTTCCAGTGTCTTGTCTTCAGCTTCAGCCTTGTCTTCAGTTCCAGCATCATCTTCAGTACCAGCTTTGTCTTCAGTTCTCATTGTCTGCCTGTGCTTCTCCCTGCCTGACCTCTCCTGCCTATCCATCCCTTTTTCCCTTTCGGACTGATACCTGGTTTGACCTCGGCCTGATCTCGGATACGCTTGACCAATGCCTACCACCAGATACATTTGACTTCTGTCTACCACTGATCTCTGCTTGCTACCGGATTATTCTGACCGTCGCCACCTCCTGACCATCATCCAGACTTTGGATTCATCTGACCTCCATCTGCTTTGACCCAGCTACCCTACAACGACCACTTCTGCCATTAGCAGAGGCCCTACCTAAGACCCTCCGACCCCTGGCACCCAAAGGCTTAACCCGAGGGGAATGAGGGCTGGTATAGGTGAAGTTCCAGCTGGGCCTCTACTTCATCCAGGTCCACCTGCCAATGGTGAGAATCTGCAGGGTTTCTCCCTGCAGCTTGAGCCAATCCTGCCTCGGCCCAAGGGTCCACTAATGCAACACAAAATTGTATTCATAATTGAGGATGCCACTTAATTAACTGTGTGGATTTTGTTCAATGCCAGATCACTCATGACTAACCATATTTAGAGATAACTGTAATTAACTAAAGGGTGTGTGTCCATGGAGGTTTACTGGACTATAATATAATACGATACAATACATTTTACCAGGGCAGTCGATACATCTGGGTATACCCATTGTTACATGATCTCTTCCCATACTTCACTGCTACTTCACAACTCATGAACAAAATGTTCTGTTGTTTCCTTCCGGCATGTGCATGCAAGGTGGGGACAATCATTACCAACATTAACTCTCAGTCTAATGTTAGCACGGGCACTGAGCCTCCCTAGACTAACAGCCACAGGAAATCCTGCGGTTTCCCAGCCAGGGACAGTACAAGGGTATTAGATGCCATAGGTAAACCTTAGAGTGTTGCACTTCCTCTTACCCCACCCCACAGCCTTCTCCACACATAATTACAAGTTATGCATTTCTAATAGATTTTACTTGAAAAAGGTCATTCAAAATACAGTCTTCTGAGGTAAAAATATTTTTTTCAACAACATGTACTCTATATATATATATATATAAATTTTTTTTTTTTTTTTTTTTTTTACTGCTGTTGTACCAAATAGAAAACCCAGTAAAAAAAAGCAAAATAAAAAAACAAAAAAATCCACTTGGAACCAATATGGTATTAGGTCTATTGTAACACATGAAGGATGTGGGCTTGGTCCTTGGAAAGCCATGAGTAAATGGAATTACAATTACAATATAGTAAATCTCCCATACCAAAACAGCACTAACTGCCAGCACTCAAATAGCAACAACCCTAACTATGAAAAAGCAACACTAAAAATATTTTACCAGGCCATAAAACACCAATATACCTCCTATTAGAAAAATAAAACAAGCCAGTGTGCTATAGATCCCTATACAGAAAATATATGCTAGCATAATACCTCATCTTGTTCACATGCAAAACACAGACAGACCCTAACCAAATACAGAATAAAGAGACCATAAATTATGAATAGAAACATGCAGACAAAAATTAAACTGGAAACTGTAACAAGTCAGACTCTGTATGCAGTTCAGCAATGGAAAAACAGAAACATCACCAGTCCTTATAAAACATCAAACAATAGAATCAAGAAATATAAAAACATCAACCAAAATAGTAAAAGCATACTCATAAAAAGAATACATATTTCAAAAGAGTGACAAATACAACATCCAGTAATTAAAGTTTTAAATTTCCCAATCACCAATAACATATTTCAAAACAGCAGACACATCGAATAGCTACAAATAATTAAAGCTAATAAGGATTTTTAAAAATCGCGCCCCCCCCCCCCCTCCATACCTGGGATTTTAAGTCACTCTGAGATTATTGTGGATTAGTGTTGGTGGATGGGGGGGGGGGAGGATAAGGAGGCCACTCACAAACTTTCTCCTCTGTCTCTCATATACACCCACTATGTATTTATTTAAAATATTTATGGGCTGCACAATCCATTGTTCTCAGTGGTTTACAATAAAACATACATAATTATATTAAAACTGAACCCAACGGTACAGCAAACCTGCTATAGTTGTAATTTTGCTCACAATACAGAGGACACACGTATTTTCATTCTCACACGTGCTCCTTCCTTCTCACTTTTTCACATGCACGTTCTCTCTCTCATTTTCACATACACATACTCCCTCCCCTTTCTGCTGCTTCCCTCACATCCTCTTCCTCACACACACACACTCATGCTCCCTATTTCACATACACTCCCCTCTCACTTTCAGGCACACACTCCCTCTCATTCTCCCTCCCACATGCACACACACGCACACGCTCTTTCTTACTCACACATTTTCTTACTCTCTCACACACAAAGCACACACACACACTCTATCTCTCACTCACACATACCTTCTCTCACTCACATGAGCTCTATCTCAATTATGCGGTGGCCCCAGGCCCTCGTACATTCTTAAGCCACTGGCAGGATGGGCTCCGCCAGTGTCCCTAAGGCTGTCTTCCGCTGTTTGGCTGCTGGTGGGATGAGAACTGCTAGTGGCCATGGATACTTTTCTACTCTTCAGCCATCAGCATGATGGATTCCACCAGTAGCTGGGGGCCCTCTTCCTCTTTATAGCCAGTGGGTGCTCTAAGCGATTGTCTAGTTCAGTGATGGCTAACCTATGACACGCGTGTCAGAGGTGACACGCCGAGCCGTTTTTGCTGACACGCCTAGCGTTTCGGGACTATCGATTTTTATTTTTTTTTTATTGGCTGTGCCGAGCCTTTTTTTTTTTTTCGGCTGCGCCAACCCTTTAAAATTAGTTTTTTAGTATCCCTCCAGCCCCCCCCCCTCCCAATGCCCCCGGGCGCAGGGAGGCGCAGCAACAGGCAGGGCCGCGGTGAGGCTCACTTCACCACAGCCCAAAGAAAAAGATCGTGTTAAACGCGCTGATGCTCCTCCTCCTTCCTGCCTGTGCGGCCCCGGAAGTAAACGTTGCCGGAGCCGCGTGGGCAGGAAGGAGGAGAAGCATCAGAGCGTGCAGAAGAGGAGCATCGCTTGCACTTACGGGCCGCCGCGAATCTCAAATCGCAGCGGCCCGAGAAGAGGAAGAAGCCCGGTAGCAGGGCCGCTGCAGAGCCCATCCTGTGCGACCCGCGAAGAGGAGGCCCAGAGGTGAGAGAGAGGCTGAGGGTCTGTGTGTGTGCGCGCGTGTATGACATGAGTTGAGAGATTGTGTGTGAGAGTGAGGACCTGAATGTTTGCAGAGACTGCATGTGCTTGAGCAAGACAGCATGTGGGAGTGAGAGCCTGTGTGTGTGTGAGAGAGAGCATGTGACAGTGAGAGCCTGTGCTTGAGCAAGACAGCATGTGGGAGTGAGAGAGAGCCTGTGTGTGTGAGAGTTAGACAGCATGTGCCAGTGAGAGCCTGTGTGTGTGTGAGAGAGCATGTGACAGTGAGAGCCTGTGCTTGAGTAAGACAGCATGTGGGAGTGAGAGAGAGCCTGTGTGTGTGAGAGTTAGACAGCATGTGCCAGTGAGAGCCTGTGTGTGTGTGTGAGAGAGAGAGAAATGCATGTGAGAATGAGAACCTGACTGTGTTTGAGGAAAGAAGATGGAGAGAAAAGAAACAGAAAAAAAGACAATATAAAAGGAATTGGCAAAAAAAAAATAAAAAATAAGAAAGGGAAGGTGGGAAAAAAAAAGCCTGTGACCAATCAATTAGAAAACTAAGATCAGACAGCAAAGGTTAAAAAAAATATATATTTTTTTAGTGATTGGCACATGTAATCTTTGGGAATGTGCAAGAATAGTAACATCCCCAATAGTCATGTGGCAGCAGTGACAGTGGCAGCAGAGGAATGAGAGAGGTTCCGAGGTTGCTGGCAAAAGAGAGGGGGTCTGCCTTTAGTGTGTGCATGTGAATGAATGGGACTCTGCCTGGGGGTGTATGTGTGTGAATGCATAGGTGCCTGCCTGGGGGTCTGTGTGTGTGAGAATGAATTGGTGCCTGCCTGGGGGTCTGTGTGTGTGACAATGAATTGGTGCCTGCCTGGAGGATGGAGCGGGAGTGGTGTGAAAATGAATGGGAGCCTGCCTGGGTTTGTGTGTATATGAGGGAGCCAGTGAGTGTGAGAGCATGCGTGTGTATGAGAAAATCCAGGGGAGTAAGAGTTTGTGTGGGAGGGGGGGTGGAGGGGGAGAGAGTGTTTTAATTGAAGATTTAGCTGACGAAATTCAGCAACAAAAAAGTCACTAAGCAGGCAAGGTAAAGAATTATTTGTTTTTGCTTTATTAATAAATACAGTACATATATTAAAATTATAACTTGTTATTAATTAGAGCTACAAATATCACAATTATGGATTTTTCTAGAAGTGACACACCACCCGAGTTATGCTCGGCTTTTTTATGAATTTTGACACACTGAGCTCAAAAGGTTGGCCATCACTGGTCTAGTTCATCTAGTAGAAGTATTGGCCCTGCTCCCAACTTGTAAAGAACTCTTGCATAATTCTCTTAAGGACACTGAGGCAAAACAAGATCATCATAGAATACCTTTTAAGGAAGAAGTCATATAACTATATCTTGAAGAATGATGTACACAGTGCTGGGTATTAGAAGTTATCACCCAGGACAAAAATCTTGGAGTCAATGTGGAAAATATGTTGAAATCCTCAGCTCGGTGTGCGGCAGCAATAAAAAAAAGCTAATATAATGTTAGGAATTAAGAAAAGGAGAATAAAATTGAGAATATCATAATGCTTCTTAATCAATCAATGGTGTGACCATACCTTGAGTATTGTGTATAGTTCTGGTCGCCCCTTCTCAAAAAAGACATAGTGGAACTAGAAAAGATATAGAGAAGAGCAACAAAAATGATAAGGGGGATGGGATGCCATATGGAGAATGGTTAAACAGGTTAGAAATCTTCAGAAGGATAGCTGTGTTAGTCTGATGTAGCAATAATGACAGAAGTCATGTGGTACCTTATAGACTAACCAATTTATTGAAGTATGACCTTTCGAGGACAGAGTCCACTTTGTCAGATGCATAAAGTGATGTACAGGAAATGGATAAAATATAAACAGAACAAGGAGAAGGCATTGAATTAGGCAGGACAACCTCATTTGGCTTCATTGTTATTCATTACTGTTGCATTGTCTTGCATAAGAACATAAGAAATTGCCATTCTGGGTCAGACCAAGGGTCCACCAAGCCCAGCATCCTGTTTCCAACAGAGGCCAAACCAGGCCACAAGATCCTGGCAATTACCCAAACACTAAGAAGATCCCATGCTACTGATGCAATTAATAGCAGTGGCTATTCCCTAAGTAAACTTGATTAATAGTAGTTAATGGACTTCTCCTCCAAGAACTTATCCAAACCTTTTTTAAACCCAGCTACACTAACTGCACTAACCACATCCTCTGGCAACAAATTCCAGAGCTTAATAGTGCGTTGAGTGAAAAAGAACTTTCTCCAATTAGTCTTAAACGTGCTACTTGCTAACTTCATGGAATACCCCCTAGTCCTTCTATTATCCAAAAGTGTAAATAACCACTTCACATCTACTCGTTCAAGACCTCTCATGATCTTAAAGACCTCTATCATTTCCCCCCTCATCCATCTCTTCTCCAAGCTGAACAGCCCTAACCTCTTCAGCCTTTCCTCATATTATGTATGTTTTTTATTTTACCCTTCTGAAAATGTAGGATCAAGCAGATTAAAAATATTTTAAATAAATAAATTCTTAAACTACCATTTTTCCATGGCATTCCAACAGTGGTTCCACTGCATCCTTTGAATTTTATACCCCCAGAGCATTTCATAGAAGAAGCCATTCAGCCTGACCACCAGGCTCTGGGACAGTGGGTACAAAAAGTAGTAAAAGGTATGTCTTAATAATGCATACTTTCACACAGAGGGAGAATTTCACATTTTTCCATCTAGACGCCCATTGTTCCTCTTTCTATGTCTTTGATTCCCAATTTCTTTGGGCTAGGTGTATCCTATCAAAGATGAATCCTAATATAGACATTTCTGAAGAGACCTGAATCTGTTCGCCAAGTGGGAATCTGAATTCACTAGTACCTACCAAGAAAGCCTTAGATTTCACTGTATTTTTCAAATTTGACACTTTCTCAAAATGTTCTACACTTAGCTCTCTGACCTGGTGCTGGGAACAAGGCAGTAATATTATCTATATATGCCATCATCTTAACAATGTCCATAGATACCTTCCCTCCTGGGAAGACAGGGATTCTGTGGATGGCCTTGTGTAACTGAACTGCTCTTAGTAAAGAGTCTATGGAAAAGACACAAAGCAGAGCACCAAGGGCCGGATCTTAAAAGATACGCGCGGGCGTCAATTTGTTCGCGCAACCCGGCGCGCGCAAGGGTTTGCACACTTGTGTACCTTGCACGTGCCGAGCCCTAAGGGAGCCCCAATGGCTTTCCCAGGTTCCTCCGAGGCCATTCCGAAATCGGAGCAGCCTCAGAGGGAACTTTCCTTCCGCCTCCCCCCACCTTCCCCTTCCTTCCCCTACCTAACCCACCCCGCAGCCCTACCTAAACCCCCATCCTGACCTTTGTTGCAGAAGTTACATTTGCCTCTGGGCAGGCGTAACTTGTGCGCGCCTGCCGGCTGCCGTGCGCCATTCCCCGGCACGGCCACAACGAAGGAGGCCTCGGCCCCGCCAATGTCCCGGGGCTTGCGCGCGCCGCCGAACTTATGCAAGATAGGCTCGGCGCGCACAGGGGCAGCTTTTCGGGGGTTATGCACGTATGTTACACGCGTAACCCTTTGAAAATCTGCCCCATAGTGTGCACCCTAGTCAGACTCTTGCATGAATGTAAAATTGAATCCTGATTAAATCCTACAGCTCTCTTCCACTTATCCATTAAGCAATAGAGATACTGTAGGCAGAGTGCTAGAAAAATGTCCCAGGTAAACCTTTGAGGACAACTTTCAAGCCCATTCACATTACTGCATGTGCACATGTAAGTAGATGTTGCTCTCCCCGGTCGCTTCTGCAGCGCGGCCAGCCCTGCTCATCTCGCTACTCCGTCTACCAGCACAGGGCTCACCTCCTCTGAGGCCTCTGCCTCGGCCTGTGTACAGCATCCCCGGCCTCCCCGCTCATTTTCGCCTGACCACGCCTCGCAGCGGAGCTCCCACCGGGGCTCTGCGTCTTCCTGCTCCTCGGCCCTGCCCCTAGGCACGCGCACGGCCAGCATCACTCCTTATGAAGACCGTAGCGCGGGAAACCTGAGTCCATCGCTCCCCAATGATGTCATCGCCAGGTCGTATATAAGGCAGGGCTCATTCCCCTGATCCCTGCCTTGGCAATCGGGTCGACACCGTGAGTGTTTCTAGTTTGCCTCTGTGTTCAGTCTGTGTTCCAGTCTCATTCCAGCCTTTGTTCCAGTCTTCTTCCAGCCTCTGTTCCAGTCTTCTTCCAGCCTTTGTTCCAGTCTTCTTCCAGCCTTTGTTCCAGTTTCATTCCAGTCCTGTTCCAGCGACCTTCTGTTCCAGCGTCCCTTGTCCCTTCGTCTCTCCAGGTAGTACCATTGAACTGTCTTCTCGGTACTGTCCTCGGCTTTTTTTGACCACGCTGTCCGCTGCCTGCCTCTGACCATCTGCCTGAACTCAACCACGCCTGACTGCCTACTGGAACTTGACCTCTGCTTTGGCTGACTACCCTCGGACTGTACTGGTAACTGACCTCTGCCTTGCCTGACTATCCACGGACTGATATTTGGCTCTGACCTTGCTTTGGCTGACTACGCTTATTGAACCTGGTCGTAATCCTAGCTATACATTCAGAGACACTCTTCTGGCCTTCCCAGGCACCCAGGACTTCCGGCCTACGGGTCGACCGTGCACCCTTGCTTGTAGTGGGCACACCTCTGAACTTCTTGTCAAGCAGATCCTGCGAGGCCCACCTAAGGCCAGGCGACCCAGGTACTCAAGGTCTCAACCCGGGGGTACCTAGGGTTGCTAGTGGCGAAGCTCCAGCTAGCCTCTGTCTCCTCTTGTGCTCCGCCTCCTGGTGGTAGGCGCTCTCTGGGTCCGACCAGGGAGCCTACCAATCCTGCACTAAGCCAAGGGTCCACCTCCCAGCGCAACAGTAGAGGCATGGAGATTTATCTTAGTCTTAAACTGCACAGCGGGTTGCTGCACAGTTTATAAAATGCAGCATAGTTCTGCTCTGAAAGTACATGTGCACGTGTGAATATTTGCAATGCAATGAAAATGCTGACTTTATCTATTTTATAATCATGCACATATATTTTAGGTGCATAAAAATAAAACATAGATGTGTAAAGGCAGGTATTTTATAACGTACGCATATATATATATATTTTCTATACATGCATATTTGGAATCACCAATTTGCCAATATTGCCACCAGTTGGCCCAGTCCATCTGCAGTTCACCTAGACCCTAAAGCACCTCATCCTGAGCCCTCACCAGTTCATGCAGACCTCCCACCCAAAAACTGCAGACAACAGACGTCTGATTTCAATTGTGCTAGTAAGTTACACGAATAAGTTAGATAATTTAAATGTAAATAAAAGAGCAACTCATGTGCATACCTCTTGACCCTGCCCTGGAATGTTCTTAGACCACCCCTTTTTTGTGCCATTAAATGTACATGTGAAATCAAAACTATGCGTGTACTTTGAATGCTTCTAAAATATCATCTATGTGAATACATCTGCTTACACATATATAAGCTCATTTTCCACACACATAACCCCTTTGAAAATTTACTCAATAATGTCTCGAAGCCACAAAAAAATAGCTTTGGTTGAAGGCCTTTTTCTGGTCCAGGCTTAGTAGTTAGAAAGGAATCCCTTTCCTCTTGCCTAGTTCCAGTAATTCTTAGACACGGATCAGTTGTTGGTGACCTGCCTGTCTTTTTTAACACAGGCCTGTTCTGGAGAGAAGGGATGGAGCCATTGTGGACAGATGATTCAGAAAGATCTTAGCTAGTATATTATAGTCACTGTTCAGTCCAGTTTGTCACACATTCTCAGTTTCCTTTTTTGTATATCAGTACTAGAAATGATTCTGCAGGGACTCCAGCAGAGATCCTTCTTTCAGAGAGGCATTGCTCATAATATAGTAATAAAGTAAATGATGGCAGCTAAAGACCAAAATGGGGACAGACTTAAAGATCACCCTGTAAGATAAGAGGGAAAGGAGAGATGAGATAAAGACATTTAAATAGCTCCAAGGAATAAATATATAGGAGATGGATCTCCTTCAGTGGAAAGAAGGTTCTGGAACAAGGAGTCATGGGATGAGGGTGAAAGTGGGTAGATTAGGAGTAATCTTATGAAATATAAAGCTTAGTAACTATAAAGCTAAGCAGGAGATGTGGATGGGCAGACTGGATGGGCCATCATGTTTTATGCTTCTCTGCTACTTTTGCCAAATCCTTGCCCAACGTAGCTTTGAAAGTCTTGTAGAATTCTGCCATTAGTCTGTCAATCCTCAGAGATCTCCAGCAGTTCATGCAGGAAATGGCATCATTGACTTCTTGCTCCATGATCAGGGCCATAAGGGGCTGGGATTCCAGCACTGATAATCTGGGAAAAGAATTTTCATCAGGAAAGCCTGCCTGTTCTGGGTCTCTATGGTATGTCCTTTAAACAGTCTTTGATAGTATTTTGTTGCACACCTTAACATAAATGGGAAAGGGGAGGCATTACTGCCACAAAAAGCAGAACTAAAAAGGAAAGCATGGTGGAAATCAAGAGAAATCAACAAGAGGTAAAGGTTCTGAAACACCACTGCATATATAAAAAAGGCAAAGGTTAATGCAACCTATCAAAAAATGTCATAATGATATAAAAATCAATATATATATATATATACCATGCAATAAGTAAAACTAAGAAGTGTCAACTTAATATACATAAATAAAAAGAATTGCTTTAATTTAATTTATACATTTTAGACTGTTTTTCCACCAGGATGCCCAAAGCAAGTACAACGATAAAACTGAAGTCCTGACAGTGACTACAGAATGCTAGGAGTGTGTAAACATTTTTTTCTTTCATTTTATTTTGTTTCATTGGTGTTTTTTTTGAAGGGGATGGGTTCATTTCATTTTTCTGATTTAGTGCACATTAAATCAGAAAAATAAAACAAATTGTATTTATTTTTTCTTTCATTTAATTTTGAAAACAACACAAAATGAAACAACAAATGTCATTGTTTCTGAGTTGTTTCGTAATGAAAGCACAGCCTTACATGATGCTGTATTGCATAGAAGTCAAGGAACCCCCCTATTGTCAATGATTGGTGGGTTCACATTTGAAAAGCATGTACATATCTAGAAATTTGGTTCCCTGTACGTACCTGGATCAGTCCAGACAGTGGGTTATGTCCCCAATCCAGCAGATGGAGTCAGCCCAAAGCTTCGAGGGGGCGTCACCTTAAGTACTACTACCCCCTCTGCAGGAGTTCAGTATCTTCTGACTCCAGCAGATGCGAGTAGTGGAATCTGGGCTT
The DNA here is from genome assembly GCF_901001135.1 of Rhinatrema bivittatum. Lineage (NCBI taxonomy): Eukaryota > Metazoa > Chordata > Amphibia > Gymnophiona > Rhinatrematidae > Rhinatrema > Rhinatrema bivittatum. The sequence goes on from NC_042617.1 coordinate 299,281,656, forward strand.
GCTCCCGTTTCCTATCACCTATTTCTTTTGCGTCCCTTGTTTGGGGCTCTATTTTCTGTAGGTTTGTTTAGATTGTTTGGATCAAGTTGTATTTAAAAAAAAAAAATAAAAAAAAATTGGGTAATTGGAGAGGCGTGGCTTTCTTCTTGCTCTCTGTCTCTCCCTTTCCTCTCTACCGGCGCTAGTCGTTGCTGCTCCGGGGTAAGTGAGACTTTGTTTTGGGCTGTTTTTCCTTTCTTCTCGTTACAGCTAGGTTGCACGCGGCTGCCGGTGCTCCGGCCTGCTAGCGTCTTCACCCTCTCCCGCGGCCATTTTGCGGCTCCTCGTGGGCTGCAGCGGGGAGAGGGCTGATCGTCACCAGCAGGTTGTGCGGCCAGGAAGACCCCCCTGAGGCGCCGTTTTTATCTTCGGCGGGTAGCGCAGGCCACCAGGGCCCCCCCGCAGCGGCGATCCGTCTCGCGGCCCCCCCCCCGGGTTTCCAGGCGTTCTGGGCTGTCGGGGACTGTTTCGAAACTTGCGCTCCGGATGCCGAGGCCAGCGCGTTGCTCGGCCTGTGGCGAGCCTGGATCGCGCATCTCAAGGGAGGGAATTTGTGCGCGGTGCCTCCCCGGGGGGGAAGGCACTTCTCGGTCCCTCACTCTTCGGTCCTCCATGACAGCCTTGCCCGGGCGGCGCGGGCCGGCCCCTCCCCCATTCCTGGCGGGAACGGCGGCCATCTTGCATGCGCTGCGCCCTGAAGGGGCCCAGGCAGCGCGGGGGGACGAGGAAGCTTCGGAGGGCTCACCCCCCGAGGTTAATACCTGAGACAGACCCGGAGGAAGGCCCGCTGGGGCAGGGTCCCCCGGGGCCCCCACCCGCGGAGGTCCCCCCGACTAGACCGGGATTTTCCCCGGAGTTTATCCGTCTGATGCATACGGCTTACCTACAGGACCTGGCTGCACTCTCGGATCCGCCACCACCCAAGCTACCGCGACCTTCGCCCTCCTATCCGGCCCCCCCCCCGCTCCGGCGGGCGTGGGGGCCCCACAGCCCCCCAGCCAACCACGGCTCCCGGTGGACTCGGGGGGACTTGGGTCAGCACCAGCTTCCCCTGGGTCGGACCCTGCGGCGGCGGGTCAAGGGGACTCCACTTCAGAAGGTGAGGATCCACGCACGCTACGTCTCTTCCAGCGGGAAGAGCTGGATGACCTGATCCCCCAGATCATTCAGGGGTTGGACCTTGATCCTCCGCCGGATCCGCCAGCTCCCGTCGCGGCCCGCTGTAGTCACCTCCTCAAAGAAGGGAGACCCGGTGCTGGCAGCCCTTCGCCCGAGGGCTCGGGCTTTTCCCATTCACGAGTCGTTCTGCAGCTTCTCACCAGGGAATGGGATGCCCGGAAGCCGCGCTGAAGGGCAGCCGCGCCATGGAGAGGCTGTATCCGCTGCCGGAAGATTTTCTGGATCTCATCAAGGTACCCAGAGTGGACTCCGCGGTGTCGGCGGTCACGAAGAGAACGACTATACCGGTGACGGGTGGAGCAGCGCTAAGGGATACGCAGGATCGCAAGTTGGAAGTCTTCCTCAAGTGGGGTCTTCGAGGTCTCCGCAGTGGGGCTGCGGGCTGCGATGTGCAGCTCGCTTGCCCCAGCGGGCCAGTCTTCTCTGGGTGCAGCTATTGCTCACGTCCCAGGCGTTGCCACCCGGGGAAGCCGCCCAGGCGGATAGTACTGGAAGCTGCGGTGGCATACGGGGCGGACGCTTCCTACGATCTGTTTCGGGTCCTTGCCCGCTCCATGGCCTCGGTGGTGGCGGCACGTCGACTCCTATGGCTACGCAACTGGGCGGCGGACACGTCCTCCAAGTCGAGTCTGGGTTCCCTGCCATTCAGGGGTAAGTTCCTGTTCGGCGAGGATCTGGACCAGATCATCAAGTCTCTGGGGGAAAACGCGGTCCATCGCCTGCCGGAAGACAGATATCGCTCCACCAGGGCTTTTTCGTCCTCCAGGACCAGAGCCAGAGCGCAAAGGCGCTATAGGAGCTATAGGCCGGCGGCAGCTCGGCCCCCTGCCCCCAGGTCTCAGCCCTGGTCTCGCTCCTTTCGCGGGCCCCGCTTCCACGGCGGGACAACCTTCACCCAAGTCCTCTCAATGATGTTCAGCTCGCCCACTCTGCCGTCCCCAAGATTGGAGGGCGGCTGGCGTTCTTCTACGAGGAGTGGGCGCAGATCACCTCGGATCAGTGGGTCTTGGACACCATAGGACGCGGCTACGCTTTGGAACTTGCCCGCACTCCGAAGGGTCGGTTCATCTTCTCGCCCTGCGGCTCGGCCATCAAGCGAAGGGCGGTGCAGTCGACGCTGGACAGACTGTGGGAGATAGGCGCCATTGTGCCCGTACCCTCCGGAGAGGTGGGCTCGGGCCATTATTCCATCTACTTCGTAGTACCAAAGAAAGACGGCTCCTTCCGCCCCATACTGGACCTGAAGGAAGTCAACAAGTCCCTCAGGGTGATCCGGTTTCCGCATGGAAACGCTGCGTTCGGTGATCGCGGCGGGTACACCAAGGGGAGTTCTTGGCCTCCTTGGACTTGACGGAGGCCTACCTTCATATCCCCATTCGCCAGGAGCATCATCGGCTTCTACGGTTCAAGATTCTGGATCAACATTTCCAGTTTGTGGCGCTTCCGTTCGGCCTGGCAACGGCCCCACGCACCTTCACCAAGATCATGGTAGTTGTGGCGGCTGCCCTTCGGAAGGAGGGTATTCTAGTTCATCCTTATTTGGACGACTGGCTCATACGGGCGAAGTCTTTTCGGCATGGCCAGGCGGCAGTGGCCAGGGTGATAGATAGAGTTCCTGCAGTCCCTGGGTTGGGTGTGGTGAACTTCTCCAAGAGCTCCCTCGTGCCTTCGCAGCGCTTGGATTTCTTGGGGGCGACCTTCGACACCCGTCTGGGGGCGGTTTTTTCTACGACAGGGCAAGGCGCACTCCCTGCGGGAGCACATACAGCGGTTCTCTGCATTACCAGCTCCCACCTCCTGGGACTATCTACAGCTCCTGGGGGTGATGGGCTCCACCATCGACATGGTTCCTTGGGCATTTGCGCACCTCCGGCCGCTACAGAGAGCACTCCTATCCCGCTGGAAACCACTCTCGCAGGACTACCAGGTGATACTCCCGCTGCCCCAGTTTGCACGGAGCAGCTTGGACTGGTGGATGGTCCCGGAGAATCTGGCTCGCGGCGTATCCCTCGAGCTACCAAATTGGGTAGTGGTTACCACCGACGCCAGTCTCGTAGGCTGGGGGGCAGTCTGCGACCGCAGCGCCACGCAGGAGACGTGGTCCGCGGAGGAGTCGGCGTGGTCCATCAATCGTCTGGAGACCAGAGCGGTCAGGCTGGCACTGCTTCACTTCCTGCCGCTCCTTCGGAATCGGGAAGTCAGAATCCTGTCGGACAACGCGACCACGGTGGCCTACATCAACCGACAGGGCGGCACCCGCAGTCCGCAGGTCGCGCTCGAGGCGGCGATGTTGATGCAGTGGGCGGAACGGCACCTGGCCCGTCTGGCGGCCTCGCACATAGCGGGCGTGGACAACGTCCAGGCGGATTTCCTCAGTCGCCAGTTTCTGGATCCCGGAGAGTGGGCCCTCTCCGACGCGGCCATGCAGCTGATCGTTCGGCGGTGGGGTCCCCCCCACCTGGATCTTATGGCATCCGCTCAAAACACCAAGGCGCCTCGTTTCTTCAGTCGCCGGAGAGAACGGGAGGCGGAGGGCGTCGATGCTCTCGCGCTCCCGTGGCCGGCCGATCTGCTTCTATACGCGTTCCCCCCGTGGCCACTGGTGGGAAGGCTACTACGACGGATAGAGGCTCATCGGGGGACCGTCATCTTCGTCGCGCCAGAGTGGCCGAGACGACCTTGGTTTGCGGACCTCCTTCACCTAGTAATCGACGGACCCATCCGGCTGGGACATCTTCCCCGCCTCCTCCCACCAGGGCCCAGTATTTTTCGACCAGGCAGAACTCTTCTGTCTTGCGGCCTGGCTTTTGAGAGGGCGTCGCCTCCGACGGACAGGGATACCCGGAGGCGAGTAGTGTCCACGCTGCTGCGCTCCCGAAGACCTCGACGTCGGTGGCCTATATGCGGGTCTGGAAGGTGTTCGAGCTGTGGTGTACCGGCCTGAACACAAGACCCTCGGAGGCGTCGGTCTCTCAGATCCTCCAGTTCCTACAAGAAGGAGTGGACAAGGGGCTCGCTTACAACTCACTTCGGGTTCAAGTGGCTGCTCTTGGCTCCCTCCTGCGCGACGGAGGATCTCTGTGGCGACACCCGGACATCGCCCGTTTTCTCAAGGGGGTCAAACATTTGCGGCCTCCACTGCGGGATCCTTGTCCCTCTTGGAGTCTCAATCTGGTACTGCGTTCCATGTCAGGACCTCCGTTTGAAACGCTGCGGAATGCAACAATCAAGGATCTCACCCTCAAGGCGGTGTTCCTGGTGGCCATCTGCTCCGCACGGCGTATTTCGGAGCTGCAGGCCCTGTCGTGTAGAGAACCTTATCTTCGGTTCTCCGATTCGGGAGTCTCACTTCGCACTGTCCCCTCCTTCCTTCCGAAGGTGGTGTCCACTTTCCATGTGAATCAGACGGTGGAACTTCCATCGTTCTCTTCGTCGGAGCCGCGGTCTCTTCGTCTCCTTGACGTCAAGCGCACTCTGAGGCTCTACCTGGAGGCTACGAATGATTTCCGGACTTCTGACCATCTCTTCGTCCTTTGGTCCGGTCCCCGGAAGGGATCTCAGGCCTCGAAGACGACCATTGCCAGATGGCTGAAGGCCGGCATTGCCGCCTCCTATATTGGGGTGGGGCGGACTCCCCCACCCGGCATCGTAGCACATTCCACACGCTCTCAGGCGGCCTCCTGGGCTGAGAGCCGCTCGGTATCTTCGCAAGAAATCTGTAGAGCGGCCACCTGGAAGTCGTTGCACACGTTCTCGAGACACTACAGACTACATCTCGCCCTCGTCCGTCCAGGGACACTTTGGCGAACAGGTCCTCCGAGCAGGCCTCGCAGGATCCCACCCGGGTTAGGGAAGCTTGGGTACATCCCACTGTCTGGACTGATCCAGGTACGTACAGGGAAAAGAAAATTATTACTTACCTGCTAATTTTCGTTCCTGTAGTACCATGGATCAGTCCAGACGCTCACCGCATTTGGGTCCTAGGTCCTATTCCTGCTCGGCTGTATGTGGCTGCTGATTCTGTTCAACTGTGTCTCCCGTTACAGTAGTGTCCCTACTGCTGCTGTTTGTGTTTCACGTGTTTCCAGTTTTATCACTGTACTTTTCATCGTTCTCTTGGAGGTTGACACGCTATGTTCGTGCCCGACCACTCGTTGGTGGGTCGGTTTCAGTCTCCTACGTTAACATTCAGCGGCTTATTGTTGCCGTCTTGTTTCAACTTGATCCAAGCAGGGGGTTTCTGTTTACTCGGGCTTTGATATACTCGATACTGAACTCCTGCAGAGGGGGTAGTAGTACTTAAGGTGACGCCCCCTCGAAGCTTTGGGCTGACTCCATCTGCTGGATTGGGGACATAACCCACTGTCTGGACTGATCCATGGTACTACAGGAACGAAAATTAGCAGGTAAGTAATAATTTTCTTATTTCCACTCACTCTGAGACTGTCATGGATTGGGGCAAGGCGGGGCATCTGCATGTGCACAAACTTTCTCTCATACACTCACATGTTCACTCTCATACTCTTTCACACAAAATGCTCATTCTCACACACTCACACATTCACTCCTCTCATTCTTCCACACATACTCTCTCTCACTCACAAGCACACTCACACATACATCTACCCACACACTAACACACATTCATGCCCACACATACACACACACACATACATGCCCACACATACAAACACACACATCAGCCAAACCACCTACACGCATACATGCCCACATAAATACACACACACACAGACACACACACACACATATGATCCTTCCTCTCCTTTTGTTAGTCAGCAACTCTTCAGGACTTTCCTCAGCTGGGCAGTGTTCTCTCTAAAATCCCACTGAGGATAATCCTTTTTTTTTCTCAGATTTCTCCAAGTACTGACTTTAGACAAATGAGGCATATGGACAAACCTCTCTTCCTTAAGACTATTTTTTTTATCTTCATACAACCTCTCAGGAATTCACTCTCTTGAACCCCAAGACTCCTTCAAGGAGACCTGGAAGTCCCAACCTTGAGCCCTAGTCATCTTACTAGTGTTGCAAGCGTGGCCTACGGTGGTGTTGATAGTGCGGAGGCACGGTTGCTAGCTCATGGGAGAGCGTGAGCCCCTGAACCACGGCATGACTCGGAGGAGCCCAAAGCACACCAAGGTGAGAGCATGCAAGCATGGACGGTACAGGAACAAGGCAGGACTAGAACTAAGACAAGGAACTTCGGAACAGGGTCAAGGCAGGATCAGCCCTCCACTGGACCTACATGCACCAATGAGACCCAGCAACACAATGCTGATCTCAGGAGTAGCCCTCCGGCTACTCAGAAGCCCTTCCGGACCCGCCGCTTGGGAACAACGAGTGCGTGAGGCCAGATGGAGGCTGAGGGCAGGAACAAGCAAAGACAAGAACTTGGAAGACTCAGACGAAAACTTGGAACTTGGAAGGTACAGGTGGGCACTGTCCCTCAGGGTGCCCTACACAGCCCCCATTGGCTGGTCATGGACTATCCTGTCCTCTGCGCACCCTACACAACCTAGGTAGGCTGGTCACGGACCATGCAGGAGCAGAATGAGCGCCGGAAGGGGATCCAACCAAATAAGATGCCAATGACTGGAAACAGGAACCGGATCTATAGGGAATTACCCTCAGGGTGGCCATCTGGAGGACTTTAAGAGCTTGAAGACTCGGAACTAGGAAGACTCGGAACTTGGAAGACTCGGAACTTGGAAGACTCAGACCAGGACTTCAGGAACATCAGGACTTCGGGAACATCAGGAACTAGGACAAAGCAACGAAGGAGCTCCGACGAAAGACAAGACCAGGAATCAGGACGAGGAGACCAGGAACACCAAGAACACAAACTAAGAGTCATCTAGACAAGTGAAGACCACGGAGGACCTTGATCCAAAGAGGAGCACAGACAACTGTGAATTTTGGATTCGAAGGCCCTCAGGAACAGGAACTGAGCCCTTTTATAGGGCTGAAACAGAAAACAAGCAGAGGATAGCTTCCGGTGGGGCCGCGGGCTTTTCCCGCCACTGGCCCTTTAAATGAAGAAAGGAGGCACAGCCGTGCGTCTAGAGGGCCTGGGGGCAGGACCAAGGACAGCGACGTCCCTGCCGCGAAGACAAAGAAGCAGGCAGAGGCGTAAGGGGCGGCCTCTAGGCAGCAGAATGGAGACAGCAGCGGTGGTGAGGTGTCCCGATGGCGGCACAGGCTACAAAGAGGATCCCTGGCGGCGGCCACTGGGCCGCGAAGGTGGAGGCTTCCCAAAGGCGGCACTAGACCGCAAAAACTCATGCCGGCGGCTCCATGCTGCATGATGCTGGAGTCAGTGGCAGCAGCCCAGGCTGCAAAGGTGAGGGCGTCCTGGGGCAGCACTAGGTCGCAAAAATGCATACTGGCGGAGGCTCCTGCCACTGTGCATTGAAAAGTGCAGCAGCAGCCTCCTGCCACAATGTTGGAGATCCTGGCGGCACTTCTTGCCATGGAAGGCAGCAGTGGCAGCATCAAGGCCGGGGTGCAAGCTGAGCGTCCCTGCCGCGGCTTGTAGTGATGGCGATAGATGAGGGCCTGCTCGCGGGATGGGCTCCGTGAGCAGGATCGTAACAACTAGGAAAGGACTTCTTGACATCCCTTTGTTGAGAGAGGGCCCAACTTCCTTGTGGAGAGAAAGATCCCACACCAGCATCTCTTTCACGAGAGAGGCACTGCAGCCAATACCTTCCTCTTAGAAAGACACCTTCAACTCTCCATGCACTCACTTGCTCAAGGGAGTTTTGTTAGACTTAAGACGCTTCACACTGGGAGTGTGAACTCTCTTCTGAACACACCTACTGTATTCTGACATCACTTCAGGAGCACGGTCTGTTGAGACCACTGACTTTACTGTATCATGGGGCAGAAGAACTAGTAAGGGGCAAATTTGGAGGTCCATTTACAGCATTTGCAGGTAGTGAAAATATAAGTAAATTTGGGTACAAATCTTAGAAGTCGTCTAAACTGTTCTTAAAGTTTTGTAGTCTGCAAATTTGTAAGCATCAAGTCACAATGCTTTTGGAAACCTGGGCATGGGAGGGGAAATTTTCCAAAACCATTTACCCATATATATGAATCTTTCTTCAAGAAAAAGCGCTATCTGAAAATTGCCCAGCCTGTATACAAGTAAAAGTACACACGGGGTAGATTTTCAAAGCAGCTCGAGTCCATGTGCGTGCAGTTCCCGGCGCGTGCACATGGACGCGTCAATTTTATAACATGCGCGTGCCGGCATGTTATAAAATTGGATGGCACGTTTCCCCGGAACAGTGGCTAATGGCCGCTGTCCCAGCCGGCCTCCGCCCCTCCCCTCCCCGCCCAGACCTTCCCTCCCCTGGTCTGCCACTTTTTCAGGGCCTGGCACTTGTGCGCATATCAGGACTTATGCGCATGGCCGTGCTCTTTTGAGAATGCACACAGCACGTACAGGACCCCTGCATGCACATAAGTCCCGTTTTTTACGTGCGTGGCCCTTTGAAAATTCACTCGACAGGTATCAACTAAATCTCACTGTTATCCATGAGAAAAGTAAGTGGAATCAGAGGCAAAGTTAGCTCTGGGGAAGCAACATGTGTAGTTTTGCTTTTTCCAAACTATGCACATTGTTTTACAGGGAAAAAATATCTGCAGAAATGAGGTGCTAATCTCTGCGGGTATATTTTCCATAGGTAATTTTGAAAGGGAAAATGTGCACCTGCTTTCCCTTTGAAAAAAGAAAAATTTGAAGAAAGAAAATTACAAACACTCCCCCCCTCCCCCGCCCTGAAAACTTGACATGGCCATGTTTTGGCAGCAAATGCTTTCTTCAGGGAAAATGTTAAAAAGAATAGTTAAATCCTGTGGTGAAGAAAATAGGAAAATTGATTATTACTTGCTAATTTTTGTTCCTGGAATACCACAGATCAGTCCAGATTCCTGGGATTATGCATCCCTTCCAGCAGATGGAGACAGAGAAAGTTTCACTGGCACTGGCATATAAACTGGAGTGCCACCTGCAGTCGCTCAGTATTGACCTGTACTCAAGCCAAGATTATTCCTACAACAATTCTAATAAACATGCAAAACAATTTACCACAGATGAGCAAGGGGAAAGAGGATAAACCCCTGCCTTGATAGAAAACTCTACTTCGTAACTCCCAACCAGGAGAACACACTTGAAATCTGAAGAAGCTTTTCAGCCTATATGTGATAGAATCATGACAGAAGAACGAGCAAACTCTCCCCCACACAGGGTAGATCTCTGGACTGATCCGTGATATTCCAGGAACTAAAATTAGTAGGTAAGAACCAATTTTCCTTTCCTGTTCATACCTGGATCAGTTCAGACTCCTGGGATGTACCCAAGCTTCCCTATTTAGGGTGGGACTGTGAGAGTCTTGCTCAAAGAACACTCTCACTAAAGCCCATAGCCCTCTGGAGCCTGGACATCCAACCAATAATGCCTGGCAAAAGTGTGCAATGACTTCGAAATAGCTGCTTGACAAATTTCCTGCAGAGATACCAGCTGGCATTCGGCCCAAGAAGTTGCCTGAGCTCGGACTGAATGAGCCCTCAATCCCACTGGGACAGGACACCCTTTACAGATATAAGCCAAGCTTATTGTCTCCTTCAACCACCATGCTATCATGGGGTCTTTGAAACCTTCTGCCCCTTCTTAGTCCACAACACAAAAAGACGGTCAGAAACCCTGAAGTTATTAGTAACTTTGAGGTAACGCAACAAAGCCCGTTTCACATCCAAACATCGCAGGTCTTTGGTGTGCGGATCCGATGAGTCCAAATCCAGAAAAGATGGAGTTCCTGTTCATACTCTGGATCAGTCCAGACAAGTGAGTTTATGCATCCCTACCATCAGATGGAGGCAGAGAGCACTGCTAATTAACCGAGAGTGCCACCTGCAGTCCTCAGAATTTCTATGTCTCCAGCAGATGGTAGAGGTGCAAACCAGCAATCTGGAGTTTTCAAAAAAAAATTTTTTTTAAAAAGGAATAGAAAGAAGATTTTGGCTCCCTGAGGTGTTAGGTTTCTTCGTGGGTCATCCCTCGGGTAGAGCAGAGCAAGCAGGGAATTGGTGATCCCTGGGGTAGCTCGACCCTTGTCTTCAGGGAAGGTGATAGCCAGTGGTTCCAGTTCCCTCATCTCCTCTGGGCCCCTGTCGTCTGCTTGGGCTCAGCCTTCTTCACCAGAAGCAGGGAAGTATTTCATTTTTCTTTCCCTTCTGTGTGTGTCCCTTTAATTAACTTGTATTAAAAAAAAAAAAAAAGCAGCAAAAGAGGACGGAGTGATGGCTGAGTTCAGTTTTTGCTGCCAGGAGGCAGTTCTAGGTGAGCAGGGCCGAATCGCCATGTATGTCGGGGCCGGGTGCTTGTTCAGCACCCAGACAGCACCACCTGCTCTGCTCGCAGGCAGAGAGTTATTTTTAGGACCCCTTTTTCACCAGCATGGCTCCTCCCACGCTGCGCAGAAAAGTTTGCCACGGCTATGGCTCAAGGTGCTCTCGCCTCGATTTGGCCGTGTTTTGTGGTGAATGCGTCTCTGGAGGGGCAGGGACCTCCGTGAGAGATGGCAGGAGCCCGAGTTCAGCGAGGCAGGTTTCAAAGGTCCGGGGGGGGGGGGGGTGTCTGAGGATCTGGCGGCCATTTTGTGCACATGTGCTTGGAGCCAGCCTGCTGTTTCAGAGCTTCGGGACTCCCCTCCCAAGCATTTTTCCTACGGAACAAGACCCTGCTGGTGGCAGGGCGGGGGAAGAGGTGCAGGGGGATTCGGATCCTGAATCTTTTTCTCCGGATTTTGTCCTTTTGATGCATAAGGCCGAGCGTGTCTTCCGGCAATTTGTGCCGAGTTTGGCGCGCCAGGCCAGGGTCCTCCTCTTCACTGTCACGGGGAAGGGATCCTGCGTCAGCCTTGCAGTTCCGGTGCCAGTTGGGTGGGCCTGGGTCTAAATTGGGTGGGTAGCTGCTCACCCAGGCCCACGGGCGTGTGTGTGTGAGACTTCGGACAGCAATGACCAGGAGACGGAAATGACGGTTGCAGTTCAAGAGCTAGGCCAACCTTTGGAGACCAGAGAAATAGACCATGAAGTGCAAAAACAGACAGAGAGACTGGAAGAACAGACAGAGCAGGAGAAAGGGGTGCGACAAAGGGGTTCTCCCCTTTGTGCACCCCTTCGTGCAATCTGTGCTTTATGTAATATTTATTTATCTATGCTTTTTCTCCTTATCTTTTTTTAACTAACCCGTTTTTTCTTTTTCTCAACTTTTAGACTCGTTAATAAGTTAAATTATAAATGTTCATTGTATCAGACAACGGAAGTAAATTTCCTGCTTCTACAGTTTTATGTAAACCGGTTTGATTTACATTTTATGTAAGAATATCGGTATATAAAAAAGCAAAATAAATAAAATAAATAAATATATAGAGTTTAGCCATTGCCCAGCTTACCATTAGGCCCATCTCCAGAGTGTCCCACTCCTTGATCACCAGTTTTTTAAGACTTGTGAAAAGGGAAGGCCTTCGCTGGACCCCTCAGGCCATCCATGACTGGATCCACTCCCTCCTAATCCGACTCCTCCTGAGGAACCTTGATCCCCAGCTCCTCGAGAACATGAGGGTTCAAGGGCCACGACTCTTCCTTCAGAAAAAGACACACTACCTTCGGGCCGCCCCCTTCTGCCTCCGGCACCAGGTCCAAACTTCCATCTGGATCTTTATCATCCGGGCTGTGATCAGGCACTGCCGGGTCCTTGTCAGCCCCAGCTAGGACCAGAAAAGCAGGCCCCAGTGGAGCTCCACCCTCAGAATCATCGGATTCGACATCTGGACCACCTGAAGGTATCCTAAATCCTGGACCCTTTCACGGCACCGGACCCTCCAGGTCTTTTGCCTGGCCGCGGTCCGCCAGGCCTCTCCAAGAACTTCCCAGTGGCCTGGAGCACCAAATAAGCCTCATGTATAAGAAAAATGAACTCTGAAGAAAATAGGGCAGGAGCCCTCAACCCTTGAACAGGAGAGCCCCCCTCGCCATCCAAATCAGCCTCTTTATGGGGAATAGAACCCTGCCCCACCGGAGACAATGGAGGAGGAAGGTCTTCACTCCCGCAAAACAGCCTAGGCATGCCATCGGCACCCAACAACATGGCGACCTTTCCTGCACCCTGTGGGGGGGTGACTGATTTCAAAGGTGCTCCCACACCTGAGCACTACTTCGGCTGCTGCTCTGTTGCCGCACTTGCTGGCCCTGACCCGCCTTCTCTGCCAGAGAGGAAACAGGAACACAGTCTGACGCGTGACAGCCGCGTGCAAGCATCACCACACAAACAAGATACACTGCCAGACGCCATCACTAACAGAACACGACTGTGCCTGCACACAGGCCTAACCGCGTGTCACAAGCAGCCCCGCTGCTGTGCATAGTGAACTGCCGCACTGCCTGCCACCCAAGAACTCACCTCCAAACAGCTAAAAGGCAGCCTTCCTGGCCACTAGTACCCCTGCCGCTCAGCACCTCTTCCCCTGCCTTCAAATAAGTTTTTCCTTTTTTGTAACTTTTTTTTTCAAACTTTAATAAAACAGAGGAAGAAACGGGTACTTCCCTGACTGAAGAGCTGCCAGATTCTACCTGTTCTCCGGGGGAGAGAAAAGTGGCCCCACCAGCTAATTACTCCCTGGCGGCGAAAAGCCGAAGCAGAGAAGAGTCCTCGACCCCACTGCTCGTTCCGAGGGAAAGCCCCACCAGGGCCTAACAACCTCCAGGGAGGGACACCAACAAAAATCTTCATTCTCTTCTCCCTCTTTTTTTTTTTTTTTTTTTAATCTATTTTTTGTTTTCAGACTGCAGGGATTGCACCTCTACCATCTGCTGGAGACAGAGAAATACTGAGTGACTGCAGGTGGCACTCCGGGTTATATGCCAGTGCCAGAGAAACCTTTTCTGTCTCCATCTGCTGAAAGGGAGGCATAATCACAGGAGTCTGGACTGATCTGGGTATGAACAGGAACTTTGGTTTTGATGTTCAGACATCCAAAGTGATGTCCTAGGACACCTTGGCTTTCTCCTTTCACGATATTATCTCTGTTTGCCAGAAAACTTTCTCTCTTCTGCATGCTCTCTGCAACAGCCACACCTATGGCCTCCCACCTCCCTCTGAAGGCCAGGACTGAGGTGCGTTGCAGAGCTGTATGTGAGGGATCTTGGTCTGGGAATAGCAGGGGCGGTTGCAGGTCAAGAATGATGTGCATTGGCAGAGCTGAGTGTAGGTTTCTCAGGAGTAGAATAGCTTGTAATGCTGCAGGGCAGGATTGATGTGTGCTGGCTGCACTTGGGGGGGGGTCTCAGTTCTAAAATAGCAGGGGCGGTTGCAGGTGAAGAATGATGTGCATTGGCAGAGCTGAGTGTAGGTTTCTCAGGAGTAGAATAGCTTGTAATGCTGCAGGGCAGGATTGATGTGTGCTGGCTGCACTTGGGGGGGGGGTCTCAGTTCTAAAATAGCAGGGGCGGTTGCAGGTGAAGAATGACGTGCATTGGCAGAGCTCCGTGTGTAGCATCTCAGTACTAGAACAGCAGGGGCTGCTGCAGGTCAGGACTCGGGTGAATTCATAGAACTGTGTGAAGACCTAAGCACTTGATTTGAGGCAACAACTTGACAAATAAAGTAATGAAGTGGAAATATTTTTTCAGTACTAGACCCTAATTTGTACAAAGTGACTTATTATGCCAGGTTTACAATTCACATTGAAACAGGAACCTTAAAGTTCATTCCTTATCTGAGAAGGCTAAGATTGGAACTTTCTGCAAAGCGCATGCTCTCTTCTAAATCATGTACTGCAAGCTTAATGCACCACACACCTTTTAAGTTATCTTGGAAAGCTTTTCTTAACCCCTTTTTTGTGTTTCTCCACCAGTTCCTGGCGATAGACACTCAGTTGCTCATGGGGAATCGTCGCTACTCTCTGAGTCCAGAAGAATATATTTTTGGAGCTCTCAACATCTACCTGGACATTGTCTACATTTTTTCCTTCTTCCTGCAGCTGTTTGGCTCTAGAGATGACTGAATGCAGCAGCAGCAGCATCCCATCCTCAACAGAATTACAAGGACTGGAAAGAAATGATCCTTTATGAAACTGATAGGCCCCATTGAATTCCATCAGCAATCCTCCTAGCATGGATTTCCTTTGCATCTTGCATATATAGATATACTGTGTGTATCTACATCTATATATACATACATACATACAGTATATATGAAAAGAGGCATCTGGCCTTTCTAAGCTCAGAGAGGAAACTAGATGGTAAACTGTTGGGTCTCTTCTGAACATGGGACTATGGTTCTCTGAACAGTGTGGGACACAATGTCAGGTTCTTTACCATGCAGTTGGCAGAGGACACTTGTGCAGGCCCTATATCTGATTTCTACTGACAATAGCTGAACTCGAAAGGATTTAATGGCCAAAGAGGCAATGAATGCAAAAAGGGAAAGTCTTGGAAGCTTTAGACAGAGACAATAGACTTGACTGGACAAAAATATGCACTTTTATCAGTTATCCCTGCTTCTTCACTAGATGCAGAACTAGAGGTCATGTAAGCTACCATCTGCAGGCCCAGACCCAAAATAAAGAGTTCAAGATGAAATTGCTGGCATAGGACACACACTACTCCCAAGACAAAAATCACCAGCACCAATTCCATCTTCAAGATAACAATCATCAACTGCAATCCCAAAAAACTGGGCATCAGATGTAATCCCAATACCAAAATACCAACCATCAACTGCGTTCCATGCTCCAAAATCATAGCCATCAAATGTAATCCCAAGTCAAAAACACTACCCAACACATGTAATCCCAGCCCACAAATACCAACCACCAGCTACAACTCTAAGCACAGGATACCAACCACCAGCTGTAATCCCAATCCAATGATATTGCCCATCAGATGTAATCCCAGCCCAAATATACCAAGCACCAGCTATAGTCTGACCTCCACCTGTAATCACACAACTACCAGCTGTACTCCTAACCCCAAAATACCAACTTCTGCTGCAACTCTAATCCCAAAATACCCGCCAGCTGTATAATCTCAATTTCTCAATACCAACCAGTAACTAAAATCTCGCTATCACAAGAGAAATATGGAAAATCTACAAATGCACCTATATTGGTATTTTCAAGTGAACTGCACTAGGCCCAGGTTTGGATAGGAGACTAGTGCTTGTGCATCTATTTGGTTATGACAGCACATGCATGTTCGCCTTGCACCTCTGCATGCCCTCTTATTCCCCAATCTTCATTTCTGCCTAGAGGAAGCCTATATAAATGTGTGGCTTTTATTTTGCTGTGAGAAGGAAACATCTTTATATATTGTCCTGTTTGTCATTTCAAATACAATCCACTCTTGCGCCATCACTGCTGTCACTTAAACGTGATGGAAAGTTATCAGAGGCTAAAGACATAAGTGATCATACCGGTGGTTTTCCTGGAGTGGAAATGCATAACACCTAGTTTTGAAACATGGTGGTACATTAGTTTGGATGAATCTTTGTATCTGCTGGCACTCTGTGCTGTAGTCAGCTGGCAGTGCTTGTTTTTGTTTTTTTCCTTTGGCTTGGCACCAAGTGTTGGCTCCCCTGTCTTATTGTTCAGTATTTGTCAGTTTTTGAGAAGACAGAGAATGTAGTGTGGAATTCACACAAGACCATCTGTAGTCCTAAGTAAGCTGTGGAAAGCAGAGTCTTTCAAAGTTTTGAGGGCCGTCTTGGATGTGAGGAAATGTAACATGTGCCCCCTCGAAGACCAGCTCAAACCACAAAGTGACAACCTGGAAGACATCTTAGGCCAACTTTGAACGTCACAAAATTAAATCTCTCTGCACTAATGCATCTCTCTGTCGTGAGCTTGTTTCTTCACTTGGGATGCTTTTTGAACTTTATCATTGGTCTGACACCAAGCTGCCAGTGAATTATCTATTCTGGTGCTTCTTTAGTACAAGTGATTGCATCAATACCCTAGCTTCAGCTGGCAAGAGATGTCCAAATCTGGGACTTCTTTAAGATGAGGAACTTTAGCAATGCCTTAGTTTTTTCTAGCAACAATAGGTCCTGACTCTCCTTTCGAAGGGGAACGTTTTGCAGTGATCTGTTGTTACGTGGCAGAGTGCGACCTGACCTTTTGCTCTTTTGGATGCATTTTATCTGCATGGGTAGGAATAAATATCACAAGCATTTTAAAATAATACCATCTGATGATTTAGTGGTATTGATGCATTAAAGCCTCAAGAGCAGCTTTTCTTCCAGACCTTGTCCATCTCCAGTTCTAATGTACACATAATGCAAACACAGGGTCAAGAAAACAGAATAATCACTCTCCTCCCCCAGTTTTTAAAATGTACTTTATTTCTGAATTCCACAATGCAGCATGTGGGGGATATATCTGTTGTCTTAACATGTTCTAGGAGCTTTGGCATAAGGATGTGCCATCTGGGCAATCCTTATAGTGTTATACACTAGAAATGGGCTGATATTCTGGATCACAACTGGAGACCACAATCAATTGCAACTCAGCTTTGCCAGATCATAATGAGCAGATTGAGATTTGCAATTCAAAGTTCCTCTGGTCAGGGATGGCTTTTTTTTTTTTTTTTAATCATGATCCAAAATATTGGCCCAGCTTTATTATGAACCCTTGGGAAGCCTTCTGAGCTGGTCCAGGACACTGAAAAATTCATTTTCCCCTCTGGCATGCCTATATTCTTGATACTGTATATATCCTCACCAAATTGTTCTTTCTCTGTATTCAGTGTCACAACTTCATCTCCATTGCTATCAATATATCAGGACAGAAGAGGCTTTGTTTCATCCTATTGACTCTGCCAGCTTGGACTGCTACCAGACATTTCTGACACTGGCAGAACCCAATCCAACAGGCATTTGAAAATATGTAAAAGGGAGATTCTTCCTGCTGA
The DNA here is from genome assembly GCF_901001135.1 of Rhinatrema bivittatum. Lineage (NCBI taxonomy): Eukaryota > Metazoa > Chordata > Amphibia > Gymnophiona > Rhinatrematidae > Rhinatrema > Rhinatrema bivittatum. The sequence continues at coordinate 299,298,870 of NC_042617.1, forward strand.
TATGGTTGATTTATCTATAATCTCCTGGGGAATGCAAGAGAGCCTGCGTCAATGCCTGGCCTCCACCCTATTAAGGGGGGGTGGTCAGGGGGCTCAGGCAGTAAACCTGGAGATGTTCAGACCTTTCTCTTGCTTTCTCCTGTTTGCCTCTCCCTCCTCTGCACGCACACTTCATCTACACACAGTGTAGAACTTAAAAACACTGGGATAAAGGTGAAATCTTGGGTAGAGAAATGAATAACCAGGTTAAAGCAGATGAGCATCTCTGACTAACTCAGAACTGCTCTAATAACCAAGTGAGAGAGCCTTGGATTTGGAAGAGAAAACTTGAAGTCCCCAAATGGGAAACAAGGCCCCAGTCTCATAGAGTGCCACAGGTAGAGTAGAATTCTCCTACCTTTCCTTCTAACCCCACACCACCCAAGCACAAGTGGTTACAAAACAAGAGCTTCCCAAACTCCAGCATAGGTAAAACCTTTCAACGCCCCTCTCCTCCCACCAATAGAGAACTTGTATTCTTTCCAAACCTCCTTCCCATTAGCATGTGGTCTAAGGAAAGAGAAGACCCAGGTCCCCCTTCCCTTTACCCATGGGGAATCCTTTTGTATACAAACTGAGTCCATTCATCCAAGAATCTCTCAATATACTGTAGATAATGTGATTGGTTAAAAAATGTGTAACACTGAACAATGATTATTTCACCATTATGTAGCACTGACTTGTTTACTAGAATCTTTTATAAGCTGTACGTACTTTAAAAACACCTTTATTATATTAAATGATACAGAACAGCTCCAATAACATTTGTGCCAGAGTCTCTTATGTCACCAAAGACTTGATTTTAGACAGATTTTTTTTCTTACTAGGCACAGTAATGAGAGAAAACCTTTGGCAGGAGACGCATGATGTCGATCAAAGAATAGTTTGCCTGCCCTCTGGTGGGCCTTAAGGGAATTGGAGAGTTCTGTTATGCCTTCCCCCTTGCTCTTGTGGTATTTCTGCATATGAATGTCTTCAAACAAGCTTTCATGCTCCTTCCAAATCGGTGCCTTGTGCCAGAGACAAGCACAGAAGGGAGCAGCATCTGTTTATGCCATCCAGCATAGACCAGTTCTGAAAGGCTTCCTTCCCTGGAGTCAGCTTTTCAGACTTGGGTGTCTTTGAATGTGATTCGGTCAAGCATTTTATTCATGCCATCATCCAATTTTGTGACAATGTTGTATTTTCTGTACATTGCTAATAAATAGTGGCACAGGCAAGAGCTTGAGATGTGAATTTCACATTTTTATCATAAAGAGCAAAGGCATTTATGAAACCACTTTCCCCGGGCCTGATTTTCAGCACAGAAATAAAGCAATACATATCAAGCAGAGACAGATTTGTTCATTTATCTGAAGATCTGCATAAGAAATAAATAGTAAAAGCAGATTTCAACCAACAAGTGGCTTTTTCAGGCATTAAGACTCCATTTTTGATGGAGTCTTAATGCCTCCCCGTGAAAGAGGTGGAAACAAAAACAGAATCTAAATTCAAGAAAGCATGAGATAAATACAGGGAATCCCTTAAGGAAGTGATGAGAATTATAATGCTAAATGAATTGGATGGATGGGTAGACTGGACGGGCCAATTGGTCTTGTTCTGCTGTTATGTTTTTCTGTATCTATTCTTCATGTAATTAAACCAGCAGTGCCCCCTAGAGGTATAGCCAAGCGCTGTCACTGATTAGTTCCAAGGCTTGGCAGGTATTTCTTGCACTTTAGTTTTCATGTTTAAATTTTTTCATCTTCTTGGCTTCTTTCTCTGCATCTGGAACGTGCTGAAGACATTGCCCCTTCCTCTGCTATTTGGCAATAGAAACTTGTGTTCCAAGATGAGAAAGGAAGGGGCAAGGCTTCGAGCAAGGAAGTCAAAGGAATGAGTTGGCTACATTCAACGTAGATCTTCAAAAATCGCTTCAGTATCTTTCCAGGTGCTAGCCAGAACCAGGTATGACTTTGGGATGGGAAGACTCTGAGACATTTTGGGTTTTGCAGAACCTCTAAGGTCGTTTTCAAAAAGGTCTGGATGTGTCTTAAAAACCACATGGAAAAATATTTATTTTGCAATGTGATCATTTTGATTTGCAAAGCTCACATACCACAGCAACTTTGGATAAATTTGGAAAATAATAAATTGGCAGAGGAGATGGGAAACCTGGGAGCCTGTGCTGCTCAGGTCAGCCCTTTGGTGGGAAGAGCCTCGGTGAGTGCTCAACAGCCACGTCCATGTGTAGGATTCATGGTGCACGAGTACTGAGTCCCAAAGGGAAACCATATTTTGTGGCCCCCCTACTGAGGTGGGTCACCCAAGTGCCTGGTTAGAGAAGAAAGAAAGTGAGGCAATAAAATGAGCAGGAGAGACAAGGAGCCCGAGCAGCAATTTACAGATAATTTCACTTTGGAGAGGTTTGGGGGGGGGGGGGGGGGGGGACTTGGCCAGAATGGTTGTGTGAGAATTGGGCTGGGAGACCTGTGGTTATGGGATATAGAAACATAGAAATGACGACAGAAGAAGACCAAATGGCCCATCCAGTCTGCCCAGCAAGTTTCGCACTTTTTTTTTTCTCATACTTATCTGTTACTCTTGGCTCTTAGTATAGTAACCTCTTGGTTCTATTTCCCTTCCACCTCCACCATTAATGTAGAGAGCAGTGTTGGAACTGCATCTAAGTGAAATGTCTAGCTTAATTAGTTAGGCGAAGTAACCGCCACAAAAAGCAAGCTACACCCATGCTTATTTGTTTACCCAGTCTATGTAATTCAGTCCTTGTTGGTTGTTGTCTGTATATAGATCCACTTTTCTTCATTCCCCCTGCCGTTGAAGCAGAGATTTATGCTGGATATGCATTGAAAGTGAAGTATCAGACTTTCTCCCCTGCCGTTGAAGCAGAGAGCTATGCTGGACATGCGTGAAGTATCCTCAAGGCCGTATAACTTTAGACCTACTCTGAGGCAGGTCTAAAATTATCCAGTTAATTTAGCCGATTATAGTTAAAAATCAGTTAAGTTAGCTGGATAATTTAATTCCTGAAACACCCCCAGAATTACTTATCCAGCTAAAATCTAGCCAGGTAAGTAGCTCAACATTCAACTCAACTTGTGAGTTATCCAGCTAAATGGCATTAAATATATTGACTTCTCCTTTTCTCAGTTAAGTCCTTAATTAAGTGTCTTGCTAATGCAATGACACATATTCAGTAATCCTACTGTATATTGTAAAAGACCCTTTTGAGACACTCTGAAATCTTCAAGAAAAATAGTATTTAAAACTCTCAAATACCTCTACCAAAAAGACTGTGGGCTGCATCTTCCCCACAGCCTCTCAATAGGCTGCACTGCAGCAGCCCTCATGCAACGCTCCCTCGCAAGAGAATATACTCCAGGGGCATTGCTAGGTACTTCAAAGATCCAGGGCAAAAGCCCATAAGCCCTTTCCTTCTTCCACACCCTACCCCCCCCCCCCCCCCCCCCCAGGGTTGTCAACTTTTCCAGATCAGGTCTGGACACTTGAGGACTGGGGAGAGGGGAGAAACACCTGACCCTCCCCTTGTTTGCATAAATGTGCCATCACTGCCCCTGAAACTTCTCTCTCTCATCCCTCTTGTTCCTTCTAGCATCCCCAGGACAACAGAAATGGTCAATCTACCAATGGATCAACAGAATCAACAAAGCTATCAATGAATGAGCAATGCACTCATGAATCTATTTGAAACACCATAAAAATTCTCGAAACATAATCTGCATAGACGCATGCATTTCATTACTTGTGTATGCACATGTATTATGGGTGCACTGCTCTTTTTTCCAAATGTTATGAAAATATTATGAGTGCATCAATCATACTCACCCTTCACTGATCTCTTTTTAAGATACACTCAGCATAACACAGCACACAGCCACTTAAATACAGCCTTTGGGTTGCCGTATTGTAGAGATTTAAAAATTGTGCAGTCTTTAATTTGATGCTGAAAACAAAGTGCCAATGAATCTTCTGAAAAAAGTGAATTACAATTACAATATAAAACAGCACTAACTGCCAGCACTCGAATAGTAACAATCCTACCTATGAAAAGGAAACACTGCAAATATTACACTATGTCCTAAAACACCAATACACCTCCTATTAGGAAAATAGAACAAGCTAAACTGCTATAGATCCCTACACAAAAACTACACACTAGGAAAGTGATTCTCAACCCAGTCCTTGGGACATACCTAGCCAGTCAAGTTTTCAGGGTATCCACAATGAATGTGTATGCAATAGTTTTGCATACAATGGAGGCAGTGCATGCAAATTTCTCTCATGCATATTCATTGTGGACATACTGAAAACCTGACTGGCTAGATGTGTCCAAGGACTGGATTGAGAATCCCTGCACTAGTAGAATACCTTATCTTAGTCCTACATGCAGAACACAGACAAACCCTTACCAAGCACAGACTAAAGAGACCATAAAATATAAGTAGAAACTTGTAGACAAACAACTTGAAACCGCAACAAGCCAGACTCTATATGCAGAGCAACAATGGAAAAACAGAAACACGCTCATTCCAAATAAAACATCAAACAATAAAATCAATAAATACAAAATATCATAATAATAGAACCCAACTCATAGAAAGAATAAATATTTTTAAATAGCTGATGAAAAGAATATCCAATAATTAACAAATTATATAAAATTAATAACAATTTATCAACCACTAATAAAAAATTTCAAAACAGCATACACAATAAATAATATCCAATAATGAAAAAAATAAGGATAAAAAATTCCCCACTCTCCATACCTGGGAACTTTTGATTTCCAGTTACCATGAGATTGTCATAGATTAGTGTGGGGAGGAGGAGGGAGTTCACACTAACTTTCCTCTCTTTCTCATATGCACACATGGTCACACACACACATAGGGGTAGATTTTCAAAGGGGCACGCACGTACCCCCCGAAAACCTACCCCAAACCCCCCTGCTCGCGCCGAGCCTATTTTGCATAGGCTCGGCGGCGCGCGAAGCCCCAGGACGCGCGTAAGTCCCGAGGCTTGCATGGAGGGGCGTGTCGGGGGGTGCCGTGAGTGACGCGGCGTTTCAGGGGCATGCCGCGAGTGACGCGGCGTTTCGGGGGCTGGCCCGGGGGCGTGGTGCCGGCCCGGGGGCGTGGTCGAGGCCTCCGAACCAGCCCCCGGGTCGGGTGATGGCGCGCCAGCAGCCCGCTGGCGCGCACAGATTTACGCCTGCTTTCCACAGGCGTAAATCTGCCAACAAAGGTAGGGGGGGTTTAGATAGGGCCGGGAGGGTGGGTTAGGTAGGGGAAGGGAGGGGAAGGTGAGGGAAGGCAGAAGGAAAGTTTCCTCCGAGGCCGCTCCGATTTCGGAACGGCCTTGGAGGGAACAGGCGGCGCGCGCAGGTTGCACAAATGTGCACCCCCTTGCGCGCACCAACCCCGGATTTTATAAGATACGCGCGGCTACACGCGTATCTTATAAAATCCAGCGTACTTTTGTTCGCGCCTGGTGCACGAACAAAAGTACGCCCGCGCGTACATTTATAAAATCTACCCCTTACTTTCTCTCTCCCATACATAAACACACACATATATGCTCCTTCACATGATCTCTCTCACACAATGCTTTCTATTTTCCCAGAACATATTGGCAATTGCTTGGGCCCACACAGTATGTCTCTCTCTCACATAGACACACACACACACACACATACACACATACATGATTTCTCTCATGCACACTTCAAACTTCTTCTCCATGGAACATATAGGCAGGCAACAGCAGCTTCCTCCTTGGCCCATGCAGCGACTCTCACACACATATACATATCATAAGAAAATAAGAACATACCATATTGGGTCAGACCAAGGGTTCATCAAGCCCAGCATCCTGTTTCCAGCAGTGGCCAATCAAGGCCATAAGAACCTGGCAAGTACCCAAAAACTAAGTCTATTCCATGTTACTGTTGCTAGTAATAGCAGTGGATATTTTCTAAGTCAACTTAATTAATAGCAGGTAATGGACTTCTCCTCCAAGAACATATCCAATCCTTTTTTAAACACAGCTACACTAACTGCACTAACCACATCCTCTGGCAACAAATTCTAGACTTTAATTGTGCATTGAGTGAAAAAGAACTTTCTCCGATTAGTTTTAAATGTGCCATATGCTAACTTCATGGAGTACCCCCTAGTCTTTCTATTATCCAAAAGAGTAAATAACCGATTCACATCTACCCGTTCTAGGCCTCTCATGATTTTAAACACCTCTATCATATCCCCCCTCAGCTGTCTCTTCTCCAAGCTGAAAAGTCCTAACTTCTTTAGTCTTTCCTCATAAGGGAGCTGTTCCATTCCCCTTATCATTTTGGTCGCCCTTCTCTGTACCTTCTCCATTGCAATTATACTTTTTTTGAGGTGGCGACCAGAATTGTATACAGTATTTTATTTATTTATTTATATAATTTATATACCGGAGGTTCCTGTATAATATACATATCACCCCGGTTTACAAGGAACAGTAACTATCGCTACATTTAGTGGTTTACATAGAACAGAATTAGGAAAAACGTTTTTACAATTGAACAAATGAAGTAAGCAAGTTTTTCCATTGAACAAACGAAGTGAACAAGTTTTAACATATAACAAAAACTAATCAAAGTAAGCAAATAGTGTATAATATTAGACCGTTAATAAACATGCAGTTAAATAAATCAATAAATAACATGGCATGTGGGAGTGAAAATAAATAAATCAATAAATAACATGGCATGTGGGAGTGAAAATACTTTTCTTCCTGATCATTGGCTCAAGGGGAAAGCTTGTTTGAACAACCAAGTCTTAAGTTTCTTTTTAAATGTAGTGTGGCATGGTTCTAGACGCAGGTCTGGAGGGAGAGAGTTCCAAAGTGAAGGGCCCGCTGTGGATAGTGCACGTTTCCTCAGAGCGGATTTCGCCGGTTGTGTGATTAGTCTGTTCTGATAAGCGCTTCTGGTTGGTTTCACGGATGAGTGTAGTTGAATTTGAAATGTTAAGTTGAGAGGTGTGATGTTGTGTAAGGCCGTAGGCCTAGGAGGAGAGAGTTACAGTAATCCAGCTTTGGGAGTATGATGGCTTGTAAAACCATGCGGAAGTCTCTGTAAAGGAGGAGTGGTTTGAGTTTCTTTATTGTTTGAAGTTTAAAGAAACATTCTTTTGTTGTGTTGTTGACGAATTTGTTGAGACTGAGTCTGCTGTCTATGATGACTCCCAGGTCTCTAACTTGTTGCGTGGTGGAGAGCCCTGCGGTGTCCGGATGTTGGTTAGTGTTAGAATGTGAGGAGGGGGTATAGTTTTCCGGTGCTATAATGAGGATTTCGGTTTTGTTTTTGTTTAGAACCAAGTTGAGGCTGGTGAGTAGATTGTTGATAGCTGACAGACATTTATTCCAGAATGATATGGCTTTGTGTAGGGAATCTTCTATAGGGATGAGGATTTGAATATCATCCGCGTATAGGTAATGCCTTAGTTTAAGGTTAGTGAGTAGTTGACAGAGCGGGAGCAGATAAATATTGAAAAGAGTCGGAGAGAGGGATGATCCTTGCGGTACCCCCCTCTTGGATTCGATGGTGTGGGACTCTTTGTTATTTATCTTGACCTTGTATGATCTGTTCTCCAAAAATGATTTGAACCAGTTAAGAGCTGCTCCTGTAATGCCGATGTCTATTAGGCGTTGCAGGAGGTACATGTGGTTTACGGTATCAAATGCTGATGAGAGATCCAGGAGAGCGAGGAGGCAAGGTTGGCCCTTTTCTAGGTTGAAGATGATAGTGTCTGATAATGATGTTAATAGCGATAATAGAATACAGTATTCAAGGTGCAGTCTCACCATGGAGTGATACAGAGGCATTATGACATTTTCTGTTTTATTCACCATTCCCTTTCTAATAATTCCTAACATTCTGTTTGCTTTTTTGACTGCTGCAGCACACTGAACCGACGATTTCAATGTGTTATCCACTATGATGCCTAGATCTCTTTCTTGGGTGGTAGCTCCTAATATCGAATCTAACATTGTGTACTATAGCATGGGTTATTTTTCCCTATATGCATCACCTTGCACTTATCCACATTAAATTTCATCTGCCATTTGGATGCCCAGTTTACCAGTCTCACAAGTCTTCCTGCAATTTATCACAATCTGCTTGTGATTTAACTACTCTGAACAATTTTGTATCATCTGCAAAGTTGATTACCTCACTCGTTGAATTTCTTTCCAGATCATTTATAAATATATTGAAAAGTAAGGGTCCCAATGCAGATCCTTGAGGCACTCTACTGTCCACTCCCTTCCACTGAGAAAATTGCCCATTTAATCCTACTCTCTGTTTTCTGTCTTTTAGCCAGTTTGCAATCCACGAAAGGACATCGCCACCTATCGATGCTCTGTCTCTCATATATACACACACATGCTTTATGTCTCTCACATACATTATTTACATACACACATATGCTCTCTATCACACACACTCACACAGACATGCTGTCACACATGTACTAACACATGCACACATACAGGGGCAGATTTTCAAAGCCCTACGCGTGTAAGTCCAGGAGGGGGTTACGCGCGCCGGGCCTATTTTCAAAAGGCCCGGCGGCGCGCGTAAAGCCCCAGGACGCACATATGTCCTGGGGCTTGATAAAAAGGGTGGGGCATGGGCGGGGAGGAGCGTAACCAAGTCCTCTGGCACAGTGGCCATTTTGCTGCTGTGCCGGGGGATTGCGCGCCGGCAGCCGGTCAGCGCGTGCAAATTACACCTTCCAGAGGCAGGCGTAACTTACAAACTAAAGGTAGAGGGGGATTTAGGTAGGTCTGGGGGGCGGGTTAGATAGGGGAAGGGAGGGGAAGGTGGGGGGACAAATAAGGGAAGATCCTTAGTAATGGGAAAGTGAGGGGTTTGAAGCTGGATATGAGGGGACGTCACGCAGCTTTCTTTTTCCTTTTTCTGGGACTCTGCTTTCTATTTGCCAGCACTGACGTCTAGTGCTTTCCAGGTCTCCTTGTTAACCTCATTTCTGGGCTGGCCCCTTTGAAACCCCAGTCCATTGGGGGTGGCAGGTTCAATGGACTGGAGTTTCAAAGGGGCCAGCCTCCGAGAGCTGCGTGACGTCCCCTCATATCCAACTTCAAACCCCTCACTTTCCCACTGCTAAGGATCTTCCCTGATTGTCCCCAGGCTTTTAGAATTCCAGGAACATTTTTGCCTGCACCACCTCCTCTGGGAGCCTGTTCGATGCATCTGCCACCCTTTCTG